>NC_066540.1:11709299-11761799 GCF_024679095.1 Eriocheir sinensis | reverse complement strand
CTACTACTACTACTATTATATCTACTACTACTACTACTATTAACTACTACTACTACTACTACTACTACTACTACTACTTCTACTACTATTGCTACTACTACAACTATTATCAATACTAATAACAACAATAGGATCAACAGAAATAATAATAAGACCCAAAAAAAAATAACGAGGCGGTTACTGTTACTTCTTCATCACTTAGATATCCGATTACTTACCGCTACCTCAGTTCCTGCTCTTCGCTGTCTGTTGCGTGATGCCAAATGATAAAAAAAAAAACAATACATGAATTAGGTGGTTGGCTGAGCGGTCGAGCAGACTACTTCTCAATCTTTCTATAATGACAACATCGGTGCTGATAAAATCCCCAATGGCTTCACGCATGCTCCCCGGAGGTCCGCCTGTAACACGGTTTGCACGGACCTCGAGGCATGACTCTGGACGTTGGCACACCAGGCAATCACGGTGACTTGCTGGACGGTGTGCGGGGCGCGGCGAAGGAAGGTGGAGGGAGGGAGAGCAATTTGCCGAAGGGGAATGGCTTGCGTGCGATGGTGTAGATGTACAGAGTATGTTCGCCATTTTGTACGCGCCAAGTTAATTAGTTTTCATATAGGAGAGAAGAAAAATATATCATAAACTTTTGACGGAGATAGTCAAAAAGCAATCGCCGAATTTAAGAACCCATTTACCTTTTATCTCAATTATTCAAGGTAATTTTTTTTTCCGAATTGAGAACTAATTAGAAAGGTGTGTAGGGGGAGTATTTACACGTGATTTGGGGCAATGATGTTATAAGTAAAGGCCTAGAAAGACTTGTAGGAGGTGAGGACATAACCATTACGAGTGCCGGTAACGAAACGGTCTGCGCACGAAAGGTCAGGTAAAGCTGCAAAGGCACACACAATGAGTCGCGTGGCCTCGGTGCTAATCTCCGTCGCATTGGTCACTAAGCCTCGTGGGAAGAACACATTACCCTGGGACGCACGGAAGACATTATATTCGTCCTTAATAAAGATTAATGCCACGGTTAACGAATTAGTTCTATCCCGTAAAAAGGTAATATATAAACACCAGGCTAGAGTAATCAGAGTCAGATGAAGGAAAGGATACGGAGAGAGCAGATAAAAATGGCGCTGTCTGTGGTATCCTGTGTTGTGGGTCTGGAAAACACGTCATGAAGGGAAGGGGACGTGGGATGAAGATTGAAGTGATGTGAAAAAGGACGCTAAACTATATATACTGTAGCCGGGGAATATGTGCTGGATATATGTGTACTTCTCTGTTTGTCTGAGTATGTATGTATGTATGTATGTATGTATGTCTTTGTCTCTCTCTCTCTGGATCTGTCTGTATCTGTCTGTCTCTGTCCCTGTCGCTATTTCTGTCTGTCTCTCTCTCTCTCTCTCTCTCTCTCTCTCTCTCTCTCTCTCTCGTCCGCGTGTCGCCAGGGCAGACAGGGCCGCGGTCCCAATAATTTAAACAATAATTTGACATCCAAGGTTAATGAAATCCTGATTATGTCACTCGGGGTAATTCATGGCGGCGACGCGACCACTGTTTCCTGACTGGTATTATTATGCACACGCTGCCCTCCTGCTGCCACTGCTGGAGGAGGAGGAGGAGGAGGAGGAGGAGGAGGAAGGAAATGGCTGAGCAGCGACAACGAGAACGAAGATTTTGTGTAAAGAGACGAAGGCGATTGTAAAATTGAATGTTAACCGTATGTGTGTGTGTGTGTGTGTGTGTGTGTGTGTGTGTGTGTGTGTGTGTGTGTGTGTGTGTGTGTGTGTGTGTGTGTGTGTGTGTGTGTGTGTGTGTGTGTGTGTGTGTGTGTGTGTGTATGTGTAGATTTTATACGAAAGGGAATATGCACAGAAGGATTAGAGGTGGAGGAAGAGAGGGAGAGTGAGGAAGAAAGAGGATTTTTGAACGGGAATAGAAAAAAAAATAATATGAAAGGAAGAAGTGATGAATTTTATACGAGAAGATGAAGAAGAAAAAGGAACAACAAGAACGAAAACAATGATACAACAAAAAAGGAAGAAAAAAGAAAACGGTGAAGGAAAACAAGAGAACAGAAGCCGGAAAACGAGGGAGAAAAGGAAGTATACTCAGGAAAGAAATACAACAAGGAGGACAAAATTATGGTGATGAAATAAACACCACATTTCATCTCCGTAATCTTTTCCTCCTCCGACACCACAACCATCACCATCATCACCACCAACACCAACACCGCCACCTAACCCGACAGCTGCTGCCCAACGCTCTACATAGTAACTGCAGATCAGATGTCAACGAAAAAAAGAAGTATAACGTAATTAAGTCCTCCTCCTCCTCCTCTACTTCCTCCTCCTCCTCCTCCTCCTCTACCATTTTCTTCTTCACTCGTGGATCTTGAAATGGAAAATGCGATGTTTTTTTTCAGTTGATTATCTTCTTAATAAAATTTGTGTTCGTCTTGAAAACTGGATGAAAAATAAAAGAGGAGAAAGAGGAGGAGGAGGAAAAGAGAGGAAGGGGAAGAGAAGGAAAAGAAAAAAAAAGAAAAAAAAGGAGGGCGGCGGATGAAAAGAAGTGAGTGGAAGAGGACAAAAAAAAAGAAAAACAACAAAATTACATTGAAAAAAAGCTGAAAATGACGAGATGGTGATGATTGAAGAGGAAAGGGAAATCAAAGTAAATGAAAAGAAATGAACGGAGGGGAGAAGAAAGTGGAAAACGAGAAGGAACAGAAGGAGAAACAGGAGGAGGAGGAGGAGGAGGAAGAGGAGGAGGAGGAGGAGGACAGGGTCGAGAACAAGGAAAAGGTGGAGGAGGAGGAGGAGGAGGTGAAGTACGGCGTATGACAAGACCGAGAACGGGAAACAGGTGAAGGAGATGAAGGAAGAGAACGAGGAGGAGGAGGAGGAGGAGGAGGAGGAGGAGGAGGAGGAGGAGGAGGAGGACAAGACCGAGGACGAGAAACAATTGGAGGAAGAGGAGATGAAAGAGGAAAAGGAAACGACGGAGGAGGAGGAGGACAAAGCCGAGAACAAGAAACAGGTGAAGAAGAAGAAGGCGAAGGAGAAAGAAGAGGAGATCGGAGGCGGCGGCGGAGGCGTCAGAACCACCGCCGCCTCGTCTCCTCTCCTACCGTGGGCGAGAGCTTGGGAGAGAGAGAGGAGAGAGAGGAGAGAGAGAGAGAGAGAGAGAGAGAGAGAGAGAGAGAGAGAGAGAGAGAGAGAGAGAGAGAGAGAGAGAGAGAGAGAGAGAGAGAGAGAGAGAGAGAGAGAGAGAGAGAGAGAGAGAGAGAGAGAGAGAGAGAGAGAGAGAGAGAGAGAGAGAGAGAGAGAGAGAGAGAGAGAGAGAGAGAGAGAGAGAGAGAGAGAGAGAGAGAGAGAGAGAGAGAGCGGAAGGCGCCCCACAATGGATGGAAGGATCGCCACACACATCAAATATAATAAAAACTCCATCAGCTCTCGCACGCAAACAGAGGAAGCCGCTCATTGCCGCCGGGACGCGCTGCCCACCGGAAGACCGAGCGGCGTCAGCGGGAGCATCCGGAGGGGGAGGAGAATGAGGAGGAGGAGCAGGAGGAGGGAGAGGGATATTACAATCACTTGATAACACCTTAACAGCACTTACTAGGGATGAGGTAATATATAAATTTGAGGAAAACACTTACTTCCCCGCCGCCTCTGCGCAAATAGAACGATAAATACTTTCATGTAGTATAAGAAAAGAGATAAATTGGTGGATAATTCACCGGTGGATAAGAAGATAATTTGACAAGTAGAAACGTATGAGGATGGAGTGATAAGACGGAAAATAGATAAACGGAAAAGAATGGATAGATAGACAGATTAACAAGTAAGTACACAGGTGGATAAGTAGACAGATGGATAAAAGGTTAAATGGATACATAAGAAAATATAAATATGTATTGATAGACAGACAGAAAAATGGATAGATAAAAAGTGAGACAAATAGATACACGTAGAAATAAATGAACAAATAATTAAATAACACACAAATAACATAAAGCAGTCCACCCAGAACCTATATAGATGGAGTTTTTGTATAGGAATCAATATTTGAAACGAAAACAAAAGTATAGACAACGGGGCGGCCGGAAATGTTATGGTGCAGGAGGTGGAGGCGAAGGCGGAGGTGGTGGTGGTTGCGTTTATAGGACTTGCATGATCTGATCCTCTTATAACGCCGAACAGTTGGAGGCGAGAGTTTATATTCGTCCCTCCCCGAACCCCGTCATTGGCGAGGGAAATTATCCGTGCGCCGTCTCGTTCTCTGTTCACAAATCAATTCTATTCCGGTTGTTCGCTTATCCGGCTTGTGTCACTGATAATACACGTGACTACAAGGATATTTAGAGAGAGAGAGAGAGAGAGAGAGAGAGAGAGAGAGAGAGAGAGAGAGAGAGAGAGAGAGAGAGAGAGAGAGAGAGAGAGAGAGAGAGAGAGAGAGAGAGAGAGAGAGAGAGAAAAGTGGTTCAACGTATTCTTTTCCGTTTACCAAGGATCTCTCTCTCTCTAACCCTTTTTTGTTATATATTATTACCATTTCTCTTCACTATTTCTAACACACACATATTCGTTTCAACTTTAACTGATTTCTTTCTTTATTTATATATAATTTCCCTAACAACGCAAGCTATTGATACAACACCCCTTATCGGTTTAGTGCGGAATTAGTGCGTTTTTTTCATCTACTTTTACATCTTATCTATTTTTTCATCTACTTTTACATATTACCTATTTTTTTCATCTACTTTTACATCTTATCTATTTTTTCATCTACTTTTACATATTACCTATTTTTTTCATCTACTTTACATATCACCTATTTTCGTTCTCACATCCATCTTACGTACACACTCTCCTTCACTCCCCTCTCACGTCTCTACGTTCATAACCTTTATCGTAATTTAGCTTTACAGAAGGCATGTTGCATTGTTAACACGCATATTATGATGTTTCGGAGAGATGAATATGCCAGCTTAACCTTCTCCTCTATACATATTTCCCAGTTTCTTCAGTATATCTAACACACATTTAGCTTGCATTTAGTTTAGGGGCATCACTGTATGGTAGTTTACTTTCCTATCCCAGCTTTTTTATATATCAGCCATTTCCTTCACCATACCCAACACCCATAGATACCCAGTTCTATTTCCTTTTTCCTTAGTGTGGTAATTTTTCGTCCAGCGTATTACGATTTCAAATACCTATACAAATACTTTTTTATTTAACTTTTATTACTTCATAGGGTCGTATTTTGAAACATTTCGTCGCTCAAGTTCACATATTTGACAAGGCTTTCATAGGTGTTGTGGGCATTTCCAGGAGTAGTTTCATGACCCTGGTGATAGTCTGACCCTTCCTCTGTAGCATGAGCCTAAAGAAACACTCATTAGAACCCGATTGATCCCCTCTTTGACCTTTCGAAATAACTGATGTGAGAAGCGAACGTGCCTTGTAATACAGGCCTTAGTCTTCTAATTTAATCCCACTTTTATTTCTTCTTTGTCCTATTTAAGAAACTACAATGTCGCACCCTTAGTTTATATTTTTAATTTGGGTTGATTTTATATTTTTTACGGCAGCGCTTCGTTAATATTTTACTTCATCACTCCTCTTAAAATTTTCCTTTAGGCTGTACTTCTCCAGGTTATCAGGCATCGGTGTCTCTATCCTTTATTTTTGTTTCTTCGCTCCCGTCGTTCCGTTCCTTCGTTAGCGACTCCCATTCTTCTACTTTTGTCGGCAGCGTTCTTTCCTTTGGCTCCTCACAACCAATTCGCGCTCAGCTACAGCTTCCTCGGTTCTTAAATAGGAGCAACGTGTCTATTCACATTCTCTCTCTCTCTGTCTCTTCTCTTCTCTTCTCTTCTCTTCTCTTCTCTCTCTCTCTCTCTCTCTCTCTCATCACCACCATATTGTTACAGCATCCCTTTCTTTTTCATCCCTGCACTCACTTATCTCTCGGTAGCTCCCCATCACCCTACACACAGGCACCGCCCCCTCCTACACACACAACCATCCCCATCTCCCTCCACACACATATTCCCCATCTCCCCCACCCTCCCCCACATTCCTTTCAACCCCCCACAAAAGTGACAAATCTAAGCTGAGAACATCCCCGTCTGAGAAACATTAAAAAAAGACAAAAACACAAACAGAATTATTCCTCCTCTCGCGAGTAAGCTGAGTTACGACGCTTAAAAATAACTCAGATGAGGAAAGATGAAGCAAAAAAAGTACGGTACACACACACACACACACACACACACACACACACACAGTCAACCAAAATACCTCACCTCGCCTCAACCATTCAACGAACGAACAGCTTTAGGAGGACAGACAACAAACAGAAGGATCACGAAACGAAGGAGGAGGAGGAGGAGGAGGAGGAGGGACGGAGAGAAAGGCCAAAGAAGGGACGGGAGGGGGGGGGGGGGGCTGGAGAAGACATTTTTAAACACTTTTTTTCAGTTTTACGCTACTTTAAAAGGAGAGCAAAAGTAAAAAAAAACTGAGGCATCATGAAATAGAAGAGGAGGAGGAGAAAAAAAAAGGAAAACAACAGACAGAGAGAGGAGAGATAGGCCGAAGACAGGACTAGGCAAAGGATACATATACTTATTAAACACATTTTCTTAATTTTCACTTTTTTTTACAACAAAGGAGACAGCTCAAGGGCACAAAAAAAGGAAACAATAATAAGAAAAAAAGCCCGCTACTCGCTGCTCCCAAAAAAAGACTCAAAAGAGGTGGCCGAAAGAGAGGCCAATTTCTGGAGGAGAGGAAGGCGTAGAGGAATCATCGAACTAAGCGAGAATGGAGTGCATAAAAGGAAAGAGTGAAGAAAGGGGTGAAGGAGGTGAAAACTGGGTATGAGTGTGAGGCGGGGGGAGATGGGGAGAGAGCGAGGGGAGATGAGGAGAAGTAACATTTTCAAACACATTCTTTTTCTCGGTCGTTTCGCTAAGATGAAAACGACAACCCTTCCATCAGGAGCCGTCGCAGCCCATGTAGCAGGTGTTGGGGGCTATTCATTAAGCCTCTGAACGCCTCCCAGTATGAATTAATTATTACTGCTGACGGTGAAAGCACATAAAATTGCCCGGCGGGAGAGAGAGATAGAGAGAGAGAGAGAGAGAGAGAGAGAGAGAGAGAGAGAGAGAGAGAGAGAGAGAGAGAGAGAGAGAGAGAGAGACGCTGTACATTCCTTCTGGTCAGCTGAGTGTTGGCGGCTCCCATAACTTCGTGGCCCCCGCCTGGCCCTCCCCCCCCCCGCCCCCCCCCCGGTCTCCCCCATGGCCCACCGCGACCACAGCCGTTGTCCGCAAGCCGTTATGGCCCTCTCTCTCTCTCTCTCTCTCTCTCTAGGCCGACACCTCTCCCTAAAACACACACACACACACACACACACACACACACACACACACACACAGTCAGTCAGTCTTTTCTTTGGTCAAGTTTCCCTTTCTGTTAAATTTTCATCTCTTGTTAGTCTTCCCTTTCTCTTCGGACAGTGTTACCGCAATGGCCGGCGAGCCTACTCCACCTTCTCTTTTTTATTTTTATTTTTCTTTACTCATTCCTCTGCTTCTTTGTCTTCTGCATTCTTCACGTTATATATTAGGTCTTCTTTTCCTTTTGCCCTTCTTCAGTTATATTTCTGCCCTTTTTCTTTCTCATCTTTTATATTCTTTTTTATTTTATTTTATAGTTCATTTCTTTACTTCTTTTCTTCTTTTTCTCTTCTTAGTTCTTCGTCCTTCTGTTTCTTCTTATACATCATCTCTATTTTCCTTTTCTTTTCGATACTTTTCTTTTTCATTCTTTTCTTTTTCATCCTTTTCTTTTTCTTTGTTCCTTTATTTTTTTATTTTTTTTCGTATATTTTTCTTTTCTTTTTATATATCTTTTAATTTTTTTTTTCTCTTTTTTTATCTCCTTCGTCGTCGTCGTCATTATCTTGTATAAATCTACTTCATGCACACGTATAGCATTTGCAAGCACACGCCGATAGACTGTAATGCAATAAGCGATGGTAACAGCGACTTCATTCATGCTGCTGCCAAGAAAAAAAGAATCTCACTCCTCTTGAGTTTCCACATGTTACGTACACATGGGGTCGGCAAGCCTCACCAGCGACCGAGGACTCCGTTACTGCGCTCTATTACCTTATTAGAGCCGATGTGACCTGATGGACTAAAAAAACAATAAATGGAATCACGAAAAAGGAAACAAACACACACACACACACACACACACACACACACACACACACACACACACACGAAAAAAATAATATGAGAAAAAAGTCTCGGAAAGGGAAGAAAACATACTTGAAGGTGTTCCCTGCGGGTATACAATGAAGCCTCACGGCCCTTCGCTGATACGCCGGAGGGACTGACGGAGGGACGTCAAACACCTGCCATTTACTCAAGGGCGTAAATGTATATATGTCGAGGATGACGGGCGTGTTATCCCTCCTCAACGGCGTTCGACATCGCTCACACACTCTCAGGGATGCAGGAATAATCCAATGGACGCGGCGTGACCGTACTAATCGCGGGGTGTCGGCGGCGGCGGCGGCGGCGGCGTAGGGAACATAAGAACATAAGATCATAAGAATGTAAAGAGTCTGCAAGAGGCTGGTGGAAAATAGATAAAAAAAGTAGACGGAGGGAACGAAGAGTATGATGATTTTGGTGATAATGAAGAAGAAATGATAGAAGAAGAAGAAATACTAGAAGAAGAAGAAGAAGAAGAAGAAAAAAGAGCGATAGCTACACCAATAACAAAAATAATAACCACAAGAAACACAAGAGTAACAACACTGAAAACAAGAAAAAAAGAAGAGTAGAAGGAGGAGGATATAACATAGGAAAAAAGAAGGTGCAGGAAAGAGACGAGGCGGAGAGTAGGGACGGAGGAGGAAGGGCAGGAGCGAGGAGGCGAGGCACGTGTATACTAGAAAACCGTAGTGGCACAAATTACCGCCGACAGCCTCTTTATTTTAACACCGAGGCGGCAGTGGCGGCGGCGTGGCTGGAGCTCCTCGGCCGCCTGGGAGGTGGGCGAGAGCTGTCCATCAGCGCCAAACTTCCCCTGTTCAGCCTGTCTCTTTGCGCCGCCCGCCCGCCCGAGTCTCCCGCCGCCTCCAGCTCCCGAAGTGTCGCGCCGCGCTTTGATTGCCACCGGCCCTTACGACTTGCGCTTCCCGACGCCTCTCCCTCCCCTGGCGTGGCCGTTTGGGGCTCAATAGCGATACATTCCGAGCAGCTGATGGCCACGCTAATAATGATGATAGTGGTGGTGGAGGTGGTGGTTGTATGCAGTGGTGGTGGGTTGGTGGACGCGGTTTGCTGGCGGGCACAGGTAATGCTCAGGTGTGGGGTGTCTTCCGATGCTGGCCCACACCTACCCACCCAGCCGCCCACCCAGCCGCCCACCTCAGCCCTCCTAACCCACCCACCCACTAAACAAGCCCTCCAACCACCCGGCCGCCCACCCCTGCACCCAACACTAAACGGTAAAGAGACTGTAACCGACTTCACTTTCTGCTGCATCGTTGGCGGTTATTTGAATGGCGCCTTCTTCGTTTTGGGGGACAATTGTGTGCGTTGTCCAGCCGAGGAGGTAGTAAGGAAGGAGGAAAGAGAGAAAGCAGGAAGGAAAAAAAATACCAGTAGGAAAAGATGCAAAGATTATTTAAGAGTATATACATATGTGTCGTAAGTTCATAACACATATATGTAGGCTTTTATACATAGTTGATTCAATTTGTTAAAAATAATAAAATCATAGCTTTTTTGATAAGGACAATGACGAGGAAAATTTTTTAAGACGAGCCTGGACAAAAAAAAATGTAGATATAGATAGATAGATAGACAGACAGATAGATAAATAGATAGATAGATAGATAGATAGATAGATAAATAGATATAGATAGACAGATAGATAAATAGATAGATGTAGATAGAGAGAAAGATAGAGAGAAAGGTGACTTCACATCTCCCACGGCGTTTCCATACCCTATAACACTTTCCCCTCTGACAAAACTCGTGCCTGAGGGAGGGAGTGGGCGCGACTGTCAGGCAGGAAAGGGAAGAAGAGAGTACAAGTAAAGGCGAGGAGCGGATCGAGGGAGGGAGTCAGACGCTGCTACACATTCATCCCCCGCCTCACCGCCCCTCGCCCATGCACGCACCGTTTAATACTCTCAGAAAGCCCCCTAAAGAAGCGCCGCCGTGACCCGCCAGACGCTAAGGTTCCTCACGCTGGGACGCTGGAACACTATATACCCATAAGTCTCGCGGAGTGTGGGCGGGAACGGGAGAGGCTGTCAGTTACCCACCAGCGCTCTTGGGACGGACACGGTCACACATGTCGCTTGGGGAAGGACTAGGCGGGGAGGGAGAGGGGTGGAGAGGGACGGGATGGGATGGAGAGGGGCAAACAGAGAGAGAGAGAGAGGGACGAGGGAGGTGTCGGGTCAATAGCGCAATAGAAAAATAGATTGTGTTCTACGAGAGGGGCGGGGCCGGGGTGCGGAGGGCGCGGCGGGGTGACAACATAACTCACGCCGGCGATGAGAGTGACTTCGGCGAGAGAGACGGCGGCGGGAGTGGCGGCGGCGGGAGTGGCGGCGGCGGAGACGGAGCGGCGGCGAGGTAGGGGAGGTATGACGGGGAAAGAGGAGGAGGAGGTGGAGGAGCCAGGTATTATTGTACTCCTCCTCCTCCTCCATCTCCTCCTCGTACTCCTCTAACTCCATTTTCCTCCTCCTTCTCTTTTCCTCTTCGTATCTTTTTCTCGACCATTTCCTTCGTCACGCACGCACACACACACGCACACACACACACACACATACACACACACACACACACACACACACACACACACAGCCTCCCGTTAACATTCATGTATTCTTAACGCTAACTGCGCGGCACGGATATACAATTTAGGCTCGTCGCTACATACCAACCACGGCTGCTTGATCGAAACTTTCTTGCACAAGGAGGCGGGAGGAGGAGGGGGAGGAAGGGAGGCGGCGGGCGACACAGAGCGCGATTAAGATTTCATTAAAAACTCGCCGAAGAGAATGAGCAGCATTTCCCGATGAATAACGCATGACGCACACGAGTGAATAATGAATGCGAGCGGCGTGTCACCGGCGAAACAAATAACGATGGTGAGGAGTCGGGAAGGGCCGCGTAAATCACCTGCAAACACTAATATACCCACCACTCTTGAATAATTTATGGGGCCGCCTCCTGCACCAGCACCGTGTTCGCCGTGATTAGCTAACTTTGGAGTGACGTCACGCGGGTTGCTGGTCGTCCTGGGTGAATATTCAGTGTGCAGTGTGTAGCTGAGGTCTTCCAAGCAAGGGTCGCTGCCCAAACAATATACCGGGTCGTAAGAGACTGTTAGCTAGGTTGTCACTTCTTTCCTAAACTATAAGTAAATACCAGACGACCAGAAGCACACAGGTCTTAGTAAACCGGGTCGTGAGAGACTGTTTACTGGGTTGTCTCTTCTTCCCTAAATTATAAGTAAATACCAGACAACCAGAAGCACACAGGTCTTAGTAAATCGTGTCGTGAGAGATTGTTTACTGGGTTGTCACTTCTTTATAAATAGATAAGTAAGTACCAGACAACCGGAAGCACACGACTCTTTGTACCAGTGGCTTCTAAATGAGGCGTCGTGGCGATTCTTAAAATGAAACTCGGTCGATGTAATAAATGTTTGAGGAACACTGCATGGCGCATAGGAAGTCTTACCCTCCCTCCCCCCCTACCCCTACCCATTCCATAACTCCCTTGCAAAATGGTGAGAAAGGCGCAGCGCATGGAGATCAGCGTCCATTCTTCCTTCCTATGTTTTTCCACGTCTTCCATTTTATTTGTTTTACGTTGCAGCGCGTTGAGGGCAGTTGCTTTTTTATTAGTAATTTTAATTTTCTTCATCTTTCTTTTGCATTGGCCCTTATGTCGTAAGAAAACTCCGATAATCAAGTTTTTGAAATGCATAAATAGCCGCTTGTTCCCCGCCTCAGCCCAACCCGAGACACGGTGAGGCAGGACGAGGGAGGACAGGCGTGTGACAGCCGTGAGCCAGGCGCCGATAATCACGTTTTGGAGTATGCAGAAACCAGCGTCTTCTTCGTAGTGACGCCACAACGCCCTTTACTTAACGAACCTGCAAAATGGCGAGGCAGTGAAGAGAAGACAAGCGTGTGACAACCAATACACAGCTAATCCATCCACCGCCGATAATCACGTCTCGAGCTGCAGAAGCCTTACTTACGAGGCCCTTCCCGGAAACGTCGATGCCTTGCCGGCCAGCTTGCCAGATTATCGTACTCGGAGGACCCTATTTACCGGCCCCTGACGCTTAACTATGGCCAAGAAACATCAGGAATTAATGATTTTTAGTGAGAACTGTAAGTTAATGTAGTTAGCGGGGTCCAGGAGATGTTTTTAGGGTTGAAAATCGGTAATTATAAGAAGCCGTGTACGACAATCTGGCATCGTTGCTTGCCGGTGACTAAAAACCGTCCACTGCAGCGATGAGGCGAAAACGGGGTAAAAGAAAACAGCTTGAGGAGGTTTACGATCGAACTCACCTCGTCTCGTCTTCCCGCGTTTTTCTTTTACATCATTGAAACATTTACAAGGGATAACAAACAGAAAAAAACAAGAACCGCCCAGGCCCTGTTCCAGTAAGAGAGTAAAGAATAAGATGCCAGAAGAGAGATCAATTTCGGCTGGAGAGGTGTTTTGATATTCCCTGCACCGCCACCGCCGCCGCGTCTCCCTCGCTGCTACACACTTCCCTAACTCATGAAATAAATGGATAACTTACTGACAAACTGACTGGCTGACTGACTTACCCGTGGACTGACTGACTGACTAACTGGTTGACTCATTGACTGACGGACTAAAACGGTAGACTGACTAACGCGATGTAGAACCTGACTGAAAAACTGGTTGGCTGGCTAACTTACCCGTGGACTGACTGACTGACTAACTGGTTGACTCATTGACTGACGAATTAAAACGGTGAACTGACAACGCGATGACTGAACCTGACTGAAAAACTGGTTGGCTGGCTGACTTACCCGTGGACTGACTGACTGACTAACTGGTTGACTCATTTACTGACGGAAAAATACGGTGAACTGACAACGTGATGATTGAACCTGACTGAACAACTGGTTGGTTGACTGACTTACCCGTGGACTGACTGACTGACTAACTGGTTGACTTACTGACTGACGGACTAAAACGATAGACTGACTAGCGTACCTGACTGAACCTGACTGAAAAAACTGGTTGGTTGATTGACTTACCGCGGACTGACTGACTGACTGATCAAAATGGTGGACTGACTGCGGGAGGTGGCATCTGACCGACACACTAACAGCCTTGCTAAGTGACTGACAAGCCGATTTGTTTTATTTGGTGTTAGATTCAGAAAACTTAATAACAACTTCAACAACTAAATATCGATGTATTCTTGACTGCTTTAATAACTATGTGACGAGATAATAATTAAGATAGTTAGGACGGTGTTATGAACATTACACATCACCTCTACTATCTCAGCACCATAACCACAACCACCATCACCACCATGCCCACCACCTCTATGCTGTATCCCACCATAACCACAACCAACATCACCTCCATACCCACCACCTCTATGCTGTATCCCCCTTTTCCCCCATAACCATAACCACCAAAACCACCCTAATCACCACCGCTATGCAATATCATCACCAATTCCACCACAATAACCACCAACACAATGGATGTAACCTCACCACCACTGTAAACATCATAACCGTTACCTCTATAATCATCAACTCCATTATAACGTTAACCAACACCACAATCATTACCACCCATGTTACTACTTTAGACGGAACCATAATTATGTAGCCACCACCACCACCACCATAAACACCATCACCACCACCACCACCGCTATAAACACAACCACGACCACCAGCCCCACACCGCAGCGTCCACAACCTTCATTCTCTCCCTCTCTCTCTCTCTTTTTTCCTTCTCTCTTTTTTCCTTTTTCTCGTCCTCCACACCGTCTCCTCTTCCACACCGGCACTTCCAAGTTATACAACCACCCGTCCTCCTCCTCCTCCTCCTCCTCCTCCTCCACTTCTGGAATTACTTTACGGCGCGCAGTTGCGGTCGACAAGACATGAATCCTGCTAAATAAAATCTCACGTATTCAAATGAAATGCCTCGCCTATGTTAATCTGGACTTTACGACACCTGGGCGGATTTATTTATACTGGAGCGTGGAGGAGGAGGAGGAGGAGGAGGAGGAGGAAAGTCAATCGGGGTGCGCGCATTGTTTATACAGAACACGAGTAGTAAATCATAAAAAAATACTGTCAGGAAGTGTAATTACGAGGTTAATTGTTAATGAATATTCTACCTGTGAAGCACATGATTACACCTGCAAAGAGGAACGCCTCATTACACATGTGCACCTGGGATGTTCCGGGGATGAGTTATGCGCCTGCCTCCTCGCGACGTGTGTGTTACGACGTCGTGCGCTGAACAGATAAGCGGGAGGGAAATGATATCGGGGTAAATAAGATTGCGGAAAAGAAATCAGAACGAGGAAAATCTGAGTGAGGGAGAAAGGGCTGTTATATGCATTTTCTGGGCATGGTGAGGTTTGGTTACTGCTTGAGAGGGTGGGTGGGTTAGTTATTGTATGCATTTTCTGGGCATGGAGAGGTTGTGTTACTGGTTGAGAGGGTGGGTGGGTTAGCTTTTGTATGCATTTTCTGGGTATAGTGAGGCTGGCTTACTATTTGAGAGGAGGGGGAAGGGCATATATATGTTACCGTTTGAGTTTCTTATTGAAAGGGTTTGTACGGTGGTTACGTTAGCATTTAAAGAGATGATCTACCATTTAAGGCAGTGGTTCTTAACCTGGGTTCGACCGAACCCCAGGGGTTCGGTGAGCCAGTATCAGGGGTTCGGCGAAAGCTCTCCGGAACACACTGCAATTTTGCAATTTAATTTTCAGCCAGTTTTTCTTTCATTTTTGTATTAATTAAAATGAGATATATTTTTTGTATTATCTAAATATACTCGAATTTTAAAGCCATTTTTCTGCATTTTTGTATGATTTTTTTTCTTCATACTCGAGGGGTTCGCCAACTGTACGGAGGTTTTTGTTAGGGTTCGACGCATCTGAAAAGGTTAAGAACCACTGATTTAAGGGATTAGCCTTAGTGGTGTTGGGTTACCGTTTAAGAGTGGGGAAGGGGGTTAGGTCACAGTTTGAGTGCGGAAAGTTTCTAACTGAGAGGGTAGGGGCGACTGTTATGTTATCAATTAAAGGAGTTGAGCTACCGTTTATGGGGGTCAAGCTACTATTTAAGAGGGTTAGGGTACGAGGGGGTTAAGTTAACGTTTAAAGTGTCTAGGTTACTGTTTAACGGCTGTGTTACCATTAGAGGGGACCAGGTCACCATTAACAGGGGCTAGACTACCATTTGCAGTAACGTGGATGCAATTTGAGAAAGGGATGTTCGTCTATTACCTGCCTGCGGTTTCATTACGTGGCCAGGTTGAGTTAATAAGTGGCTGGAGTACCTCGGCAACACGACACAAGGGTTTGCCGGTTGTTCTATGATGCATGAGAGGCGACTTCAACTCCATAAACGTAGGACTGAGGAAAGACACCCATCGACCTGAAGTGTACGCACAGGTAGAGCAGCGCAGGTAACGGGCCCTCTTAATCAACGCTACCTGGCTATCAACTGAGGCATACAGGTGAAGGGATCGACACATATGGACAGGTAGCGCAATTGACAGCGGGAAACAGACAAAGACAGACGGACAGGTAGACAGATAGACAGACAGATAGTTAAACACGTAGGTAGACAAGCGAATCCTTCCCTCCGTGATGGATGTGTGATTGGTGTGATCTCTCAAATCGGTTCAGAGTGCATCCTTGCATTGATTGGTTAGAGTTGTTTCATATAATCCTGTTCGCCCTTTTCTCCACCGCGTTATGAGTCGCACGAAATTCAAGTGACACATAATTAGGCACATTAGTCGATCTTGATTTTAGCTGTTCCTTATTATGTGTTGTTACTGAAGCTTTGTATTCTAATTGTACCTTGTGTTTTATTGACTCAGGGGATGTGTATGTGGTAGATTTAAAAAGCTGAAAGCGTGA
Source organism: Eriocheir sinensis (assembly GCF_024679095.1). Classification (NCBI taxonomy): domain Eukaryota; kingdom Metazoa; phylum Arthropoda; class Malacostraca; order Decapoda; family Varunidae; genus Eriocheir; species Eriocheir sinensis. The sequence goes on along the minus strand of NC_066540.1, from coordinate 11,745,543 downwards.
AAAAAACCAACGCAAATTCTATCATGTTTTATTGTTAAGTTTACCAACACGCTTTTTATAAGGCCAGTGAACTAAATAACTCACTGACTGACTAATCAACAACGCACCAACCAACTAACAAACAAGCTACACTGTAATGCCTCGTAATAAGAAGAGAATAATAAGTAATAAGTAGAGAAGTTCCGACCTTAATCTAACCTCTCCTAAACCTTCCTATCAGTCACTCAGGTCCCTCTATATACGCAGCTTATAGTGGCTAAGTTAGACGATGTAAGGAAGAGTGCGCGTTTATGTGGTAAATTTGAAATGCTTAGAGTGTGAAAAAAGTGTGTTAGGCATAGAGATGTATAACGTTTAACCCGGTAGCTGCGGGGATCATGTTTCTTAATGGCCCCTCTAAACGAGAAAAAAAAAAATCATCACTCACGCAAACCATTTCATAATATATATCAACGCATTTGTGATCAGTTTATGCATCATCTATTTTTTGGGGTTTATATCATGGCAAAAAAAAAGCCATGTCGCTGGTACACGGTAAAGCCGCAAATTTGGCCCGTCGCTGCTACCGGGTTAAACTCCGAATTGTGAGGTTGAAGTTTTAACAGCGAGGAGGAGAAAAAGACGGTTGAACATTGAGACGAGAAAGGAAATGTAGACGAGAGTAAAGATAAGGAAGGAGGTGAAAATTAAGTGTGGGCGAAGGGGAGAAATGAAGAGAAAACGAGGAAGGGAATAGGAAGGAAAAAAGACGTTAGTAGAAGAGTGATTTATGGAAGGGAAGAAAGGGAAAAAAAGGAGAGGAAAGAAGGGGAGGAGGAGAGGGGAAAAGTGAAGTATGAGGGGAAGTGTGTCATTGGGTAAATCAAAACAATGGAACAAACAAGGTACCCACGCTTTTAATTGGCACACACACACACACACACACACACACACACACACACACACACACACACACACATATAAGCATGATTTTAGAAGGAAAAAAATAAAAAGAGGAGGAAAGTAAGGAAACGAAAGGAGGTAGGGGAGAGAAGATGGAGGAAAGGAGGAGGAGGAAGAACGAGAGTGATAAAAAAAGGCAAGGAAGAGGAAGAGGAGGAGGAGGACGAGGAGGAGGGAACAAAAAGGGAAAAGGAAGAAAGGAGGAAAATAACAGAGAATAGTTACTGAAAAAGAGAGAAAAAAAGAAAAGGGGAAAAGGAGGAAGAAAGGCAAGTGGAGGAGAAGAGGAGGCGAGAGGAGGAGGAAAAGGAGGAGGAGGAGGAGGAGGAAAAAGACAGGAGATAGAGATAGATACAGATAGATAGAGAGATAATTTGTGTGTCTGAGTGTGTGTGTGTGTGTGTGTGTGTGTGTGTGTGTGTGTGTGTGTGTGTGTGTGTGTGTGTGTGTCAGTCTTTGTCGTTTGTGTGCTGTGGTTGGCGTGACGTTGAGGTGGTGGTGGTGGTGGTGGTGAGTGATGCGGGCCGTGAGGGGTGAAGAAAGAATAGAGAGAGGAAGGGAGTAAGGTAGGTAGGGAGAAAATGGGTAGTGATGGTGATGGTGGTGGTGGAGAGGTGACGAGAAAGGGAGAGTAAGGGAGAGGGAGAATGAACAAGGGTGGTGGTGATGGTGGTGGTGGTGGTGGTGGTGGAGAGGTGACAAGAAGAGAGCAAGGGAGAGGGAGAGAAAAGAACAGTGGTGGTGGTGGTGGTAGTGGTGGTGGTGGTAGTGGTGGTGGTGAGGTGTTGAATGTTTGCATCTGTCGTGGTTGAACTTGCTGCTTTGTTTCCCCGAGGTCACGATGCAGTAATGGAGAAAGAGGGAGGAGGGGGGAGGGAAGGGAAGGGAGGGGAAGGGAAGGGAAGGGAAGGGAAGAGAAAAGAATGTCAACAGAGAGAGGAGAAAGAAAATGGAGGTGTCGCAGAGGAGGTGTAGAATTAAGAACTTGCAAGAAAATCCCAACCCAAAAAAAGGATATGTGATAAAAAACATACATACGTGGAAAGCAGAGAAAAGATGATAAATGAATGATGGATAAACAGATACATACGATGCGATAAATGGATAAGCGAGAAAGATTTGTGTGAACTTAAAATGGACTGGAATGAAAACCACCTCCCTCCCTCCCTCCCTCCAAATAACTAACGATAGACTAAAACAAAAGACAGTTGCAAGGATACCAAACACATGCGGCACTTCTCTAACTCTCCCCCCGGAATTTTAAAGACATAAGAGACTTTTTGACTTCAGAAACTACCAAAATGCGTCAAGAAGGAAGCTCAGATCACAGACAATGGAAGGGTCAGTATATGTAAACAACCTTGAACACCACAGGACACCGCCACCCTCTTTCTGTGTCTGTATACATGATGGTTACGATACAGGGGAAGGAAGAGGAAGAAGAGTAGGAAAGCGAGGAGGAGGGGGAGGAGGTTATATCGGCGGAGGAAGTATTAGGAATGTGATGAGAAGACATGCGATCACTAAGACATGAGAGTATAGGCGTAGGCATGGTAGCAACGACTGACTGACTGGCTGGCTGAATGACTGGCTACAATACTGACTGATTGGAAAATGGCTGACTGGCTGACTGAATGACTGACTACGTTACTTGACTGGCTGGCTGAATGACTGGCTACATTACTTGACTGGCTGGCTGAATGACTGGCTACATTACTGACTAACTGGAAAATGACTGACTGGATGACTGACTGACTGAAGGACTGGCTACAATATCGACTGACTGGGAAATGAATGACTGACTGACTAAATGAATGGCTACAATACTGACTGACTGGAAAATGACTGACTGGCTGACTGACTGACTGAAGGACTGGCTACTTTACTGACTAACTGATGACTGACTGACTGGCTCTCTGAGTATAACTGATAAACAAACTAACTCGATATTTGACTGTTTCTTTATTCGAGACTGGCTTATTGACTGGTGGACTGGCTAACTGGAGGACTGTTGGACTGGCTACTTGGCAAACTGGCCGACTGACAGACTGGTAATTGACTAACTGGCTAACTGACTTGATAACTGACTGACTGGATAACCGAGCGGCTGGACTTTTCTGAGTGGCTGACGGACGGGTTATGGGAGCTGTCCGCCTGCTTGCGTGTCTGGGGCGGCCTCGTCACGACACACACGCGGGGCCCATCACTGCCTCGGGCCTTCCCGCTGACGCCCTCACATTGACCGCCTCACAACACCGCCCTCCTGTACTCCCCGTCACGTTCCTCAATGCTCAAGGTGTCCCCGTAACCTGTCTCCGTGTTGTGATGTCGAGATCCGTGTTATCTCTACGCCCCTGTCCACCCAGCAGTGAATGGGTACCAGGTATTAATCGGGGGTTGTGTCCTGTCTCCTGGGATCTGTTCCTTTCTCATATAATTCCTTCCCCTTCTGTCTCTTTCCGGCATATGACCACAGATATTGCGCCGACTAAACCAAACTTTCCAACTTTTTTTTCCGTGTTAGCTTTTGGCCTCAACGCTTCAAAAGGCAATACTCATTTTGAAGAGGAGAAATAGGAATAAGCGGAAGTTGTTGGTTTATTTAGTTTAGGTTTTCTTTTTGTATTGCGTTTGAGGATTGTTATAAGATTCCCAAGTATGAGATGTCTTCAAGTATTTTTTTCACACTTCACTCATCACACTCTACTTTATCTCCCATACTTTATTCGTTACTTTTTAGACACTTAACATTTACTTTACACCCTTTACATAGTTTAACTCTTCCCACTCTCACTTATATACTCTAAATGGAAAAGGAAAATATAATCTCTACCCTCTAACTCATTCCATCGCTCTGTAACTAACTACCACCATAAAGAGATTAGATGCAGGGATTTTTTTGTGTGAAGTGATGCTGTTGTTTAAAATCCACGTCACAGTTGTTTTTTTTTACAACAAAGGAGACAGCTCAAAGGCTCAGAAAAAAAGGAAACAATAATAAAAAAAAGCCCGCTACTCGAATATAAAAAAAGCCCACTACTCGACCACCGCCAATACTGTTTCTTAAGGCAATGATGTTAATTAGATACCTGTTAATTGTTTTTGTTGTTGTTGTTGTTGTGATGTGTTGCTAATGTGTCGGTATCTCTCTCTCTCTCTCTCTCTCTCTCTCTCTCTCTCTCTCTCTCTCCCCCCCCCCCCCCAGTGCATGTAGTTTCCTTAGCCTAATCCACGGGGCTCCCCTCTTTGTACCCTCTCCGCCATTCCTCCCTCTCTCCCTCCCTCCTTTCTCCTCTCCCTCCTCTCCGTCTCTCCCTCCGGCCACCATAATGTAGGCTCGTCGGCCCCCCTTCCTTCCTTCCTTCCCTTTCCCTCCCTCCCCCCACTTCCCTCGTTCCCCCTTCCTTCATACTCACACGACCCTTCCCCCCATCCCACCTCCTCCCTCCTCGCGGTGATATGGGAGGGGTCGACAAAGGTGCTTCATCCCTTCCCTTCATGCCCCCCTCCCCTTCCTTTCCTCCATCCCTCCCCTCCTTCCCTCCCGTCCACCTGGGTTAATCAGGAGGATATTAATAAAACATCCTCACTCGGGTGGGATTTGCTCTTTCCCTCTCTTTTTTTCGCCCAGCTGCGGCGGGACACGGGCTAATGAACCGTATTGTCTGCCAGGGGAGGCGGGGAGGGGAGAAAAAAAATTGAAAAAACGGAGAAAAAAGTCGAAAATAAGAATAGTCGGAGAGGAAGAAAGTAAAGTAAAAAAAATGAATAGTAGAAGAAAAAAGTAAGAGTCGAAAAAAGGATAGTCGAAGAGGAAGAAAGTAAAGTAAAAAAAATGAATAGTAGAAGAAAAAAGTAAGAGTCGAAAAAAGGATAGTCGGAGAGGAAGAAAGTAACAAAGAATAGTAGAAAAAAGTAAGAAAAAGTCGAAAATAAGAATAGTCAGAGAGGAAGAAAGTAACAAACAAAGAATAGTAGAAGAAAAAAGTAAGAGTCGAAAAAAAAGAATAGTCGGAGAGGAAAAGAATTTAAGAAAAGAATAGTCGGAGAAAAAGTCCAAGAAAAAAGGCAAAAAAAAAGAATAGTCAGGGAAAAAGTAAAAAAAAGGAACGATTGAAGGAAAAAATGTCGACAAATGGAAATCGTTTAAAAAAAGTTAGCAAAAAAAAAAAGTCGGAGAAAAGAGTAAGAAAAAAACACACAACCACCATCGAGGAAAACAAGAGTAAAAAAAACAAGACGAAAAAAAGAAACGATTGAAGGAAAAAATATCAAAAAATGGAAATCGTTGAAACAAAAAGTAAGCAAAAAAATAAGAAGAGTCGGAGAAAAAAAATAAGAAAGAAACCAACCATCGAGGAAAAGAATAGTCAGTAAAAAACAAGACGAAAAAACAAAAGAAAAGCCGGGGAAGAAAATAAATCGATTAAAATAAATAAATAAAAAAGTCATGAACGAGAGCCGCCATTCCTGTAATAAGTACTGATTTGCACGGCGGATGTACAACGCGAAAACCGAAAGGAAAAAAAAAATAATAATAAAAAAATAGATTAACACTTGGCTATTGCATGAAGGGGAGAGCCGCTTCTTTTCGTCCCTGAGCTGTTATTATTGAAGTGAGTTAGTGTTGCTGTTCTGTGCTCCCGCTTAAGGATGAAGAAGCCAAATGGGTTTCTCCTTAATTCCTTTTTTCCTTTTACTTTTGCTCACCTTCAATCGTCTTTCTTTCTTTTCTTTTCTTCGTTTTCTCAGACACTTCCGCCTCCCATATTAATTATTTCCAAAGGCCAGAAAAAATATATCAGTCGGGTTCTAGTGAGTCCTCTTTTTTAGTTTCAATATACAGAAGAAGAGTCAAACTACCACCAGGGGCATAAAACTACTCATGGCAATGCTCAGAACTCTTACGAAAGTCAAATACGTGAGATTGGGCGCCCAAATGTTTAAGACTATGCTCGGTATTTAGAGACTTCCACCGTTTCCTCGCATCATAACATCCAAAGGCCGAAAAGGGGATCAATCGGGTCCTAATTAGTGTTTTTTTAGGTTCATGGTACAGACGAAGGGTCAAACTACCATCAGGGGCATAAAACTACCCATGGTAACGTTCAAAACCCCTACGAAAGTCAAATATGTATAAGATTGGACGTCAAAATGTTTCAACTACCATCAGGGGCATAAAACTAACCATGGAAATGTTCTAAACCCCTACGAAAGTCAAATATGTATAAGACTGGACGTCAAAATGTTTAAACTACCATCAGGGGCATAAAACTACCCATGGCAACGTTCAAAACCCCTACGAAAGTCAAATATGTATAAGATTGGACGTCAAAATGTTTAAGAATATAACCCTAGTACCTCGCCTTAGCTAGCCAACCAGCCACCAGCCAGCCGCCCGCGTCGCCGTCTCTCCGTCACTCCGTCCTTCTGTCTCCCCCGCACTAATAAGGCAGCCCAGCTAATTCTGCCGTGGCGGTGCGTGCGGGTGTCGGGTTCCATTATGGGTTCCCTTACAGATGATCACGCGACGCAGCCTAGACAGCACCTTAGGCGTTAGGCGTGTTGTATTGAGCTCCTTTTCTTCCTTCTTCTCCTCCTATTATAATCATTACTCCTCTCTCCTCCTCCTCCTCCTCCTCCTCCTGTTCTCTGTGATGGTGGTGTTGATATCTTGGCTCCAGCTCCTCTTTTTTTTTTCTCTTACTTTCTTTCTTTCTCTCTCACTCCCTCTTCCTCCATTCCTCTCTCTCTCTCTGTCTAATTATCTGTCTATCTGTTCATCTGCCTTTCTATCTCCCTATCTCAAAACAGAGGAAAAACAGGAGTAAATAATAGATGAAAAAAAAAAACAGAAAAAACACTCAAGCAATCACAAGCTAGGCAACGCAGGTCTGAGTACGCCTTCAGCAACCCTCGTGTAGCCACCTTATTAGAGGGCGAGACTTAATAATCACAAGGAGAAGCTGGGCAAGTTCTCCTCTTTACTTCTGCTCCCTTCGGCGTACTACTGCTGGCGGCGGCGAGGAGGGTGGGGCGGGGGAGACAGGAAGGAAGGTTTGCAGGAAGGTGGAGGGTCGGTAAGGGTGGGGGGCAGGGGGTAAGGGGTGGGGGTGGGGGTGTTGGTGGAAGCGTTCTAATTGATAGTTAATATTTCCGGGAGGCGAATTAAGGCGTGCAGAGCTGTTAGGGAAGGAGGAGGGATGGAGTGTGTGTGTGAGTGTGTGTGTGTGTGTGTGTGTGTGATGAAATAGTGGATGGTTAAAACGAAACGAACTCAGGAGAAGGAAAAGGAGGAGGAGGAGGACACAGACAAAGAAGGTGAAGAGGAACAAGTATACGAACAAAAAGAGCAAGAACAAGAAGAAGAAGAACAAGAGGAGGAGGAATAAAAAAAACAACAGGAATAGTAACTGTTAGGATATAGGAAGAGGAGAAAAGAGTAGAAGGGGAGGTGAAGAAGGCGGAAAAAGAGATGAAAGAGGACAAGAAGAACATACATACACACGAAGAAAAAAAACAAAACAAAAAAAACACAGGAACCAATACAACACAGGTGACGGATAAGTGGCCAGGTGGAGTGAACAGGTGGGCTGAATTCTTTGGTCTTGTTGTTATGGAATTCTAAATATTGTCACAGGGCCTCGAATACACGTGTTAGGGCGGTGCTTTGTGGGGGTAACGAAGGTGTGTGTGTGTGTGTGTGTGTGTGTGTGTGTGTGTGTGTGTGTGTGTGTGTGTGTGTGTGTGTGTGTGTGTTTGTGTGGTGCAAGGTGGGTTGTGTAGCAGCGACAGCACAGGGCGATCACGTACCAATTATTATGGGACTGTAAACACCATTCTCTCTCTCTCTCTCTCTCTCTCTCTCTCTCTCTCTCTCTTTCCAAACCTAACCTAGCTACAGCACTAAACTCAATACTATTCCCTTTTAATTAAACTCTATGATTCAGTTAAAAGAGAAAAAAAAATCATGGGACTTAATATCCTTTTTCCAATTGTTATCGATACTTCGAGACATAAAAAAGAAAATGAAGGCGAATATTTAAAGCTCAACATCGTCGACCGCAACATCTTTTCATAATGGGGGATTCTGTGTGTGTGTGTGTGTGTGTGTGTGTGTGTGTGTGTGTGTGTGTGTGTGTGTGTGTGTGTGTTGTTCCCTCTGATCACGGCCGCCCAGACAACACGGCAAGGGAAATATGTCAGCTGATTTTCCGGCTTTAATTTTGTTTTGAATTTTTATGTCAGGATATTATTCTCTCTCTCTCTCTCTCTCTCTCTCTCTCTCTCTCTCTCTCTCTCTCTCTCTCTCTCTCTCTAATGGTTAGAAGATTAGGAAAAAAATCGTTGTATAATTATTGGTAAATGAAAGATTACTACTACTACTACTACTACTACTACTACTACTACTACTACTACTACTACTACTACTACTACTACTACTACTATGGCGGTGGTGGTGGTGGTGGTGGCGGCGGCTCGTGAGGGGAAACTGAAGCATAAGGAGTAAACCATAATTAATAAGATGACGCGGCGATGTTGGTATTTATGTCATGTTCTGGTGTGGCTGGAGGTCGTGTCGTGCTGCATGGGTCGTGTTGTTGGATGCGGGGGGAGGCGGTGTAGGGTGGGGGGGAAGGGGGGGCATAAGGAAAGGCTTAGAGGGGGACAAAAGTGGGTTGTGTCTTTGGCTGTGAGAAGAGAAGGGGGTGGAGGGAGGGAGGCTGAGAATGTAAGAAAAACAGGCCTGGAGACATCGAACTGGAGATGAAGAATGGCTAAAAATATTGCTCGGTGTGTAGGCAGGAGCATGTGGTGTAAAGGGTTTTGTGGGTTTAGCCTGATGGGTGCTGTGTCTTGCTATGGTGTGGCGGTGGTGCGGGTGTCATGGTGGTGAGGTGTTTGTGCGGGGATGTGATGTGCTGTGGTGCATGAGGGTGTGTGTGGAGGAGCTGAGGCATGCATGGTAGAAGGTGAAACAGACGTAGCAGTGTTGAGAAAGTTAGAGCTTGGTGGACATTAGGGTGAGTGGGACCAAAAGTTAAATAAAAGCCTGTTATCTGAATCTCCCTTATTGAAAGAAAAAACGAGATTATAAAAAAAAGAACGGTTACATTAGATTTTGTTTTGCTAACGTCTGACAAAAAACTGAAAAACCGTCGCTCCAGATTTTATTCCGTTAACGTCCTGCAAGTGTTCAAGTCGTAGGAAGGCGGAAATACAATAAAAGAAAAGCAATAAAATGAGCTTACTTCGTATGAGGAAATGTAAATCGCATACAATGGTGCAAAATGGTGTGTGATTGGAGGTGCTGATGATGGGTCTCGGGGTTATGGCGTGCACGAGGAGTAAGAGGGAGAGAGAGTGCAATAGAGGCGTAGTAAAAACATGCAACAGAAATCTAATGTTCGTAAAAATAGTGTGACTGGAGGTGTTAATGCAGGGAAGGAGGTGAGACACAGGAGGCGGCGGAATATTACAAGGGAAAGGAGGTGTAATACCATATGTAACAGACTCATAACGCGGCGCCAAGAAGGGTGTGATTGGAGGCGGCGACGCAGAGAAGTTGAGACATACAGAAGTTGGAATATTACAAGGAGGACAAGGTATAAGAAGAGGGAAACGAGGTGTAATAGTACTTGTAACAGAATCGTAATGTGGAGGAATGGACGGTGTGATTGGAGGTGGCGATGCAGGGAAGGAGGTGAGGACGAGCGGTGTTTTGGGGTGTTTGGAGAGGCGAGGCGTGCGGGAGAGGGTGGGAATGAGGTGTAATGGGATGAAAATGGTGGGGACTGTGGGGCTGAGAGGTGTGGACGAGGCGACAGAACCTGATGATTTGGGGGTGTGAAGTGGAATGATGAGGCGGCCGAGGGAGTCCGTGGTCAGCGCGGGGAGGAAGTTGTAAACGCGCTGCAGAGGACAAAAAAAGTTCATAAAAAATACTTGTTATACTTGTGTGAATATTTCTGCTGTTGATTATATACTCTTCCTGTGATTGTTTCTACTGTTACTACTACTAATACAACAACGAAAACAGCTATCATTTCTTCTTTACTTCTTCTACTACTACTACTACTACTACTACTGCTACTACTACTACTACTTCTATTTATACTGCTGATGTGATTATTGCTTATCAGACGCATGCAAGGCCGAATGTAAAGTGCTATCACAAACAACAACAATTACGACAGTCAACAACAACAACAACAACAACAACACATACCTTTAAACGCAACAAGCAAGCTCGCGGTGTGAAATTCACGCAAAATCTCTACCGCCGCGGAATAACAATGCAAATTATTTATATTTTTTCAGCTTAAATAATTCCATACAAATCCCTTAAACTTAAACCACTCAATTCCATTAAAACAATTAGCGTTCCATTATTTATGCCTGCGGCGGCTGTGAACAACGCTGCTACCTGTGTGTGTGTGTGTGTGTGTGTGTGTGTGTGTGTGTGTGTGTGGGCGGCGCGGCGGGCAGGTGTGGCGCGAGTGTGTGGGGGGGGAAGGGGGAGGCACTGAAGAGCCCCCCACCACACCTTGCCGGGGGGGGGAGGGGGAGGGAGGAAAAGGTGGAATAAGGATGAGGTGGTAGCGGTGGTGGTCGAGATAGTAGTAATTATTATCATTATTATTATTATTATTATTATTATTATTATTATTATTATTATTATTATTATTATTATTATTATTATTATTATTATTATTATTATTATTATTATTATTATTATTATTATTACTATTATCATTATTATTGTAACTGCTGATATTGCTTGTTTCTGCTGTTGCTGGATCCTTATTTTGTTACTAGTGCTACTAATCTTTTTTTTTTCTTATCTTCGAGTTAAGTGCAAAAATCAACACAACATCCTAATATTCACTTATAATTCCTAAAAAAAAAATGTAAACCATAAGCAGATACAAGTGTTAAAGAAAAAAACGGTAAATTGTGGAACGTCAAACCGTCTGACATTTCTTCGACTTCATTACACAAAATATTGGGAAGAACTATTTTCAAGAACTTCGTCAGCTGCTTTAGTGCTTTCATTTCAGGGCCATAATTTTCGTTTGCTTCTTGTTCTTTCATAGCGCTGTGTTTCCTTTTTGTATTTCTTTGTGTCTTGCGGATATTTGAAAAGCAACCAGAGAAGAATAATATTGTTGGAGTGAGGATTAGGAAGGGGAGTGAGTAGTTCTGGATATCCGTCTGTCTGTCTGTCTGCCTGTCCTTTCTCTCTCTCTCTCTCTCTCTCTCTCTCTCTCTCTCTCTCTCTGTGAACAACAAACATTACATTTTCTCTAGTTTTTTTTCCCCACACGTTTTAAGCAAGCAGGCGAGTCCCACGAAGCACACCTCTTTGGCAAGGAACACCTGCTGATCACCTCGGGAGCAGGAGTGCATTAGGAGGAGAGGTGGGGGGAAGGGGAGGGAGTCAGTCACCTGAACACCCAAATCACACACCTGTCCCTAGCCTCACCTGCCTTCCTGTCACGCGTTAAACAGTTACGTTGAGGCAGACACATGTTTTTCCTTTTCACTTACCACAACTTCCAGCGATTTGAATATAAGAACATAGTCCCCTCGTCCACTATCCTATCCAGTCTTAAAACAAGCTATCGTCCCTGCACTAACTATGTGATTGCTGAGTCTATTCCATTCCCCCACCACCTTATTACTATGGGTGCCTGCTTCCAGAAAATTAAGTTACGAGTGATTAGGAGGCGTCTCTCTTAATGCGCATTCATCAACTCGGCCGCTGTATATTTTGGGTTCTTTCCGCCTGATTGACCGCGATAAGTGCTCTTAATGATGGAGGAAAAATGCTTCAAATCGCTGTTAATGTATGCAGATTGCCGCCTGTGCGCTGCGGGAGGAAGTGGGCGATGCGTCGTGTGTGCTGGGGGTGATGTTCGGCGCCTTGGTGACTGCCGGGCTGATGGGCTGAACTGGCAAGGGGTCATTGGGGGGGGGAGGTGTGTGTGTGTGTGTGGGGGGTAGGGGGTTGTGCGTGTGTTGAGGGCGAGGCAAGTGGGAGTGGGTGTGGCTGTGAGATGCGTAGATAGATAGATAGATAAAGAGAGATAAAAGAGATAGACAGACAGACAGGCATAGAAGCAGATACAGATAAAATAAGAGCATACACACACACACACACACACACACACACACACACACACACACACACACGATGAGACGCAACAACTTATGACTACACACCCCCCCCTCCCCGCATCACCCCCCTCCGCATCACCACCATCCCCCCCACCCCCCACCACAACCACCACGAGGAAGGCTCCACGGCGTGTAATCATGTGCCCAAGAGATCAGTGCAAGATGACAAAGCTGGGAACGTGATGACGGAGACGGAGAGAGGAGGAGGGAGGGAAGGGGAGGGGGGAGGGGGGGAGGGGGTAATAAGGAGGGAGCACCGCCCCCTCGCGTGTATTCAGCGGTAAAGAGTTGCATGAGGGAAGGCAAAGGGAGAGGGAGAGAGGTAAAGCGCGATTTTTCCTTCATTTTTGCTACACTTTTTTTTTTTTCCTCTCCTGTTTGGTGGTTGGCTGTTGCTGTTTTTGTTTCCGTTTTTGTTTTTGTTGTTTTTGTTATTGTTGATGATTTTGTTGTTGCTTTTGTTGTTGTCGTTGTTATTGTTGTCGTTGTTGTTCTTGGATACGTTATTTAGTCTTTAACTCAGAGAACGTCAAGTTGCTCCTGGTTGGTGTACAATATGATTAATCGCAACGTAATAAGGAAACACATAAAGACTGTAAGGAAAGCATCAGAGTTACCTGCATGAGTCTTGATCCATTCCTACAATAAGAGGCTTTCATTTCTTGGTGTGTGCACTCGTTATGGATTGGAAATGGACTCTTATCCCAGCTTTGGATAAATACAATGCGGAAAAACGGACTCAGTTTATTAATTTCTGCGCGACGCAAAAAAAAAAAAATAATAATAATAATAATAATAATTCGATAAAATATGAACCATCATTCCTGGCAACGCACTACCCACGTTCCAACTTTTTTTTCAAGGTACAACACACACACACACACACACACACACACACACACACACACACACACACACAGTCCAACGTTGCCAGACTGTCGTACTCAGCCGATTATATTTCCCGACTTCCTACCCCTAAACTGTTTTCTGGGCTCCAATAACGAAACTCATTTATAGTTATCGTTAAAAGAGTTAGATCCTGATGTTTCTTGGGAATAGTTAGGCTTCAGAAACCGGTAAATACTATGGTATGAGTACGACAATCAGGGAAACCGGGACACACACACACACACACACACACACACACACACACACACACACACACACACACACACACACACGCATCTTAACCACTCGTCCTATCTCTCCTTCAAACGACACCTAACCACACATTCTCCTCCTCCTCCACAGAAAAGCTCCCGGAGACCAGCATCAAGTCCGAGGATGAGCTGGACGACGGCGGGGACATCGAGACGGAGGACATTGACATCGACGTGGTGTCCGACAAGGAGGACTGTGACGTGGACAGCACAAAGGACCCCCTCGACAGGCCGTGCTCCAAGAGTCCTGAATCCACCTCCTCCGACTCCCCCTCCTCCCACAAAGAGAGCAAAGCCAGCAAGTTGGAGATGAAGTCGAAGGGTAACTGTCCCGAGCTGGAGACCGTCGACTGCCACTTGGAGACGAAGGAGCTGTGGGAGAAGTTCTTCGAGTTGGGCACCGAGATGATCATTACCAAGACGGGCCGGTGAGTACTCAAGTGACTCTGATTCAACGTTGCCAAATTGTCGTACACTGAACATTCCATTTATCATTTTTAGGCTCCAAGACTGTCGTAACCACAGAAATAACGATAGGAAATTAAAGTTAGCGTTAAAACTGTTAAATATTGATGAGTTTCGTTTTTTTTGGGTATAGTTATCAGTCAGAAACTACAAAAATGCAATGCGCTGAGTACGATACTTTGGCAACGCTGCTCTGATTACTCTGGTTAATGCTCCTTCCATCACTATAGTTTTGTACTTCTTGGTCTCATATGGGAAGGTCAACTGGAGGTAAGTTGCTTTCATGATTTTCTTTTCAAGTGTCTGAATGTTTTATCATTATCCACGCTTTCTTTGTTTTATTTTATTTATTATTTTTTTTTTTTTTACGTCTACGCCTTTTAGCGCCGGTAGGCTTGCTTGAGGGGCCTGGATGGTAGTCGGCCCCAGCCCTTCATGGCGCAGGCAAGTGTTTATAGTGGCGCCATCTTCTCTTATGAGCATGTATCTCTGATTTCGTTAGTCCATGATTTTAAATAGCATATCTTCTGATTTCGGTTCTTATCACACTGGAGACAGAAAACAGCGAGAAAAATTTACAGAGGTGAGGTTCTAAGATGATCATTTTCCCTCATATCTTTCCACATGTCCTTCAACGGTCCTTTTCTTTCATATCTTCTTCCATGTACCTCTTTTCATGACTCCTGTTGTTAATGCCTCTTCGTTCACTAACGGCGCGTGGCTCTCAGTACTATGGACGAAATGACAACTAACGTCCATTTTTCCTTTACATCGTTACGCATGGCAGTTCTTTTATAGATTTTTTTCTACTATTTCTACTATTTCTACTATTTCTACTATTTTTACTACTATTTCTACTATTTTTACTACTATTTCTACTATTTTTACTACTATTTCTACTATTTTTACTACTATTTCTACTATTTCTACTATTTTTACTATTTCTACTATTTTTACTACTATTTCTACTATTTTTACTACTATTTCTACTATTTTTTTCACACTGCTTTTCGTTTTTGTCTCCTCTTCTGTGTCGAGCAAGTGAGCCTGTTGTATTTCTAGAGGTGTAGCGAATCTTACAGTGGGGATGGTGGCAGGTGGGTGGGATGGGCTGGCTGATTGATTGGTTGGGGTATCAAGTTACGGTACTCAAGATCACATATAGAACAAATAACACGCCCTAATCTTCGCGTTTTCGAAAGCCTGTTGAGTTTGATAAGGAGTATGGGTGTGCAAGTTATCGTGTGTGGTATGGTCAAAATGTAGTCTTTATTCTCTCTCTCTCTCTCTCTCTCTCTCTCTCTCTCTCTCTCTCTCTCCTCACTTTCCCAGATCCTTTTTCAGGTTAATTAATTTTATGTGTACACAGGTGAGAGGACGCGCGTCGTATGTGTGTGGTGTGTGTGTGTGTGTGTGTGTGTGTGTGTGTGTGTGCTTTCGTGAAAGTGGTGGTGTGGTGGTGGTGGTGATCGTGGTGGTGGTGTGGTGGTGATAGTGGTGGGGGTGGTGGTAGTGGTGGTGGTCGTGATAGTAGTGGTGTGGTGGTAGTGGTGGCTGCGGCGTAGGTGGTGATATGAAGTGGGATAAGGCGATGTTGCTGTGGTGGTGGTGGTGGTGGTGTGGTTGTGAAAGTGGTGGTGTGGTGGTGGTGGTGAGTCCGGCGGCAGCGAGGAAGCGCCCAAATGGATTAATCCGCCATTATGAAGATAAAAGCGACAAATGGGAGTCACATAAACACTTCATCCCCTTCCGCATCCCTTTCCTTCCTCTCTCTCTCTCTCTCTCTCTCTCTCTCTCTCTCTCTCTCCCCCCAACACCAGTTACACCCGCCTGTTAAATTCTCCTTTACAATTTTATGGTTATCTAATTTGATTTTCACGCGCGGGAGACACAGCGCATTGAAGGGGAGAAGAGGGGACCCGTCAGTGCCCTCATCTGTCCTCGGGGGGGCGGGGGAGCGAGGGGAGAGAGGTGGACAGCTGGCGGGTGGGGAGAGGGGAGAAGGGAAGACAGAGGGAGGGAGGAGGCAGTATGGTGCAGAATAGGGAAAAGAGGGAAAAGGGGAATAGAAGAGGGGAGAGAAGAGGGAGGAAGTGATGGGGAGGAAGGGAAGGGAGGAGAGGTTCGGCTAGTTAAGGGAGAAAGAGAGGACGCAAGTAGCTTTAAATGAAGGGAGGTTGAGCAAAGAGGGAAAATGGAGGTAAAATGAGGAGGAGGAGAGAGGGGAAGGGGAGGAAGTGATGAGGAGGAAAGGAAGGGAGGAGAGGTTCGGCTAGTTAAGGGAGAAAGAGAGGAAGCAAGTAGCTTTAAATGAAGGGAGGTTGAGCGAAGAGGGAGGATGGAGGTAAAAGGGGAATAGAAGAGGGGAGCGAAGAGGGAGGAAGTGATGGGGAGGAGGGGAAGGGAGGAGAGGTTCGGCTAGTTAAGGGAGAAAAAGAGGACGCAAGTAGCTTTAAATGAAGGGAGGATGGAGGTAAAAGGAGGTGGAGGAGGAGAGAGGGGAAGGGGAGGAAGGGAAGGGAGAAAGAGGGGACAGGAGTAGTATATCATGAGGGGAGGGTTCGTGATGTTGTGAGGGGAAGATGTGGAGATGAGAAAAAAAATGATTGAGAGCTTGATAAATAGATAGATAGAAAGACAGATAGACGGACGAAGGAATAGACAGATAGATGGATGAGGAGTTAGACAAAGGGGAATGCACCCACTGACTTCTATGACACACACACACACACACACACACACACACACACACACACACACACACTTCCCCAACACCATTCCCCCCTCCACCCCCCTTCTCCCTCCCTCCCCGCCTCCCATAACAACACAACGAGCTAATCACGGTCGACTGTTCCACTTGTCACCGACGCCGCGGAGGCAAATGTTCCGTCAAAGGGGCGTCAATAAGGCTCGCTTGTGGCAGACAGACGGCGATCGGGAAGGGGAGGAGGCGGGGGAGAAGGAGAAGGAGGGAGGAGGTAAGGAGGGAAAGGGAGTATGGGGGGAGGGACGGGGGAGTAGGGATGAGGGGGCAGGGAGGAGGGAGTGGGGTGAAAGGGAGGGATGGAGAGAGTACATAGGGGTTAGGGGGCAGGGAGGAAGGAGGTGAAGGGAGGGAAGAGCGAGGATATGAACTGTGATATGAAGAGGAGGAGAAAGGGAGATGAAGAAGAGAAGGGAGAATAACCAATGAACAACAGACGGACCGGGCGGGACCTTACGTGACCCCTCGCCGGGAGTTTAGGCTCATGGGGTCACCAGCTGGAGGCGTGACGGTAGGCAAAGCAGTAGGTCATCGAGGGGGGTCAGGGGGGCTTCCAGGGGGTGGGGGCATGTAAGGGTCAGCTGGATGGTCTTGCTGTGATGTTTACGTGTTGTGTTGTGTTGAGGGGAGGAGGGAGACATCATCAACGCCTTCCCCTCTGTTATATTCTCTCTCTCTCTCTCTCTCTCTCTCTCTCTCTCTCTCTCTCTCTCGTGTCCCCAGGGAAGGTTCACAAAGGCTTCGTGTTCCGGAACGAAGAGAAGGGAGGGGAAGGGAAGGGAAGGGGAGGGAAGGGAAGAGAGGGGAGGTTAGAGGGTGTTAGATAGAGTGTGTGTGTGTGTGTGTGTGTGTGTGTGTGTGTGTGTAATAAAACTATACATTTCATTACATCATAACTACACAAAAAAACAGCAACGAGAAAAACAACAACAACAACAACAACAACAACAACAACTACTACTACTTCTACTACTACTACTCCTACTACTACCACTACTACTACAACTACTACTACCACCACTATACCATTACAATCATAAACATACTCCCCCCCCCAAAAAAAACGCATCAAGACAAACTGAAACACACACACACACACACACACACACACACACACACACACACAGACGTAATGGGCGCGCGTCTCCGCCACTCACGGGCCTTTCATCACGCGAGAATCATACGCATTACGCGACTTACGGCCGGGCGAGGGAGACGGATGGCGCGCGAGGGTGGACGAGGTGGAGAATGGTGGAGAATTATCACCCCTTTCACGCCTCGACCCCGGCGCGCTGGTGGAGGAGGTGGAGGAGGAGGAGGAGGAGGAGGAGGAGGAGGAGGAAGGGTAGAGTTGGAAGGGAGATAGAAAAGGAATAAAAACAGGAGGAGAAATAGGAGGACGAGGAAGAAATGGACGACTAAGTGGAGGAGGAAGACAAAGAAGAGAAGGAGGAGGAGGTGGAGGAGGAAGGGTAGAGATGGAAGGGGAATTGAAAAGTAAGAAAGAGATGAAAAGGTGGAGGAGGAGAGATAGGAAGACGAGGTAGAAATGGACGACGAAGTGGAGGAGGAAGACGAGGAAGAGGAGGAGGAGGAAGAGGAGGAAGAGGCGTGTTGTTGTTGTCTTCTTTCAATCTTATTCATATTATCCTCTATTAATTTTTCTACATTTCCTCCTCCTCCTCCATCTCCAATATCCACATAAACAATATCACATCCCCTCCTCCTCCTTCTTCTCCCCCTCCCCCTCCTCCTCCTCCTCCCTCCCACCCCCCCACCCCCCGTTACTAGTGTCCTATCGTCCCTAATTGGCAGTTAAGCGATAATGGACATGTTGCTGGGGTTAAATGGCCTTGTTGCTTAGTCTGCTCTTTTACGGTAATGAGATTGTGAAAATGCGATTGTTGGCGAGGGGAGAGCGACTGGGGGAGGGAGGGGGAGAGGCGGGGATACTGAGGGGTGAAAGGGGAGTGGGGAGCGAGGAGGTAAGAGGGGAGGGTGTGATTAAGAGACGTGATGAGATGGGTAGCAACGTTGAAAGGGAGAAGAAAGAAGGGAGGAAGGGAGAGAGGAAAAACAAGGAATGGGAATAGGAGGAAAGTAGAGAAGGGAGGGAAGTAGTAGAAGGAAACGAAGGAAGGAAGGAAGAGGGGAGGGAAGGGATAGGGAAGGATAGATACGGGAGAAGTGAAGGAGAGGAGGGGAATGGAAGGAAAAACAGAGAAGGGAAAAGAAGGAAAGGAAGAAGAGGAACTGGAGAAGGAGAGAAAAGGGGAGAAAGGAGGACGAAGAGGAAGAGGAGGTGGAGGAAAAAAATATGCGTATGGACGGGAAAGAGAATTAAGGTAGTGAAGGGATGTAATTTTGTGATGGTGGAAGTGGTGGTGGTGGTGGTGGTGGTGGTGGTGGTGGTGGTGATACATAGCAAAAACGAGGTGGTGATTGCAGGTGACAGCGAACAGTGCCGAGATCAAAGACTTGCCTGTGCTTCCGTGCCGGGCGTGTGTGTGTGTGTGTGTGTGTGTGTGTGTGTGTGTGTGTGTGTGTGTGTGTGTGTGTTCCAGGGTCGAGAGTCACAAACCAAAGGGGTGGAAGAGTAAAAAACAATGGAGGAGGAGGAAGAGGAGAAGGAGGAGGAGGAGGAGGATGAGGAGGCCAACCAGGTGTTCTGAGCCAATTACGGGATCTATATTAACGCCTCCAGAAGCCTTGTAATCTTGCGGAGGAGGAGGAGGAGGAGGAGGTAGTGGTAGTGGTGGTGGAGGTGGTGGTGTTTGCGTGTGGAGTAGTGTGGTGTTCCCGGCGGCACCTTGGTATTGAAGGAGGATGTAGAGGAGGAGGAGGAGGAGGAGGAGGAGTAGGAAAAGGAGTATTGATAGAGGTTGGTGTTGGAAGGGTGTGGTAAGTGGGTGTCGAGGGTCCTCTTGTGGTTGGCAGGGTGGTGGGGGCGACGGTGGTGGTGGTGGTGGTGGTGGTGGTGGTGATATGCAGGATAGAAAGAGAAAAAGGCAATGATAACAAAATAGAATGTCAACAAAAAATAAAATAAAAACACTAATAAACGGAGAAGGAGGAGGAAGAGGAGAAAGAAGAGGAAGAGGAGAAAGAAGAGGAAGAGGAGAAAGAAGAGGAAGAGGAGAGCCTGTAAATAAATGAAGAAAAGACAAGAATTAAGAAGAGAAGGACATGGAAAAGGAAGAGAAAGAGAAAGTACAAGGAGCTGGAGTTGGAGGAAGAGGAAGACGGAGGAAGAAGAGCAAGAGGAAGAGGAGGAGGAGGAGGAGGAGGAGGAGGCAGGTAATCCGGTGAATGACAACAAGGAGTTTCTTTGTCCCCCATTTCCTCGCTCCGACAAAATTCTGACTCCCACCACAGGACAGACAATTAAACACTTTATTTATGGCTAAGCGACTCACCCCTGACGACCGGGAGCTGGGAGGAGGAGGAGGAGGAGGAGGAGGAGGAGGAGGAGGAGGAGGATTAGATTGCACTGTGTCTCCTTCCTTCCTCCTCCTTTTCCTTTCGTCGCCACTTTCCAGACTGTTGAAGGAAGGAAGGAAGGAAAGAAGAGAGGGAGGAAGGAAAGGAAAACGAAGGGATAGAAAGAATGAAAGAGGAGAGGAGGGAGGTGAAGGAGTGTGAGCTGCAGGTAAGAAAGAAGAAATTAAGGAAGAAAGGGAGAAGGGAAGGATGGAGGGAAGGAAGGAACAAAGGAAGGAAGGAAGAAAGTAAAGAGGGAAGCAAGAAAGGAAGATATCAGGAAAAAACTAGATTGGAAAAAAGATGTTTGTGGGTGAGTAGATGGTTGAGAGTTAGAGGGAATGAAAACAAAAATTAAAATAAAGCAAGCGTGCGAGGAGGCCAGGAAGCAAAGTGTTGGTGGGTGTGCAGGTGGGCGGGGGTGCGAGGGTGTGTAGGTGGGTGGGTGCCGGCCCGTGCATGTCCAGCAGTCATCAGCTTCAGTTATCATGTCAGGCGGCTGTCAGCGTGAACAGCTTAACATCGCCGCGAGGAGCAGACAGCCGCTGTTTTCTATTCACCAAGCCTTTACTTTCCCTTTCTCCGTGCATATCTGTCTGTCCCCTTGCTTTTGTTTCCTTCACTTGATTACCATTCTCTTGTCTCTTATCTCTTGTCTCCCTCTCTCTCTCTCTCTCTCTCTCTCTCTCTCAGTCGGAGGCACGAGGTCTAATCGACAGCCGGAAAGTCGCTCAAAACCCGAGGAAGTGACGTTCGCACTTTATTAGAGCAAGCAATACAATCTTCCCTTTTTCTACCCTGCCCTCGACCACGCACACACACACACACACACACACACACACACACACACACACACACACACACACATAGACACTGGGGTGGGTAGGTGGTGGGTACGAAGATTCATACATTCATAGGAAGAGCGAAAAGCGAAAACGAGGCGAATTAAAGAAGGTACCGAAGCAGGGCGAGTTTTCCTTTATAATCAGTACATCATGCACTCACTCCTGTTCGTGACCGCGGGCCCATTACGGCGTGAATTATGACGGAAATAAAGCCGGTTATAATAAGACGGTAATGGGATCGTAATAACATGCTGCATCTCGCCAGTATCCGGACGGCGCGACGGGGGCAGAGGGCGCGAGAGGAGAGGAGAGGAGAAGAAAAAGGAGAGGAGAGGAGTGGCGAGGACAGGTGATGGTCGCGATATATGTATGCAATGTTGTAGTGTGTCTGTGTGTGTGTGTGTGGGGGTTACTTTCGACCGTTTTCAGTTTTGGTATACTTTTTTATTTTGAATCTGTGTTGTTGTTTTATTATGGTAACGAATGCTCCAGTTTTTACCTGTTAAAGTGTTAGTTATTACGCGTATTTTATTTCCAATGTACGGTATGTCCTGATGTCGATGAACTATCTATCTATCTCTATCTATCTATCTACCTATTATTTATCTTTGTGTAAGTGGAGTTCCGTGACAAGAAGTAGCATAAGACGGACTCACCTGAACACACACACACACACACACACACACACACACACACACACACACACACACACACACCTGGCTCCGTGACCTTGATATCCGGGCGGGGCGAAGGAGGTTAATCACATCGGCACATAAGAATATACAACATGCAGTGTGTGTGTGTGTGTGTGTGTGTGTGTGTGTGTGTGTGTGTGTGATGACGGTTTCTCACGCTGACAGACAGACATGACGTGACGTGACAATGTCCGGCACACAACCAAACATTATCCAAGGTCTGTGTGTGTGTGTGTGTGTGTGTGTGTGTGTGTGTGTGTGTGTGTGTGTGTGTGTGTGTTGTGTAAAAGTCTTCTGTGTTTTTTTTTAAGTGTGAGAAAGAAAGAGGAGAAGGAAAAGAAAACAAAACAAAAACACATTACATGCTTCATTATAACACTTTCCATACTATTATTTTTGTTTATTTTCTCTCTTACACACAAAAAGATAGCCCCCTCATTACACACAAATACGTTGGTGTGTGGAGAAGTGAAGGAAAAAAAGGAATGGAAGAAAGAAGAGAAAATATAGAAAGAACTCTTTTTAGGAGCAGTGAGTATCGGGGTTTTCTTTTTTAACATTCATTACTTTTTTTTATGCCCTTGAAGTGACTCCTTTGCTGTAAAAAAAAGTAAAAAAGAAATCGGAAGTGGAGAAGGAGAGAAGGAAGGGAGGAGAAACGGAAAAAGGGTTAAGAGAAAGAAGTGGATATAGAAGGAAGGTGCGTGCGTCCGTGCGTGCGTGTGTGTGTGCGTGTGAGGCCCAGCACGATCGCTCTTCCTCCTCCATTCAACAAGAGGCATTGGAGGTATTAATGGCCGGGCGAGAGGAGGGACGGAGCGCTAATCAATCTCCCGCTGCCTTTTACAATTTATTCACGCGTATTTTTCCCTCGTTGGCGCCGTGATGTATTTTCCGTAATGAAACAGCGAGGGCGAACATTTGCACCTCCTGCGTCTGCCGTATATCACGAGGCGGGATTCAATTCGTCTGGTAATATTGACCATTCGGAGTTAGCAAATTGTAGCTCCCAGGCACCCCCGGCCATATTTCTTCATTACTTTCATCGCCACCACTACCACCATCACCACCTCCACCACCTCATATACTGCTGCCGCCACCCAAATGCTCCACTATCATCACCTCCACCCCTATCACCACCACCACCACCACATCTCACCTCCACCACCTCTTATACTGCTGCCGCCACCCAAATGCTCCACTATCATCACCTCCACCCCTATCACCACCACCGCCACTGTAATAAAGCATGCACATCTGTTCCATCACCTCCACTGGTTTGTTATATACCGTCCCTCCTAATCCACTTCCTCCTCCTTTTGCTGAACACCTTGTCACGTCACTCTTTTGGTCACCTGTTCTCTTATATACCGTCTCTCCTAATCCTCTTCCTCCTCCTTTTGCTAAAGACTTTTCCGTCACTCTTCTGGTCACCTGTTCTCACCTGCTGATAACGAAGGTGAGGCTCAAATTAGTCACATCTACCTATCTATCCGTCTATCTATCTTTCTCAGCGTTATATTTAAGTTGTTGTGTTGTTTTTTAGTATACAGAAAGAGGTGAGGGAAAGAAACAGGAGGAAGAGGAGGGGGATAAGGATGAAGAGTAAGAGGAGTAGGAAGAGGAGGGAGAAGAAGTAGAGGGGGAGGAGGAGGAGGAGGAGGAGGAGGAGGAGGAGACAATTGGTGATGATTAGTGTGAGAGGCGCAGGAAAATAAATCAACCCTCGTATCCTTCTCACTCGGTCATCATCGCCGTAATGACGGATTGCAGGCGAGAGAGAAAAAAAAAACGAAAACAGTGAAAGTAATACCTGGCCACGGACGTAGTGCAGCTGTTCGTTCCGTCACGCATGCGCACACTACCTTTCCCCTTCTGTCTCACTACACCGCTTTTTCCACCCCATTCCTCCACCCGCCGGCGCTCTTGAACTCACCCTGGAAAACAAATAAGATAGGTCGTCAAGATCAGTTTCCAAGACAGAGTAAAAAGGAAAACAGATTATACAAGAATGACATCGAACTCCCACAGCACATTTTTACCGTTTGGATAACCTCGAACTCATTAACTCACCAACCAGGATCGATGTACCCCAAAACACCTTAGAGAGAAATAACACATCAACGAAATATCACGCATACAAGGCAAGTTTGGCCGGGAAGGAAGAGTAACGAAAAAAAGAGCATTGACAAACCTTGGTCCTACGAAAACTTTATTAACTGAAGTGAAATAACATAACGAAATACAAGACTAGTGAAGGGGAGAGAGAAAACGGTAAGTGGGAGAGGAAAAGGCGGAGGGGAGGCATCTATATAAGTGGGTGGGAGAAGGGAGTGTACAGGTATCAGTGGGATAGAGGAAATGTGTCGCTACGTGTATGAGGAAAAGGTGTGAAGGGGAGGAGAAGGGAAGGTGTAAAAGGGAGGAGAGGAAGAGGTGTGAAGGGAAGGAGAGGAAGAGGTGTCAGAGGTGGAAATGGGGGGAGGAAAAGATGCAATTAGGTAAAAAAGGATTAAAAATGTGTGTGTGTGGAAGAGAGGGAGAGGGGAAGGTGCATATGAGTGGGAGAGGGAAAAGTGTGAGTGGGAGAGGAAAAGGTATTCATGGGGGGACTAAAATGTGAGTGAAAAAGGAAAAAAAAATCGAGGGAAAGACAAAATAATGGGAGTAGGAGAGAAAAGGATGTGAATTAAAAAACAAAGAAAAAAAGTGACTTGGAGAGAGAAAAATAAGCTGAAAATGAGAGGAGGCGAGGAGAAAGGGTCTGAGTGAGCAGGAAAGACAAAGCAGCATAGTTTGAGAAGGAGGAGGAGGAGGGAGGAACAATATTAAACCTTGCCGGCCTGTAGCACGAGCGAACCCACACACCCTCGCCTCGATCCTTCCTTGCCTGCCCGAAACAGTATTACGGGTGGAATTAATCCGAGGTGATGTACGGCCCGAGGAGGATGTGTGTGTGTGTGTGTGTGTGTGTTTCTTGGGAGGGTTGTGATGGGAACGCTTGGCCATAAAATAGGAAGATATGGTCTATTAATGATTGGTGATTAGGGATGCTAGGTGTGTGTGTGGGGGGGGGGGGAGGTAAGGCGCGATTTAAAGATGGATTACCACAAGAGCTAAAGCGAGATCAAGAGAGCCAGAGAGCGAGAGCGAGAGTAGGAGAACGAGAGAATTATAAACCTGAAGATTGATTTTTTTTTATATACAAATGCCAACCACACACGTAAAGCTGCTAGAAAAAAAATATATAGCTTACATTTAATCTGCAACAAATAAAAATAGAAGAAAAAGACCCGGCGCCAGGTGGAGGAATGCGAACGCGCGCGAGAGAGAGAAATAAATCGTATAGTTACCCAAGACAGACAGTACAGAAAGCCTCCACTTCATAGTCTCTGCTCTGGCTTGCTAAACACTAACGCGCGCGCACACACACACACACACACACACACACACACACACACACACACACACCGATCCTCCTCAACTTCCACCCCAGAATCTAACCTTTTCCCACCTCCAATCAGCCTCACACCCTGTCCAACCTCAACCTAACCTCGGGACCCCACTCCACCACACCACCGCGCGCATGGCTCCGAGCTAAGGCGAGGTGGGACGGTGGGCGGGTGGGTGGGGTGGGCGGGTGGGCGGTGTGGCTGTGCGTCGTGAATCACCGGGCGGGCCACCCTCGCCCCGCACTCTATAATAAAGAGCCATCAACATTCTACACTGGTGCAATCATCAACACATTCTGTCCGCCTGATCATACACATTACGCCGCCGATTGCAATTGTATGTATCCTCAACTCCCCAGACAAATAGGTGTTCTCTCCGTAGGTGGTCCTCAAGATTTTGCCTTCTATCTCTCTCTCTCTCTCTCTCTCTCTCTCTCTCTCTCTCTCTCTCTCTCCCCTCTGAGAGAGAGAGAGAGAGAGAGAGAGAGAGAGAGAGAGAGAGAGAGAGAGAGAGAGAGAGAGAGTAAAAAAAAAAGACATACGGAGGCAAAGAAACAAAGAGGAAAAAAGACATAGACGAACCGAAAAAAAAGACCAAAGAAACACACACACACACACACACACACACACACACACACACACACACACACACACACACACACACACACACACACACACACACACACACAAACATACCCCTCACCCCCCCCCCTCCCCTCCCTACCACCACCACACTCACACACACACAAACATGCACTTGGAAGCGACGAAACAAACAATTACGCGAAGGAAGTAATCTGTTTCTATAAAGAGGGACGTTAGCGAAACCACGATAATGACAAACACCACAACACCTGGAGAGAGGGGACAAGACGGGGGGGGGGGGGGAGGGGGAACAGGTGATTGAGAAAGATTACAGGTGAGAAGGGGAGGAATAAGAATGGTAAAAATAAAAATAATAATACACAATAATAGTAATAATAATAAGAAGAATTGAGTTGAATGAGAGGAGGAGGAGGAGAAGGAAGTAAGACACATTATGATAACCAGTAAACGAAGGAAACAGAGAAGATGAAAGATTAAGACGATGATGATGATGATGATGTAGGTGGAGGAAGAGGAGAAGGAGGAGGGAAAGAAGGGTACATACAAGGAGAAGGAGGAGGTTTGGAAGGAGAAAGAGGAAGTACACACACACACACACACACACACACACACACACACACACACACACACACACACACACACACACACGT
This sequence comes from Eriocheir sinensis, assembly GCF_024679095.1. Taxonomy (NCBI): domain Eukaryota; kingdom Metazoa; phylum Arthropoda; class Malacostraca; order Decapoda; family Varunidae; genus Eriocheir; species Eriocheir sinensis. The sequence goes on along the minus strand of NC_066540.1, from coordinate 11,719,303 downwards.
CCCCGCCTTCCTCATCTCGCCTCGTGGGGTCGGAGATGAGGCTGGCGATAGGCGGAGGAAGGGAGCGTCGAGGCCTGTTGTTGAGCCGCCCCGCGTTACCTGGGCCCCGATTAGCAATTAGAGAATCAAATAGAGAAAAGGAAACCGCCCGCCGCTGCTGCTGTGGCTCCTGCTGCTGGTGCTGGCGGCGGAGGTTGAGACATTAAAGGGTATGTGGGGCAAGTTTTTTTTTTATTGTTGTGTGTGTGTGTGTCTGTGTGTGTTTGTGTGTTTCTCTGTCTGTGTTCGTTTTTGTGTTTGTTTCTGTATCTGTAAGTTTCGTGTGTGTGTGTGTGTGTGTGTGTGTGTGTGTGTGTGTGTGTGTGTGTGTGTGTGTGTGTGTGTTTCTTTGTGTGCTGTGTTTGTAAATCTCTGTGTGTGTGTTTGTTTTTGCATCTATTCTGTGTGTGTGTTTGTGAATCTATGTGCTTTGTGTGTAAGGGAATTCAGGGAAGAGAAGGAAAGGCAAAATAAAGCAGCTCAGGTTAAGTCAAGGGAAGGGATAGTAGGAAATGAAGGGAAGGAAAGGTAAGGGAAAGGATAGGAAAGGAAAGGGAAGGTAAGCGAAGGGATAGGACAGGAGGGCAAGGGAAAGGATAGAAGGGAAAGGAAAGGCAAGTGGAATGAAAGGCAAAGGAGAAGGCAATGCAAGGGAAGGGAAGGCAAGGGAAGGGAAGGCAAGGGAAGGGAAGGCAAGGGAAGGGATGGCAAGGGAAGAGATGGCAAGGGAAGGGATGGCAAGGGAAGGGATGGCAAGGGAAGGGATGGCAAGGGAAGGGATGGCAAGGGAAGGGATGGCAAGGGAAGGGATGGCAGGGGAAGGCATGGCAGGGGAAGGCAAGCTAAGCAAAGGAGGGGAGGGAAAGGGACTTGCTGAAGAAGGAGATGAAGCAGCGCGAGACGATTACAGGCACATAAAGGAGCCGGGCGAAGGGAGCCGGAATGGAAAGCGGGAGGCGGAGAGAGGAACACACTATCAATATCGCATCACGGAGGGAGCGACGAAGGGTGCGCGAGGGAACTTACGTGGCGGCGGCGGCGGCGGTGGTGGAGGCGGTAGTGGTGGTGGTGGTAGGAGCGGTGGTGACTGTTGCAATAGTGTAGTAAAACTGTTTCATCTGGTACAGTGCACATGTTTAACACCTTGACCGGTTTTAACACCTTTTGTATAACCTTTTCATGAATGGCTATGTATTCTGAAGGTGTAGCAAAACGGTAACCTTCATACATTCTTGCTTATACTATACATCATATTGAGCATTTTCAGCAGCGGGGATCATGTTTCTTAATGGTCCCTCCAAGCGAGAAAAATGAGAAAAATCACCCTTCACACAAACCATTTCATAATATATATCAAAGCATTTGTGATCAGATTATGTATCATATATTTTTTGGGGTTAATATCATGGCACAAATTTGGCCCGTCGCAGCTACCGGGTTAACACTTCAGTCAACTTTCATTTCTAATTCTGACGGTAAAACGGCACGCAAACATCACGCATCCTGCCACAAGTGCCAAATGTTTCCGTCACCGCCAAAGAAACACAAAGATGTCCACCAAGGAAGGCGCTGTAGGAGTCAAGTCAGACAAATGTTCCGCGTAGGCAGAGTAAAGAAAGACCTGGTGATAGACAAGCCTCGTTACAGCCCCTGACTCTGTTGTTAAGGCTAATCCCATGCATGGCCTGGGTCTTGGGAGGACGCAGGCGAGCAGAGTAACCGGGAATCGTGAGCCTGGGTTATCAACTTGTGTTCAATGGAAATAATTCTACACGTAGTTTGTTTAGTTAAGGTTTGCAGCCTGTTTAAAATGTACTATTTATGGCTTGTTTTAAGAATATTATGGCCATTTTAAATTAGTGTTATCTGACTGCAACTTTAGAGCATGTGACACGCACCCTCTGACCGCTTGTTGTTCATTTATCTGTGCTCCCTGACCGGCAAATACTTGTTCCAAGGTGGCGGAGGCGTGAAATGTCACACACGATAAAAAAAAGGTAGAGAAGCAAGAAGAGGATAAGGAGGAGGAGGAGGAGGAGGAGGAATAGTTGAGGAGGCAAGCTGAGCCCCAAGGGAAGGCAGCACTGACTTGAGGCTCGTGTCAGCTGGAGGATGTCAGTAACTCTTTACAACCCGCGGCTCCCTCCTCCCAGGGCACCATGAGAGAGAGAGAGAGAGAGAGAGAGAGAGAGAGAGAGAGAGAGAGAGAGAGTGAGAGAGAGAGAGAGAGAGAGAGAGAGAGAGAGAGAGAGAGAGAGAGAGAGAGAGAGAGAGAGAGAGAGAGAGAGAGAGAGAGAGAGAGAGAGAGAGAGAGAGAGAGAGAGAGAGAGAGAGAGAGAGAGAGAGAGAGAGAGAGAGAGAGAGAGAAATTCCACCTTCTGGTCTTGAGTGGCCGCCTTGCACCTCGCAGCAGCCAACGCGCGGCTCCAAAGGTGTTGCCACATTACACGGGAAAAGGACGCCGTGGGCGCCTTGGCGGCGTGGCGGCGGAGGCGGCGGCGGCCCCTCCCGGTGCTGCCCGCTGGCGGCCCTCCGACGCGGCTCCGGTAACGATTTTACTCTCCAACCCCGCGCGTGGTATCTCCGAGGCGCCGCTCTGGTTTATGAACTCTTTATTTACTGTCTGCCGCGACGAGTCCTTCTCCCAGGCAAGCGGCAGCAGCGGCAGGCCGGGAGGAACACGGAACTGAGGTGCGGGAAGGGACGGGAAGAGGGAGGAAAGGAGAGAAGAAAGGACATAACGATTTTGGCTCTGACAGCGACCCGTCGACTGGTGGGGCGTTTGGAAGGAGACTTTGAGGCGGGAGGGCGGACGAGGTGCTTGGCCGCCGCCCGCCCGACGGGTGGCGGGTGACAACGTGACTGGGTTGCTGCTGCTGGCGCTCCTGGGTGCTGGGGCGGGGAAGCTGGGGCAGGTGTGTATGTGTGTGTGTGCGTGTGTGTGTGTGTGTGTGTGTGTGTGTGTGTGCAACAGTTTCTAAGGCAGGCACGTTTGGGGGTCAGCAGGAGCGTCTTTAAGGTTCCATTAGCGTGCGTTTGGTGAGCTGCTGAGGCGATTTATAAGTGTTCCGTCGCACTTCATTGTGGAAGCGATCGGCGGCCAACACGCCGGGCAAGACGAGGCGCCGCGGACACCAAAAATGACAGATGTAAAACAAGGAAAATAAAGACGCCTTGTTTGTCAGAAAAAAAAAATATATATCATACGAATTAGCCAACCAAAACACGTACACTAAGCCAAATTTGTAAGACACGAAGAGCAACAAGCACTACTACAATGTACTGTTTCTGCTGCTACTACTACTACTACTATTACTTCTACTACTACTACTTCTGCTATTACTGCTACTACTATACCAATGACTATGTAGCAATACAACAAAAGCTAAAAACAACAAAGATTCAATAACAAAAAGAGTAAACAACCTCTCTTCCTTTACACACACACACACACACACACACACACACACACACACACACACACACACACACACACACACACACATGTACACGTGTTTACAGCCTCCAAAAAATTGTTGTGTGAAGCGCCGGCTCTGGGGGCTTCGGGCGGCCCGCGGGGAGCAGGGCAGACTTAAAGGGCCTTTCTTGGAGAAGGAGGTGGAGGAGGAGGAAGAGGAGGAGGAGGAGGAGGAGGAGGAGGAGGAGGAGGAGGAGGAGAGAGGTAGAGAAGAAAAGGACATTTGGAATTATTGGAAAGCAGATTGAGGGAAGATGTCAGAGATAGATAGATAGATAGATAGATAGAGATAGATAGATAGATAGAGATAGAGATAGATTGATAAAGAATGTGGAGGAGGGGGGGCGAGGTTCTCTTTCAAAATAAGCAACAATGTATTTTCAACCAAGTCTTCATAATGACAAAACACACACACACACACACACACACACGCACACACTACCGGTTTACATAAAAATCCTCAGCGCTTCTTATGACAAAGTAGAGTGTGTGTGTGTGTGTGTGTGTGTGTGTGTGTGTGTAACGCTATAGATACACCACTCATCACACCGTCACTCACCATGCACAGCTGTCACCAAAATAGATTCCAACCACCACCGTCACCACAACCATCACCACCACCAGTCACCACTACCAGTTAGCCAGTCCACCATTACAATTACTAGTGCACTATGAAACACTGTGGGAGCATAGTATAACGTATAGGTGGTGATGGTGATGCAGGTGGTGGTGATGATGATGGTGATGATGGTGATGATGGTGATGATGGTGGTGGTGGCTTCCCCTTTGACTGTGTGGTCGTGTCAGTCATCGCCTCTGACTGACAGTTGTCTCATTACTCTCCTCCTCCTCCTCCTCCTCCTCCTCCTCCTCCTCCTCCTCTTCCGGTCATGTCGTTTTTCTTGGCTCACGTCGTCGCCTCTGAAGGTCGCTGTGTCTTTTAAACTTTTTTTTTTTTTAAGTCTGATCGATTCATGCCGATGCTCATTCTTCGTCCTGCGTCACCCCTTCGTCTGTCTTCTGGCTATGTAACACTCTCTCTCTCTCTCTCTCTCTCTCTCTCTCTCTCATTTTTTTTTTCTTTCTTTCGTTTTTTCGTTCTTTCGTTCCTTCTTTCCTTCTTTCTTTCCTTTATTTCCTTATTTATTTGCTCCTTCCTTTCTTTCTCTCTCTCTTTTTCGCCTTCTTACCTTCTTTCTTTCCTTCCTCCTTACATTCATTCTTTCCTTCATTCCTTTTTTCCTCTTTTCTTTTCTTCTTTTGTTCCTTCTTTCATTCTTCCTTCTTTCCTTCTTCCTCTCCTCTTCTACGTCTCTTTCTCTCTCTCCCCCTTTCGTAAATTCCATCCTGTCCGTGTCACTTAGCTACCCTTTACCCGCGTCAATTACCCTGTGTCCGTGCCCTTATCCAGTGTCCATGTCACCTCCCCATTGCCCGTGTCACTCAGCTATTACCCCATGTCAGCTTCCCTTGCCCGAGTCAGCCCTCTCAACCACGCACGTCAGTCATCAGGCACACCAGCCTCGCCTACCCGTGCTACTACTTCTTCCCCTGTCTCCTATTCCCCTGATCGTTGCTTCGTTTCCTTTCCTGGTTTTCTTCTTATTCAAACCCTACCAGCCTTGTCCATACTCGTGACTCCTGTTTCTTCTTCCTCTCTCCCCTGCTTCCTTGATCATTGCGGACTTTCCTTTCCTGGTTTTCTTTTTATTCAAACCCTACCAGCCTTGTCCATACTCGTGGCTCATGTTTCTTCTTCCTCTCTCTCCTCTTCCCCTGATCGTTTCTTCGTTTCCTTTCCTGGTTTTCTTCTTATTCAAACCCTACCAGCCTTGTCCATACTCCTGGCTCATGTTTCTTCTTCCTCTCTCTCCTATTCCCCTGATCGTTTCTTCGTTTCCTTTCCTGGTTTTCTTCTTATTCAAACCCTACCAGCCTTGTCCATACTCGTGACTCCTGTTTCCTTGATCATTGCGGACTTTCCTTTACTGGTTTTCTTCTTGTTTATCTTCATGCAATATGCTCTTCCTCCTCCTTCCCTTTCCTTTTCTTCTTACTCTTTTTTTTCTTTGTTTTTTTGTTTTATTTTTAAGCTCCCACCTTCCTCCATTCTTATTTTCCGTACTTTCTTTTTTCCTCCTTCTTCCTTCTTACTCTTTGCTTTCTGTGTTTTTTATTCTCTTTTCAAGCCTCCATCTTCTTTCACCCTTCTTTACCGTTACTTTCTTTCTTTTCTTCCTCCTTCTTCCCTCTCTTCCACTCCAATTGTTTAGTTTTTTACCTTCCTTATTTATTTTCCATTCCTTCTATTCTTTCTATCCTCATTCTTTTATTTCCGGCCCTCTTTCACGTTCTTAACGTCTTCCTCTGCCTTCTTCTCTCCTTTCTTTATCTGCGTTTTTATATCCATTCTTTAGACATCGAAGTCACCGCCCTTTCCTAACTTCGCCCTTTCTTTTCTTTAATTTTTCCCTCTTCATCTTATGCAGCCGCTAATAAAGGTCTTCAATAACAGTCCTCCTTCACTATCACTCATCATCATCTACGGTCACCACTTTCACTTCCCCTTCATCATAATCTCCCCCTTTTCTCAGCACCCCGTTCTTTCACCTCTACCTCCCTCCTCGTCACAAGCCATTCCATACCCACCTCGCCTTCCCTCAAGCAACATATAATTCGCCTTTACCCTTCCTTTTTTTTTTATCTTCCTATGCACTACTTTCTACTCTTCTTCCTCCTCCTCATCATCATCGTCATCTGCATCTCCTCTGCTTGCTTCTCTTTATCATTAGTCGAGAGTTCTACGAATCCATTGTAAAAGTGAACAGAAAGATACGAGGCTAATTGTTATTGCTAAAAATCATATTGACAGAAAAATTACATATCTTTTTGACATACGGAAAAGAACGTTTGTAGAAAAGAATTATATACACAAGATTATGTATCTCGTTACTTATAGAAATCGCAGAACAAAAAAACAAATAATACCCTTACACTTAGTCGTTTTATAACAAATATGAGAGAGAGAGAGAGAGAGAGAGAGAGAGAGAGAGAGAGAGAAAAAGAGAGAGAGAGAGCATCATCGTATAGTCGTTTCAAGGCAGTCGGGGCGTTGTCGTCGTCGTGGTGGTCGTCATCGTGGTCGTTGAAGCCACATCAGCCAAGAGCCTTTTGAAATCCTGAGTAAGAAGTGCTAATGATGGGAAACGGCCAATCATAAGCTGCCTTTTACGGGCCCATCCATCACCCTCACTGCCAATTGGTGGAGAGGCGGCGTGTGGGTCCCGACACCTCCCTTCACGACTCCACAGATCTTCCTCCCTCCCTCCCTTCCTCCCCACCTCTCATCTTCCTCCTCCTCCCTCTCTTCCTCCTTCCCTATTCCCCCCTACTCATCTTCTCCCTTCCCTCTCAACCTTCCCATCACTCTCCCGTCTCATCCTTTTCCCATTGCTATTTTCTATCTGTTTGTGTTAGTTTCAGTTTGTCTGTTTTATGTTTGTGTGTGTATTTCTATGTATTTTCCGCCTCTATGTCTATCTGTTCACCTGTTTGTTTGTCTATCCATCCGTTTGTCTGTCAAGACCATATTGTCTTACATCAACAAAATGTATCTTTTAACCCATTTATTTGCCTATCCATCCGTCAATCTATCAATCTATATATCTATCTTGTACCTATTGATCAACCTCCTTAGCAGACAACCTCTATAGGAATTCTAACAAACAGACAGGAAGTAAGACAGGTAGGGAAGCCAAGCAGGAAAGCAGGTAGATGCAAACAGGTATAGGCGAGCAGGCAGAGGCAGGGAGACAAATAGAGGAAGAAGCAACAGGCAAGTAGGATGGCGAGCAGGCAGGCAGGCAAGCAGGCAGGGTGACACGCACAACCACAACCCCGCTGACAGACAGACACAACAAGGCAACAGTGGCATGTGGGACGGGATGGAGGAACGTCACCGCGATGGTCTGTCTGTCTGTCTTGAATGTTGACGAAGTGGAGGTGATGGTAGACTCGTGGTGATGGTGACAGTGGTTGTGTTGTTGTTGTTGGTGGTGGTGGTGGTTGCGGTGGTGGTTGCGGTGGTGGTGGTGGTGGTGGTGTAAGGGCTAACAGGCAATAATCGCACTTGACACATTACCACCGCCGTTGTCATTTTCGCTGTGGTTACGTCACGACTCCTATTGTCTGTCTGTTTGTCTCTCTGTTTATCTCTCTCGCTCTCTGTCTGTCTCAATGCAGCTGTGATTTTCCCCTCGAGACACCGACCAACACTCTACTCTGCCCGTCTATCTGTCTGTCTGTCTGTAGGATGTAAACCGTGATTTTTATTTGCTACACCACGATGTTTTCTGTCATTCTCTATTTTTATCTATCAGGGCAAAGGAATGCTTGTTTTGTAATAGATTGTTCGTGGCGTCTATTTATATATGTGCCCCAGACCTTCTCTCTCTCTCTCTCTCTCTCTCTCTCTCTCTCTCTCTCTCTCTCTCTCTCTCTCCGGTTTTTCTTTCTTTTTTCTTCTTTTCTCCTTTTGTTTTTTCCTTCTCTCTTTTCTTTGTTTCTTATTCTTTCTGTCTCCTTTTCATTCCTTCCTTCTTTCTTTTTACTCTCTCTCTCTCTCTCTCTCTCTCTCTCTCTCTCTCTCTCTCTCTCTCTCTCTCTCTCTCGGGCGGCGGCGGCAGGAAGGAAACTCAGGTATTGTGGGTCGTGATTAATCGCCTGGTCGCGTTGTTGGGGTGTCAATGGAGGTGAGAGTCCTGTTCCGAGGGGCCCTTCACTTTGTCCAAACAGTCTGGTGGTGGTCCTCCTTTCTCTCTCTCTCTCTCTCTCTCTCTCTCTCTCTCTCTCTCTCTCTCTCTTATTTTCTCTTTTTTTCTCCATTTCTCGTGTTTTGCTTTTTCTTTCCTTTTCTCGTCTCGTTTTTATCTCGTTTTTTATCACTTCCATTGACTGTTTCCCTTTCTTTTCCTTTCCTTTCCTTTCCTCTTTCTTCGACTTCCTCTTCTCCTTCTTCTTCCTCTTCTTCTTCTTGTTAGCGATCCGATTAGACAGCAGTGACAGCCAGCGCCTCCCATCCACTTGTCGTCCCCGCTCATTTTTGTACGGGACTTTAGTTTGACACGGAGGAGGAGGAGGAGGAGGAGGAGGAGGAGGAGGGGGAGGAGCTCGCGCCTATAATGACAAGGGTAACTGACGCTCAAATAACCCCTTGGAGGACACAGGCTGCTCGAGAAGTGGTCATTTGCTTGTCCTTCTTCAATGTGTGACGCCCCGCCCGTGTGTCCGTGTGTATCCGTCCATGTGTGTGTGTGTGTGTGTGTGTGTGTGTGTGTGTGTGTGTGTTTTCTTCTTCCACCTCTTCCTTCTTTCTTCTCTACCGCCGACGCCGCCACCTCCTCCTCCTCCTCCTCCTCTTCCTCCTCTTCCTGTTCTCATTCCTCACGATATCCTTATTGATTCCTCCTCCTCCTCCTCCGTCTTCCTGTATTATGTCCCTCCTCCCCCTTTTTCTCTTCTTTTTCCTCAATTTTTCTTTTTTTCCATCTTCCTCCTGTTCTATTCTCTTCTGATTTATTTCACTTTTACACACACACACACACACACACACACACACACACACACACACACACGTACGTACGAAGATAAGCTCGTATAGGAATAAATATCTTCTGAGTCCAAACGAATACTAAAAGGAAAGAAAAAAAAAGAAAGAAATCTAAATCCTACACATAAACCCTAATTCACCATGAGCACCTGACTGTCCACAATACACCTTTCCTCGACCACTAAGACCTCCACCACAACCACCATCACCACCACCATCACCACCATCACCACCATCATCACCACCACCACCACCGCCACCATCACCGCCACCAGTCGAGTGTTTACGGAATCAATTGTCCAGCAGCCGAAGAGCCATTAGTCCGTCGGTCAATTTGTCAAACGTCTTGTTGTCGATTGTGGCTGATCAGAACAGATTGGGCAGCGATGGCCGGGCGGAGATTAGCGGAGAATAGCCTGGAGGAGAGCGAGAGCGAGAGCGAGAGCGAGAGAGAGAGAGAGAGAGAGAGAGAGAGAGAGAGAGAGAGAGAGAGAGAGAGAGAGATGGCCTCTTACACCGAACCGGCCTTCAAACAAACAAATAGTCGGTCTCAAAGAGTGTATCAGTTACTTCCTGTCGACACCCTTCGCTGGAGCCGTGGTGACGAGGCGGAGGAGGAAGAGGAGGAGGAGGAGGAGGAGGAGGAGGAGGAGGAAGAGAAAAACGTGCGAGAGGAAAAGAGGTGCACGAAACTGTAGGAAAGCAGAGAAAGGGAAAGAAGTGAAGCGATGACGAAACTGTATGAGGAAAACAGAAAAAAACAACAACATTAAGGAACACGAATAAACGGAGGAAGAGAAGACTGTGGAAGAAGAGGAGGAAAAGGAGGGTGATGTGGCCGCGGGAAATGAGAAAGAGGAAGAGGGGTAAGAGGCTGTG
>NC_066540.1:11696799-11704299 GCF_024679095.1 Eriocheir sinensis | reverse complement strand
CGCTAAGAGAGGTGGGGGAGCTTATGGGCGGATTAGTAGCAAGATGAGCTAAGAGAGAATGAGAGAGAGGTAGAGAGGATGAATTGAAGGAGAGGGTTCTAAAGCTAGCGGGCAGTGTAAGGAAGGGAGGGAGGAAGAGAGGGTGGTTAGAAAGGATGGAAAGGGACGGTAGGTAACGGGAAAGGGGAGAAAGGGTAGGAGGAGGAGAAGGTGGGGCTATACGGACTGGTGGTAGTGGTGGGAATCTCTATACACTAGCGACCCTTAGTTATAGTTTCCCCTCAATGTCTTCCTCTTATAGAACATTTATAAGTCTGTCACATAACATAGAGACGAAAAAGCAAACACGGACAGGGTGAAATAGACAAAAATACATACACACCTTGATGGAAAATACCGATAAGCAGAAACATACTCCATTACAGGGAATGCGCCCTTTGTGTATGTCTTGTAAGCAATAAAACGTTAAAATATAAAAACAGCAAAACGATCTAGTGAGTCTGAACAAACACCAACGAGAGAAAGCGGTGACGTATGGAACGAAACCCAACGAGTCTGAGGAACCACGGAGGAGAGGGAACAGTTACGTAAGGCCCGAGTGAGGTCTGGCGAGTCGGAGTGGGCACGGACGAGGAGCGGTGGTGACTTACGGATGAAGGAGATCGAGGCAATAACGCAGGTAATGAAGAGCTTCCGGCGTTACCTTTGGTCCTGCGCGTGTGTGTGAGGAAGGAATGTTACCTGTCCTTACCTTTCCCACCTGGCGGCAGACATGAAGCGGCCGATACCTTTTTTACCTCCTTACCTTCTTCCTACTTTGCCTCCTTCCCTCCCTCCTTTCCTAACACCTTCCTTTATCCCCTACTTCCATCTTTCATCCCTCCTTTTCCTCCACTTCCCCTTCCTTCCCTCTCTTCCCTCCCTCCTTTCCTAGCGACTTCCTTTATCCCTTCCTCCATCCTCTTTCCTCCCCCCTCCTTTCGTCTTTCATCCTCCCTCTTCCACCTTTATTCCTCCTCTTCTTTCCATCTCTCCATTCTCTATCTTCCTATCTTTTTCCCTTCCCTTCCTCCATAGCCCATTCTTTCACCTCTATACTCCTCCCATCTCCTTTCCGTAGCATTCTTTCTTCCTTCCATATTCTATTTTTCTCCCTTTTTCCCTCTACTCTCACTCAGCCTGTTAACGCAGAGTGACGCCCTGGCTACATCTGGCGGTGGTGGTGGTGGCGGTGGTGATGGAGATAACATAAGAACATAAGAACGTTAGGAGTCTGCAAGAGGCCGGGGTTTGGGATTGGGATGCCGTGGTTAGGGTTGAGAAGTTACCGTTTCTAAGTTAGTGGTGATGATGGTGGTGGTGGTGGTGGTGGTGGTGATGGTGGTGGTGGCGATAGTGGTGATAAGGATGGCGGTGGTGTTGTGGTGGTGGGCACAAATGCCTTAGAGGAAGGATTAAATAGAAAACCACAACAACCACTCGTAAACACACACACACACACACACACACACACACACACACACATAGGCGCCACTCCCGTAACATAGCCTTTTTTTATTATTATGTTAGGACCCCACGTTATCCTCAACCCCTCCTCCATCCCCATCACCCCTTCAACCCCCTTCTTAACCCCCTTACCTCGCCCCCCCCCCTTCACCAAAGCCAGAATCAAGCGAGAACAGCTTAATAGAGGGAAGTCAAATATCAACTCGAATTTTTTTTCCCTCCATGCAATGAAAGGTTGCCTGGAGGAAGAGGAGGAGAAAGAGGATGAGGGTGAGGAGGGGGAGGGAGAGAGAAGGTAATGGAGTTCAGTCCTTGCGGTGGGGTCACTAAGGACAAAGAGCAGTGCAGAAATTAAGAGACCGACCAAGGTGTCCAAGGTGTTATTGTCATTACCCGCGGAACACTACCATCCAAAACAGCCCCAAGCAGAACATGGAAAAAAATAAGTTTTGTTCTAATTTATGTCTGCCCGAAATCAGAGAAAATTATCAGTTAAACAAAGCCCGCAACCCGAGACTTCCAAATAATTCCGCGGAGCATAATTATTGGGCGAGTGCAGTGACTTCGCTGACTGACCCTGGGCTACCCTAACCTAACGTTACCCTAAGCAATGCACTGGCCATCTTTTAACTCACTGCCGCATAGCTCAGCACTTCTTGTAAATGCGGTTCTTCGAGTCATAATACCGAGCGCCAGTTTAATTCTTTTGTTTTAAGCGAGAAAACTAAAGTGTTGAAATTCGGCTCAACTGTACGTTTAGAGATAGTGTTATGTAATGCAAGGCTGGACGCGGCTAGATAACCACAGCGCGTTAAGTCACACCTTCAGAAGTCATGATATACATAGTTGGTTACTGTTATGTCATATGCACCTTAACATGACAGTTAGTTATTGTTATGCAAAGCCGACAGTTATTATAAAATGAGTGATATGTAACACAGCACTGGTCCCGGTAAGGTAGATATAATGCCCCACACCACACCTCAACGGGCGCGAGGCAGCACTTGACAAAACCTGTTGCTGGCACAGACTATTTTGGCCGCGGCGGTGGTGGTGCCCGCGGCTTCGTGACCCCAGACAGCTTCACTACCGCGGCCTACAATTTGGGGGGCGGAAGCAGGGAGCCGCGTCGTCGCCTGATGGAGCGGCAGAAGGAAAAGAAGCAGAAGCAATAGTGTCGCGAAGCCCAATACCGTCACGCCCTACAGCCCAGTGTCCCTTGCCACGCCGGGGGAGCAGCCGGGCGGGTCATTTATATATACTTTTTTCAATTTCCTCGAATTATAACTTGCGGCGCCATGAGGAACTATGTGTCGTGCCCCTCGACGGGCGACGCGACGCTAATTACACGTGCTCCGAAGGGCCATTTAGCGCATTAAGGTGTGTTGGAGCGTGCGGTTCCGTCTTATAATTACCGCCGGTGTCCATTACTCGCGGGGCGGAATTATATGTTGTTTCCTAATGGCAAAGAGAAACACTTGTCTGATGTTGGTTGGCTGCCTCGGCGTGTGTGTGTGTGTGTGTGTGTGTGTGTGTGTGTGTGTGTGTCTCTCTCTCTCTCTCTCTCTCTCTCTCTCTCTCTCTCTCTCTCTCTCTCTCTCTCTCTCTCTCTCTCTCTCTCTCTCTCATCAGGAAGAAGGTTAATGATCCAGAATAGTTTTCCTTTTTTCATCACCTCCTCCTCCTCTTCCTCCTCCTCCAATCCTCCTTCCTCCTCCTCCTCTTCCTCCTCCTCCCAGCATTCCTTCGGAGCCTCACAAGTGACAGCAGTGTGATCGAAGACAGCAAGAGGGAGAGGAAAGGAAATGGGGGGGGGCAGGGCACGGTGAGGGAAGGAAGGAGGTGTTCGGAAGGGAGGGAAGGAGAGGAGGGAGAGGGGAAGGGAGGGAGGAGGGAGGGGAAGCGAGGAAATGAGAGGAGGAAGAAGGGCGAAAAGAAGGGATGAAAGAGAGAATGAAGAGGAGGGAGGAGGAAAAGAGAGAAGAAAAGAGAGGAGGGAGAGGGGAAGGAAGGGAGGAGGGAGGGGAAGCGAGGAAATGAGAGGAGGAAGAAGGGCGAAAAGAAGGAATGAAAGAGAGAATGAAGAGGAGGGAGGAGGAAAAGAGGGAAGAAAAGAGAAGAGAAAAGAGAAGAGTAGGGAGAGGAGGAGGGAAGTGATCTGGCAAAAAAAAAGAGAGTAGGAAGATAGGAGGAGAAGAGAGGAGGTGAGAGGAACAGAAGGGGGAGAGGACGGAGGAAGAAGAGAGTGAAGGCGGTGTTCCCAGGTAAACACAACATAATAGACACCAAAAGTTCTTTACCCGCTCAAAGGGGAACTGACGAAAGATATGAAGGAGAAACAAAACATAACCCTAAGTAGCTGAATAATGGAGTAAAACGAGAAAAACAACCACGTCAGACGCATTTTCTATTGGTATTACTTTGACCTTCATTTTCCCTATACTAAGGAAGGTAGAAGGAGGAATAGGGGAATAAGATAATGAGGTTGGAAGTAGGAGAGTAAGTGAAAGAGAGAAAGAGAGAGAGAGAGTAAACAAACCTCTCCATATGTGTGTAGCCTTCATTTGTGTCCGGTTCTTCCTCCCTCTTCGACCATTCCCCTTCAAGACCCAACTAAAGGCTGCACGAGAGGGGCTTCTAAGAGACCCCCACTGAAGAAAGCGGTCCCCCAAAAAGCACAAGATCAGAAGGCGGCGATCAAACCTTCGTCGGGAGAGTTTAAAATTCAAGGAGGAGGAGGAGGAGGAGGAGGGAAAGATAAGAGAAAACAAAAACTGGAGGCTTAGGAAGAGTGGAAAACTATAAAAAAAAAGGAATATGAGAAAACAAAGAAGAAGACTGAAAAGAGGAGAAATAAAAGAAGAACAAGAAAAGAACGAAGAGAAGGAACAAAAAATCTAAGAGGACGAAGAAGAAAAACACACAAACAAACACACTCAAACAAAAGAAACAATGGAGGAGGAGGAAAGAGGAATTTGCGACATGGCGGTGAAGACAGGGACAAGGAGGAGGAGGAGGAGGAGGAGGAGGAAGAGGAGGAGGAGGAGGGAAAGGAAGGAAGGAAGGAGGAGGAGGAGGAGGAGGAGATGCGCGCCGTGGCTCTCCTCGCCTGGCCCGGCCCTGTGGTTGGCTCCCGGCCCGGACACTCTTGCAGCTTCTTGCCGGCGACTGCCAAAGACGCGGTGACAGAGATCAATAAACGGGCCCCCACCTTAACTGTGTGTGTGTGTGTGTGTGTGTGTGTGTGGCAGGTAGGATGGCAGGAAGGAAAGGAGGAGACGAGGGGAGGGGAAACAAAGGAAAAAAATGATTAGGAGCAGAAGGTAAAATATATAAAAGGAAAGGAAAAGAGAAAGAATTGGAGAGGAAAGCGAAGGAAAAAAGGAAGAATTGAAGAGGAAAGGGAAGGAAAAGAGGAAGAGAAGAGGAAGGGAAAGGGAAAGATAAACAATAGGAGAGGAAAGGAAAGAAACAGAGAAATGGAATGTGAGTTATGGAAGAGGAAGAGATAAGAGAAAAAAAAGAAGATAAAGAAAAGGAAAAATAAAGAAAAAAGGAAAAGATGAAGGAAAAAGAAAAAAAAACGTGACAGAGAGAGAGAGAGAGAGAGAGAGAGAGAGAGAGAGAGAGAGAGAGAGAGAGGTGAAAACGGTGGCCACGTTATTTTCCCCAACATGTCTGTCAGCGCGGCACTTGTGAGGCCCGCGCCATCTTGATGAGGCGGAGGAGGAGGAGGGGGGGAGGAGGGGGGGGAGGAGGAGGAGGAGGAGGAGGAGAAGTATTTTAAGCCCTTTTCCCCCTAGTTATCTCTAAAGTGGTGGTGATGGTGGTGGTGGTGGAGGTGGAGGTGGTAGTGGTGGTGAAGGTGATGGTGGTGGTGAAGGTGATGGTGGTGGTGGTGGTGGTGGTGATGGTGGTGGTGGTGGTGATGTCTTTGGCTTTTTACTTCTTCTTTATCACATGGAAACGAAGATACGAACAGAGAGAGAGAGAGAGAGAGAGAGAGAGAGAGAGAGAGAGAGAGAGAGAGAGAGACATTTATTAAGGAGGATAAATGCCCGCGCCACAGTTTTCCGCGAGCCTCCCGGTATTTATGGCGCCGTCGTCAGTGCGAGGTGCGAAATGTCATCGAGGAGACCCACTTACACACACTCTCTCTCTCTCTCTCTCTCTCTCTCTCTCTCTCTCTCTCTCTCTGATTTTGTTTGAGGACCTTTTATTAACACACACACACACACACACACACACACACACACACACACACACACACACACACACACCCCTCTCTCTCTCTCTCTCTCATTAGCTAATACCTCTGAACTACTACTACTACCATCAACACCATTATCATCACCATCATCATTTTCACTACCACCATCATCACATCTATTATATATTACTAATTGACTACAAACCGAGGCCTAGCATCACTATCACCACCGACATCATCATCGTCATCATCATCACCTACCATCGTCACCATTACCTCACACCTCCTCTAACACCATCACAACCACCGCCACTATCATCACCATCACCTCCATCACCACGACGTCCCTCTTCCTTGCTTCCGTGTACATGCTATCTTCATCACCACCATCATCACCACATCACCAAACTCCACCCACCTCTAAAGTCCACACCACCACCATCATCACCATCACTCTTTCCACAACAGTATCCATCACCTCCCCCCCCCCTCCCCCAACACACACACCACACTAACACTTGTCACCTTAACCACCCTAGCACCCCACCTCCACACCCTCCTCTCCCCTCTTCCACACCCACCCATCAGTAAAGCCCATCACGCCAGCCACCCTACACCCTTTCCCCCACCCTTCTTCCTCCTCCCCCCACCGCCCATCTTTGTATCAGGTCCCGCCCACCCTCTCTCGGCACACCCATAAACAAGCGGTGGGTGCTGGGGCGGCCAATGATGCATGACCGTGCCATCAAATAGAGTCGTATCACGCTCAGACCTCTTGACGAATACGTGTTGTCAACCTGCCAAGTGAAGAGCTGGGGCAGAGGAGGAGGAGGACGAGGAGGAAAGAAGGGGGCAGGGAGAGGGTAGGAAGAGTGTGGAATGAGAGGTAAGAGTGTAAGGGAGGAGGAGACGAGGGAGAAAAAGTTGGAAAAGGTATGAAAGAGAGGGAGAGAGCGAGAGAGAGGGGAGGAGGGAAACGATACGAGGGGATGAAAGGTAAAGAGGAAAGGAGGGTGAAGGTAGAGAGAGGGAGAGAAAGGTAGAAGGGGAGATTTTAAAGAGGAGGAGATGGAGGAAAGGAAGTCGGGGTGAGGGAGGTTAGTTAGTTAGTTAGTTAGGTAGTTAGATAGTTATTTATTTATTTAGTTATTTAGTTATTTATTTAGTTAGTTAGTTAGAGACGGAGAAAAGGATTTGAAGCTTATAAAGATTGGAGAAAGGGTAAAATAGAGATAGATATAAGAAAAAAGTGCGTTTGATGGAGGGATAAAGATGGAGAAAGAACAAAAGACCGAAGGAGAAAGTGAAATGGTATGAACGAGAAACAAAAGGATGAAAGGAAAGAAAGGTAAAGGAAAGGGGAGGGGAGGGGAAAGAAAGAAGGAAAGGAAAATGCCGGAATGGAGGCGAGGTAAAGAAAAGGGAGGGAGAAACGATAGGAAAGGAAGTCAAATGGAAAAGAAAGAATAAGGGAAGAAAAAAGAAGGGAGAGAGAGGGAGTGTGGAAGAGGAAGGAATAAAAAGATAATTATGGTGATAGGAAGAAGAAGAAAAAGAAGAAGAAGAAGAAGAAGAAGATAAAGAAGTAACTAATGAAAGGATGAACAATACGGCGAAAAAAAAACCAGTAAGAAAATAAAAAAAAATAAAAATAAGACAAGAAAATGAAAAGAAAGTTAATACGAAACACGAAAAGGAGAAAAAGATAAGGATGAATATGTGATCGCTAACTTAAGTAATCACCTCCCTTTGCCCCTTATATTTCCCTCCCTCTCTCCCTCTCT
>NC_066540.1:11689299-11694299 GCF_024679095.1 Eriocheir sinensis | reverse complement strand
TGCGTAGAAAACACACTGCTGGGTTCCTTTGTCTTCCGCACGTCAGAACCAGAGGCAACAACCGCACCGGGAATCAGGAAGGTAGTAGGCGAAGTAGGAAGAGCAGAAGCAGCCCCATGTCAGCCCCTAGTCCCCCAGCGCTGCCGCCCCTCGTCGCCCCGGCCCTGCACGCACTCTCGCCCCACCCACCGATATGCTAATCACCGCTCATTTGCATATCAAGTTTTAATAGGCGGTTGTGTTCGCTTGACCTCTGAATGATGATTGGAAGATTGAATTCCTTCCTGTGAGGGGCGATTACACGAGGAGGAGGAGGAGGAGGAGGAGGAGGAAGAGGAGGAGGAGCTGGTAGTACAGAATTCTCGCTTGTCCATTTCTTGCGCGGATACACCTTCCGTTTGACATACTAACCAATGGATCAACACCCAGGGCTACTATTATCCCACGCACACGGGGGGGAGGAGGGGCATGGGAGCAGGGGAGGTAAGTGGTGGTGGTCGTGTTGGTAGAATTATTTGTGGTATTATTACGATGGGTGGTGGTGGTGATGGTGGCGATGGGGGTGGTGGTGGTGGTGGTGGTGATAAGAGTCGAAGTAGCGGTGTTAGTGGTGGTTGTAGTAGTAGTAGTAGTAGTAGTAGTAGTAGTAGTAGTAGTAGTAGTGGTAGTAGTAGTGGTGATAGTAATAGTAGTAATATAAATAACAATAGAAATAGAAGTAATATCAGTGGTAGTTGCAGTTGTAGCAGTAGCAGCTCGAAAATGGTTGTAGTAGTAGTAGTAGTAGTAGTAGTAGTAGTAGTAGTAGTAGTAGTAGGGACAACCATACAACCACCCTTATCTTCTGCAGTTGTTGTAGTAGTAGTAATAGTAGTTGTAGTAGTAAAAAGTAGTAGTAGTAGTAGTAGTAGTAGTAGTAACAGCACCACCATCACTACGACCATCATCATCATCATCATCGGCACAGCAACATGCAGCAGTGATGGTGGTGATGGCGGGCGAGGACATACGAGGGCTCCTCACGCAAGCTGCTGCCGGCGCCATAAAACAAGGCATTTTGCACCCACCCCAACACCGCGCCGAACGGGACTCGAACCCCCCCCTTGTGGCCGGCTGGTGGTGGGGGCGGGTCCGTGCGGGCGGGCGGCGGGGAAGGAAGCCTCGATCACAGAACCATCACCCAACACGTATCATTATGCTATTGGACTATCAGGTTGAGGAGGTCCTGCTTGGGGCATAACTCTTCCTCCTCCTCTTCCTCCTCTTCCTCTTCTTCTTCGTCTTCCCCCTCCTCCTCCTCCTCCTCCTCCTCCACTCACACCTTCTGCTCCTTCTGTAACTACTTCTATTTTCCTGTTATTTTTCCTTTGTTTTTATTTTTGCTGTTTCTCCTCCTCTTCTTCCTTTTCCTCCTCCTCCTCCTCCTCCTCCTCCTCCACTCACACCTTCTGCTCCTTCACTTGATATTCCTCTTTCTGTAACTACTTTTCCTCCTCCTCCTCCTTCATATTTTCCTGTTATTTTTTCTTATTTTGTTTTTATTTTTGCTGTTTCTCCTCCTCCTCTTCCTTCTCCTCCTCCTCCTCCTCCTCCTCCACTCACACCTTCTGCTCCTTCACGTCTCCTCCTCTTCCTTCTTCTTCCTTCTCCTCCTTTTCCTTCACCTGGTATTTCTCCTGTTATTTCTCCTTCATATATTCCTGTTATTCTTCTATTTTTTTGTTTTTTATACTTGTTCTTTTCTTCTTCTTTCTCCTCCTTTTCTTTATATGTTGTTGTTGTTGTTGTTGTTGTTGTTCTTACTCCTCCTTCTCCTCTTCCATTTCCTCCAGGGTTAACAACTATTACGACGCGTTGAGATAATCGTCTCTCTCTCTCTCTCTCTCTCTCAGTCAGGCGTAACGATGTTTTTACTGCGTCGTCATCATCATCATCATCATCATCATCATAATCATCATCATCAACTCTTCCATTAACCTCAACACCACCACCAACACCATCATCATCATTATCATAACCATTACCATTACCTGATAATTAACTGCATGCTTCACGCTCTACAACCCCGCAACCATCACCGCTGTCATTAACAACACCATTATTATCACCATTACCGCCACTATCACTACTGCCAACACCATCACCTTCACTAACACAAGCACCATCACCACCCACACTATTAGCAACGCCATTATCAAGACACGGTAACCATCACTAACTCTACCATCACCATCACCCACAACGCCACCACCATCACCATTATTTCTCTCTCATCTTTTCCTTATCTCCTCTTGATCGACTCCTTCCACCTCTTCCTTACTTACCTCTCTCCTTCCTCCTTTCTCATTTCCTCTCGTTCATTTTCCCTTTTCCTTCCATCATTGTTCAGTGTCCTGTTTTCTCTATACAAAATGTCCTCTTTCTCTTTCTCTCATGATTTATACCCTCCTCTTTTTTTTCCTCCTCCTCCTCCTCCTCCTCCTCCTCCTCCTCCCCCTCCTCCTCCTCCTCTTCTTCCCCCTCCTCTTCCTCCTCCTCCTCCTCCGCCCCTTTTCCTCACCCTATCTATAGATCCATTTCTCATTTTCCTCAACTCATTTCTCATTGTTCTTCTTCCTTCAACAAAATGTCCGTCCTTTCCTCCTTTCCTCCTCCTCCTCCTCCTCCTCCTCCTCCTCCTCTTATCACGTTATCTTGGCGAGGTGGGTGTTCCGGACATCCATCACGTGTCCCCTTCACTCCCCTGTCCTACGCTTCTTTAATTATGGCCTGCTACTGCTCTCTCTCTCTCTCTCTCTCTCTCTCTCTCTCAAAATAAAAATAAAAGTTTCATTCTACGTTTTTTTTTCCTATTAGTTTTTCTCCCCAATTCCCTTTTCCTTAACTTTCCATCTATCCCTCCTCCTCCTCCTCCTCCTCCTCCTCCTCCTCCTCCTCCTTAGGCCGGAAGCAGATGTTACTGATGAGCCTCTAAGGTTCTCATGTCTTTCCCTCCTCTTCACGCCTCCTCCTCTTCCTCCTCCTCCTCCTCCTCCCGCCTCTCTATCCTCCTCCTCCTCCTCCTCCTCCTCCTCCTCCTCGTCCGTCACCCCCTTCTAATGAATCATTCTCGGTAATTACCCATCCCAGATACCCAACAGATTCTTTACCTTTGTAATGAATGTTTGGGGGAAGGAGGGAGGGAGGGAGCGAGCTGGCGGAGGGAAAGGAAGGGGAGGGAAAGAGAAAAGAGAGAGAGACTGAGGGTGACGAGGTGGGAAGGAGAGACAAGGAGGAGGAAAGGATGGTGGAGAGAAGAGAGTATGAAGGAAAGGAATAAAGGAAAGAGACAGTAAGGAAAGAGGAAAGAATAGGGAGAGGAAATGACAGTGGAGAGAAAATAGAAAGGAGAGAAAAAAGATGCTGAGACCGAGAAGAAGGAAAGGGAAACAGGGAAAAAGAGAAGCAGGAATGATGGGAAAGGAAGAAGGAAGGAAAAAACAGAGGAAAAGAAAGTATGGAAAAAGAGGAAAGGGACAAGACAGACATGAAAGGGGGAGAAGAGAAAGGAAAAAAATGAGAGAAAGGAAAAGAAATGAGGAAGAGAAAGAGGAAAGTAGGGAAGAATAAGAAGGAAGGAACGGGAGAGAGGAAGAAATGAAGGAGAGAGAAAAAAAAACGATAAGGGAGGGAACAGCCTGAGGGAAGTGATGTCGGGGAGGTATTGAAAAAAAAACATAGGTGGTGGTGGTGGTGGTTGAGGTGGTGGTGGTGGTGGTAGTGGTGGTGAGAAGATGAAAGGAAAGGAGAGAGAGAAGGGAAGAAATGACAAATGGGAGTGGTGAAGGTGGCGGTGGTGGTGGTGGTGAGGGAGGTGAAGGTGATGGAGAAGGAGAGGGAAGTGGTGGTGATGAAGGTGGTGGAGATGAAAAGGGAGGTGGTGGTGGTGGTGGTGGTGGTGGTGATGGTGGTGGTGGTGGTAAGATGATACATTTACAAAGGCGCCAAAAAACAAACAAACTATTGCACAAGAGGAAATTATAAAGGTGGAAAACATCTAAAAATTAAAAGAAAAAAAAGAATCAGAAAGAAAAAAAGAAAAACAACGGAGCCTGAAACCAAACACAACACAAACAACAGAAATGGACAATAAAGCTTAATCAGAAAAAATAATCAAGAAAATTGCATACCAGGGAAGAAGAGAAGACGAGAAAAGATGAAATAACGAGAAAAAAACAGGAGAATGAAAAAGACGGAGGAAGAGGAGGAGGAGGAAGAAGAAGGATAGAAGAAGTGAACGATAACAAGAACAAGACAGATGAAGGCAGGTAGGAGGAGGAGGAGGAGGAGGAGGAGAAACGAGAGAAGAAAAAGAGAAGGTGAATGAGTAGGAGCAAGAAGAGAAAGAGAAGGGAGGAGAAGGGAGAGGGAGTGTCATTGAGTAGAGGCGTCGGAGGAGAAGGGGAAGAAGAAGGAGGAGGGGGAGGAGGAGGAGTAAAGGGAGATGACTTGTAAACGTGAGATGAACGGCGTATGTGTGTTGGTGTACCTTTGGGGGTCCGTAGCTGGTGACAGAGACGAACAGAAGCGGCAGGCAGACAGATGGAGAGCCGGGGCCGTGAGAGGGACAGACAGGCCGCTCGCTGATATTTATGGGAGGGGGAGAGATGAGGGTAGGCGGCGAGGCGGAGGTGGCAGCGGAGACAGGAGGGAAGGGAGGGAAAGGGTGGTGAGGCTGAGGGAGAGGCTGAAATAAAAGGGAAGGAATAAGAGAAGGAGGAAAGGGTAGTGAAGGAGGAAAGGCATAAGAAAAGGAAGGAGAGAAGAAAAAGGAAGATTGACATAAGGAAAGGAAGGGAGGGAAGGGGTGGAGAGCGTGAGAAAGAGGATGAAATAAAAGAGAAGGAAGGAAGGAAGGAAGGAACGGAGGGAGGGAGACATAAGGAAGTGAGAGAATAAACAGGAACAAAAATAAAAGAATAGAAACAGATGGAAGGGATGAAAGAAAATAAGGAAGAAAG
>NC_066540.1:11654299-11684299 GCF_024679095.1 Eriocheir sinensis | reverse complement strand
AATATGTTTAGGAATACGGGGCTACATAACACGAGGCTGCTGGAACTAAAAAAAAAAAAATAATAATAATGTAAACTTGTAAAGGAATATGAAAGCAGTCAGTTCAGATCCAGGGCAACACAGGGCGAGTATGCAAGGAAGAACAAAAGGATAGTAGGGTTGTGTGTCTACGTCTTTCATGTGGCTACTGACGTGGGAACCGCCCTAGGCCATGTATAGTAGCAAGAATCTACGAAAGGAGACAACCTGCAGTCCATAGGCGGGGCTGTGAAGGAGGACGGGTACAAGAGGGAGGATGGAAGGGCGGGTGTCTGGCATTCTCAAGGGGCTACTGACGCGGTAACAACCATTGGCCTTATATAGCGGAAAGAAAGGAGTCAGTTCCAAGGCGGGGGTGCAGAAGTGAACGGTCTATGGGTATGGGGAAAGACAAGAGTGGGTTTTTGCTTCTCATGGGCCTAAACTACTGAGGCAAGACCCAGAAGTTAGTCAGTTTTGGGAGCACCGAGGGAGAACGAGAGTGTGAAGAACAGAAGGGTGGGAAGAGAGGGCGTCTGTCTGTCCGTCTGTCTGCCTGTCTCTCCGTGGCGGTCTGGCAGCCGTATTTCAATTATCTGGTGAAGCCACGCGCCTGCAGGGGAGGCTAATGAGGGCATTTTTCTCGTGTGCGTATCCGCGGCGGACGTGAGATAAAATCACCATCGGCGTGCGGCGCTGCTACACGCCTCCCAGCACCGCCTCCTCCACCACCTGCTTTATTATCTCCCGCCGCCGCTTAACCCGCGTCAGGGGGCGGCAGGAACACCACCATCAAGGCTCGAAACATGGCTCTCCGCCCTTCTTTCCTTCCTTCCTCCTGTCCTCCCTCCCTCCTCCCAGCACGACACCCGACGACTATAAACCACCTCGGAACCAGCCGTGATGGACCTGCTATCACTACTACCACTCCTAACGCCACTACAACAACCACCACTACTACTGTCCGTGGCTTTTCCTCTCTATCTACTACACACACACACACACACACACACTGGCGAAACACGGCACCTCACACCACCACCACCACCTCCTTCCTACACATGCACCGCCGCCAACACCTTCCTCGCCACTGTTACCAACGCACTCCCACGCGCCGTCCATTGAGTGGCGGACAATATCATACTGTTGCAATCATCCTCTCTTAGCGCGGGCCACGGGGACGGGGATATTGGGCGTCAGTAATGTGTAAAGTAAGGCTTGAGGAGGGGCTCGTGACAGGCCTTTGGCACGGGGCCTGAAGGGAAGGGAGAGGAAGAGAGAGAGAAAGAGAGGGAAGGAAGGGTAAGAGAGAGGGTGAAGGAAGAGGGAAAGGAAAGGAAGGAAAGGAGTGTTGGGGAGGGTGTGTGAATATGTGTGAGGGAGGATGTGAGAGGAGGGGAAAGTGCGTGAAGGACGGGAAGAAAGAGAAAAAGGATGGAAGGGAAGGACCTGATGTAACAAGTGTCTGTGTAAATAAAAAAAAGGTTTAGAGCTTTAGATGGAGAGAAGGAAGTGGAAGAAAGAAGAACGAAACGGGGAGGAAAGGAGAAGGAAGTGGAAGGGAGAGGGACGAGGAAGAGAGGAAGGGAGGAAAGAAGGGGAGAGTGACGTAGTAGGGTGCGAGAGACGGAGAGGGGAAGGGAAGGGAAGGAAGGGAGGGTGCGCGAGGGAGAGAGGGGAGAGGGGCGGGAGGGGAGAGCGCTGGCGGGCGGGCTGGCTGGCTGGCGTCGCTGTAGGTCTGACAAGTCTCATTAGAGAAGCGACAAGAATTTGGACACCTCACCGCAGATACCAGATCAGATAACCTCGGGGCCCGCCTGGCGAGGGTGTGTGGCGGAGGGGCGCTGCTGCCTCGCCTCTTGTAGCAGTGGTGGTGGTGCTGCTGCTGTGTAACTTTTACCGTGTGTGTGTGTGTGTGTGTGTGTGTGTGTGTGTGTGTGTGTTGCCCTACAGTGTCTTCTACATACATACACAGGAACAAATACATACATAATCATATTTTTATCTCTGTCAGTTGAATAAAAGAAAGATAATCTGACGCAATCCCACCGCACCCAATCAACTACCACATCGATAGGTATACCTAGATCAATAGATAGATACTCAGACAAAAAAGAGAAAACACAATAATGGAAAACTCAAAATACGAGTGGCTTGAGGCGAGGTGTTAAAGGGAGGCAGGCTGGGCAGGCAGGTAGGTAGGTCGCCAGGTAGGTAGGTAGCCAGTGAGCCCGTTTAAAAAAGCATGTAGTCAATAAAGTTTAGCCGCCCCTTATCTGCTGGCTCGGGCGAGGGAATGAGGGCGGGAGGCTTCTGCTGGCCAATTAAGAGGCTACCTACCTGCCTGCACCTGCCCTCGCATCACCACTATCACCGCCGCCATCACCACTCCCATTACCAACAGCACCGCCACGCCCCGCCCCAACCACAGTCACTCCCATTACCATATTTATCTTCCTCCTTGCAGCCACATCACCATAACCATACCCATCATCACCACTATCAGCAGCACCATCCCCGTCACCATCGCTTCATCAAACCTTCTCTTTCCTCCTCTCTTCATCTCGCCTCTGTATTTTACTAGATCATAACCCACAGTCACTTTTTTTTTCTTTCCTTACTTTATCCACTTTTATAGTTGCGGCCGCGTCACCATGATCTCACCTCACCATTACCATTTCCACCTACACACATACCCATACCTACCGAACACACCTACACACAGACGTCCACACCTGCTCATCACGTCATCGATACACTTCTCCTCCTCCTCCCCCTCCTCTTCCTCCTCCTTTCTTCCTTACTCATGGGAACTCAGGATCGACAATACCACGCCGCGAGGTCTCAGGCTATACCCAGCGGGAGAAGAAGAAAAAAAGACGCAGCAAAAAGCCTCTAATAGATTTAATAGAGATATAGGAAAGCGCCAGTTTGGTTGCGTGGTTGTGGATGACGAGAAAAAGACGGCGCGGCAGACGTGTCATTATGGCGAACACTCTGGATAACTCTAAGTGGCGGGTAGACAAATGCATGAAAGATGGGGGTAGGGGGGAGGGGGGAAGGTGGTGATGGGGAAGGTGGGTGGTGGTGGTGATGGTGGGTGATGAGAGTGGTGGCAGGTGGATTTGGTTGACGGAGGGAGAAGGACAAGAGGTGGAGGGTGAGGTGGGGAAAAAGAGTGGGTTGAGGTGGAGAGAAAGAGTGGAGTGGGGTGGGGGAGAGAGCATGGGAAGAGGTGGCTGGAGTGGTGGATAGGAGTGGTATAAAGGGAGGGAGGCGAGTCTGGTGGAAGAGTATGGATGACAAGAGAAGGAAAGGGGACAGGAGGGGTGGTGAAAGTGGATGTGGATGGGTGAAAAGAGTGGAGGGGTAGATGACAAAGTTGTTAAGGGGTGGTAGATGGAAGGGGGGGGGAGGTGACCATGGTAGCAGGAGGGGTAGGGGGTGCTTTGGGAATAGGATGCAGGGGGGTGGTCGGGGGAAGGTGATAGGAGAGAGTGGGATGGGTGGGGAATGGAGTGTTTATGATGATGATGATGAGAAGGAGGAAGAGGAGAAGGAAAGGGAGTAAGAGGAGGAGAAAGAAAGGGTGCTTGAGAAAGAGATGGAAGGGTGCAGAGAGGGAAAGGGTGATAATGAGGGTGAGAAATATGAAGGGGGGAAGATGATCAGAGGAGAGGAAGAAGAGCTAAATGTAGAGGAAAGGAGGTGGTGAAAGAAAGAAGGGGACGGCGTGGAGGGGAATGAAGGGTGGAGATGATCAGAGAGGAAGAGGAAAGAAAGAAGGGGAAGGGGTGGAGGGGAATGAAGGGTGGAGATGATCAGAGAGGAAGAGGAAAGAAAGAAGGGGAAGGGGTGGAGGGGAATGAAGGGTGGAGATGATCAGAGAGGAAGAGGAAAGAAAGAAGGGGAAGGGGTGGAGGGGAATGAAGGGTGGAGATGATCAGAGAGGAAGAGGAAAGAAAGAAGGGGAAGGCGTGGAGGGGAATGAAGGGTGGAGATGATCAGAGAGGAAGAGTTAGAGGTGGAGGAAACGAGGTAGTGAAAGAAAGAGGGAGATGGGGAAGAGGCAGGGGAATTGGGAAGGGGGGGAGCGGAGGGTGAAGCTGATCAGGTGGAGATGGAGGTGGTTGAGTTAACGAGGTGCTGAACGCTGCCGTGTGTGACGCAATAGCTTATCCGCACTTATTCTTGTTCTTTGTGTTCGTATACTTTCTTTATGGGGCCGGAAATGATTCGCACTTGCAAGGAATCGGTCCCGGAGTGGTGGTTAAGGACTATTTAAAATCACCGACGGACATCTGGAGTCACCAAGCGGCAAGAGTCGGCAAGAAGCAAGCGTCCCCATCAACCCTCTTACTTCCCTCTTTCTACAACCATTCCTCTTGGCTCTTCACCATGCGCCTTGTTAGCTCATGTTCCTACGGCTAAAACAAAGACTAACAAGACCTAACAACCTGGTATTTTTTTTGTTTCCTCTATTTTATGGCCCTTTTCTTCTCCGTTCCTCCTTTTTTTTTTAATTAGTTGTCTCCTGTGTTGTAAAAAAAGTACATCACCTAGGCCCCTTTGGAACCGAGTCTGACAATCCTGTGGTGTCTCTATACTGTTTTTGTAGGAGTTGGATGTTGTGTTTTTAATATATACTTTTGTTCAGCCATCAGTCCGTCTCAACCGTAAAAGGAAAGACTGATCAAATTTCCTTATATAGACGTCAGGGTATCCACAAACCCATTTAACATCACAACACCAGACCGCCTGCATCCCCAAAGACATGTTGTAGAATATTGCAAGGAATATATATATGTAGCTTTTCGTTTTTGCTGTGTCCTTGGTGTGTCTACCGTAAAACGACATCGAACTCCTATCTAATTTCGTTATATAGACGTCAAGGTATTTCACAAACCCATTAAACATTACAACACTGGACCCGCGGCTTGTCCAATCACGCGAGGAGGATTGCAAGGGATATGAAGAGTCCCCGCCGGCCACTCGCTGCTGCTGCCCCGGGCGAGTGTGACTTACCGAGACGAAGTAATCCGCGCCGCGTGTGATATATCTGCTACGAATGAGGCGAGACATCAGGCAGCGGATATGAGCAACGCAAGATTATTAGTTTCGTTTCTGATTTCGCATGAGTTGTTACCCGCCCTTGTGACGACGCCGCTGCCTCTGCAATGCCTCAAACAGCATCTAATAGGGAACGTGGGCGCTTTAACTACTCAAAAGGGAAACTAGGGAAGGAGGAAGAGGAGAAAGAGAACCCGAACTATAAGATAAGAGAAGAGTGAGACAACCAAGCCAGTCTAATTTACCCGCCCTTGTGACGACGACGCTGCCTCTGCAATGCCTCAAACAGCTTCTAATAGGGAACGTGGGCGCTTTAACAATACTCATGAGGGAAACTAAAGGAAAGGAGGAAAACGAGAAAGAGAACCCGAACTATAAGACAAAAGAAGAGTGAGATAATCAAGCCAGTCTAATTTCCTACCACGTTGTTCTGCATTTTCCTCAGGAGCTCAATTAACTCGTCTCCGCCACGACAACGCTGAGCCCAAGAGGGAAAAAAAAATAGGAGTGAGAACTGTGATTGTATGAACGTATCTGATTATATAACAAAGACAAGATTATCCGTGGTGTATCTGTATCTGTGTGTGTGTGTGTGTGTGTGTGTGTGTGTGTGTGTGTGTGTGTGTGTGTTAGGATAGGAAAGCATTCAAAGCCACACGGTGTTTGCAGCGGAACGCACACTCAAGGAAACAAAAGAACAAGACACATTAACAAGGTCTGACGTGCCGTTGTGTCTACCTCATCCAGCGTGGGAGGGAGGGAGGTAATCCTCCAGCAGCGTGTATGGGCTGACCAGCGTTCCCGTGACTAAAACAGCGCCCACATCAATATACAGGCATCGGAGGCCCTCATGTCGGTATTCTTAAACGCTTTCATATCTCACATCAACTATTTACAAAGGTTGAAAAGGTGATTAATCGGATTCTCATGAGTGTTTTTTCAGGTTCATGGTACAGAAGAAAGGTCAGACTACCACCAGGGCCATTAAACTACCCCTAGAAATGCCCACAACTCCTACGAAAGCCTTGTCCAATACATGTACTTGGGCGGCGAAATGTTTAAGAATACGGGCTTTTTTTTAAGATTGATATTACTTAGAAAGGCCGAAGACCCCAGAGAATGCACGCTTGTCTTCCCCTGGCAAAGAATGACTCATGTATCAGTCCGACCTTTTACATTAATACTTCCTTGAGGGCTTGAGATTGTTTCATGGCGATTGTATCTGCAGACTGTTTCAAAATACCTCTCAAACCTAATTTACTCGCTTTTGTGGCCTCTATACTTTTTTTGCGAATAGACCAGTGTGTGACGGGATTTTGGTCTTGTTTTATAGTTAGCATCGTCATTGGTCTGGTACCTTGCTTATAAAAACTCTCTTTAACCCGGTAGCAGCGACGGGGCAAATTTGTGTCTTTACCGTGTAGCAGCGACGGGCCACATTTTTGCCATGATAAATACCCCCCAAAAATAGATGATGCATAAACTGATCACAAATGCGTTGATATATATTATGAAATGGTTTGCGTGAGTGATGATTTTTTTTATTTATTTCTCGCTTAGAGGGACCATTAAGAAACATGATCCCTGCAGCTACCAGGTTAAGTGGGTGGTAGAGACAGCGGAGGAGGAAACAGCGCACGGAGATGAACAGGAGATGGACGGAAGGACGGAGGTCATCTTCGTAAGCGAGGGGTGCATAGACTGACGAGTGGACATGATTATAATCGGTTCAATGGTCTCTACAATATAACAGCGCCCACACTTCTGCACACAAGTAGCATGTCTAAACCTCCTTCTAAGTGGACCAGCGTTGCCAGATTGTCGTACTCAGCCTCTTACGTTTGCCGATTTCCGACCCAAAAACTGCCTCCTCGACCCCAATAACTGCTCTGCCCTTATATATAGTTATCGTTAAAATGGTTAATTATTTGTGTTTTTTTGGAAATAGCTGTGGCTCAGAAACCGGTAAATACGAGGCTCTGAGTACGATAATCTGGCAACGGTGAAGTGGACGGTATATAGAGGCAGTGCAGGAGGAAGGGCACTCGGGAAGGACAGGCGACGAGCAGGAGAGCTGAGCCATGCGCGTGGACGGTCGGGATGAGGTGGCGGCGGGTGGTGTGAAGGGCGAGACGGGGGCGGTTTGGGGCGTGTCGATCCCCCGCCGGCCGAGTCTTCCGCAGCGGGAATAATCGGTCTTAACGCTCACACAATGCTGCCTACGAGGTGGCCGGCGCGATAACTTTCTTAGAGCGGACGGGGCGTGTCTGGCAGCGGCGGGGAGCGGATCAAGTGCTCAATTACAATGCAAGATCTGTGTTCCGCGGCGCAGGGCGAGCGTGTCACCTTTAGGCCGAGGTGTCATTGCGTTGGCTAAGCAGCAGGTGGGCGGGGCTGTTGGCTGGCGCGGGACAATGGTGCTTTGTCCCTACACGGTATTATGCATGTCCGTCTTGTTGTGTTCTTCCTCGCTGGCTGCCACGGAGGGATGAGCGTGCTGGCGCCTCCACTCAGGGGATCCCACTGGTGTTGAGGGAGCGAAGAGATCTGATGAATAATAAAGTCAGAAACGATATACTTGCTAACCTTACTTGTGCGTGTTGTGTTGTGTTGTGTTGTGGTGTGGTGTGTGTGTGTGTGTGTGTGTGTGTGTGTGTGTGTGTGTGGTCGGGTGTGTGACATATGAAGGATAGTTTTTTTTCTCGTCAACCTTCCTCCACGCCATTAATCACCATCGTGCGTCACCGTCGTTATGCAGAATCATTATCACCACCATCACCACCACCACTGTCACCACGCCCACCATCACCACCACCACCACCACCACCACCACAGTCATTACTCTTAACATATTCATAAAAAAAACATTAAAATTACCCAGAGATATGCAATTCGGTAAGACAATAAGACTAGAATATGAATTAATCTTTTCCTACTCCACTACCACCAGCTCTTCCTCCTCCTCCTCCTCCTCCTCCTCTTCCTCCTTTCTCCTCCTCCTCATTATCATCATCACCATCATCATCATCGTCATCGTTACTAGCTTGCTCGCCTCTTTCCTTCTCGCTATTTTCATCTCGACTCAACACCACCACCTCCTCCTCCTCCTCCTCCTCCTCCTCCTCCTCCTCCTCCTCCTCCTCCGCCGCCTCTAACCATCCGTCTTCTTTCTCGCTTCCCCCTTTCCTCCATTCCAATGTGTGTGTGTGTGTAAGTAATTAAGTGTGTATAAGTGGAGGAAACGAAACCAAAGCAAAAATAATAAAAAAATAGAAGAGCCAACAGCAAGAGAAGGGCATGACTGAGAATTATTAAAGAATGCGAAACAGCGGGAGGAGAAGGAAGGAGGAATTATAGGAGGAAGGGAGGGAGGGAGGGAGAGGCAGGTAAGGTTGTGCAGGTGTGCCGTGTCAGGTGGGGGACGCACGGCCATCACGCGGGGCAGGTAAGCGGCCCATCAACGCCTCCATTACGTCAGCTCTGAGGCGCCGATCACGCGTTGCGCAAGGACACACGGCGAAAATAGGCGTGGTTATGAGGAGGTGAAGAGGAGGTGACGTCTTCTGGTTCTTGTTCATTATTTTTCATCTTTTACTCCTGCTTCTTGTCTTTCTTGTCTTTTGTTAGTTATTTTTCATCCCTTACTTTTCTTTTCTTCTGTTTTCAACCATTCTTTCTTTTCTACGTCTTCTAATTTTACTACTATCTTTTTTTTATTTCTTGGTCTTTTGTCTTCTTCGTCTTCGTCTATTCATGATTTTTTTTTTCTTCTTTTGTCTTTTTTTCATATTTGTCTTCATCTTCGTCTATTCATGATTTTCTTTTTTCTTCTTTTGTCTTTTTTTTCTTGGTCTGTCTTCTTCGTCTTCGTCTATTCATGATTTTCTTCGTTTTCTTCTTTTGTCTTTTTTTTTTACTTCCTCTTATTGCTCTTTTGTTCATGTTCTTTTCGTTCTCGTTGTTTTTGTTCTTGTTCTTCTTCGTCTTCGTCTTTTCATGATTTTCTTCTTTTTCTTCTTTTCTCTTTTTTTCACCTCCAGTTATTGCTCTTTTGTTCTTTTTCTTGTTCTTCTTCGTCTTTGTCTTCTTTTCCGTCTTCTCATCATTATCATCATTATCACTGGTGAGCATTTATTGTTCAGTGATAACACGTTAGTCATCGTACCGGTTGACAGTAACAGCGGTGCCAGTAACGGCGCTCTAAATACGACCTGAATGTCCTTGGCCAGAGAATCTCGTAATTATCTTCGCTATGTGGCCGATCGGAACACGTTACTCTCTCTTGCACTTACTGCTATGACTAAGAAGATAAGGGTTCTTTTTTCTACCTTGCGCGCTCTCTCTCAATCTATCTATCAGTTTATCTACCACTCGCCCTGTTTATCTATCTACTAATCTATTCATCTCAAGCATCTATCCTATTCGTTATCATGATAGAGGTTTTGAACTGGTTAGTTTTTGTGTGCCGACGTTTTGGAATATTATATGACTGCCAATAATTACCATAAAGAAAGAAAAACTGGGTCAAATGAATCCCTGTCGAGTTTAGGGTAACGTGGGAATCTTTAAAAATTTCAGCGATCATAATAAATACTCTTTTTTTCCACTATACTCGCCGGTTTAAAACAAAATACAAAACCATCAGCATATAAAAAAACGATTCACTTCTGGACTCCTTTCAACTTCGAGATCCGATTCTTTTCACCCCGTAACGAGCGCAGTAACCCTTTCAGAGCGGCGTTCATGGCCAGGCGAGCAGGCCGTTGATAAAGTGTTGCAGCGAGTAATGTTTATGTGAGCAGCGCCGCCATAAACACCGCCTAACGACGCCCCTCGCAATAAACAGGGTCACTCGCTCGGGGCTTGAGGAAAAGGGGACCGACATGTGAACAGGGGCGAGGCGATCGTGCTGGTGCCGGGATATGCCTCAAGTCCATTCACACATCACATAAAGACCATGAAACTGCCCTAAGACCTTGACATTGTGTGTGTGTGTGTGTGTGTGTGTGTGTGTGTGTGTGTCCATTTCACCTCACTCGCTCGCTTGGGACTAAAGAAAAGGAGAGCACCATGTGGATAGGAGTGAGGAGGAGTGGGTGAACGTGCGAGCCATTCCATTCACACATCACATAAAGACCATAAAACTCCCCTAAGACCTTGATATTGTGTGTGTGTGTGTGTGTGTGTGTGTGTGTGTGTGTGTGTGTGTGTGTGTGTGTGTGTGTGTGTGTGTGTGTGTGTGTGTGTGTGTGTGTGTGTGTGTGTGTGTGTGTGTGTGTGTGTGTGTGTGTCCATCTCACCTCAATTACTCGAGGCTTCAGGAAAAGGAGAAGGAGAGAGAGCTGCGGGATATGCTCAAGCCCATTCACACATCACAAAAAGACCATGAAAATTGCCCTAAGACCTTGATAGTGTGTGTGTGTGTGTGTGTGTGTGTGTGTGTGTGTGTGTGTGTGTGTGTGTGTGTGTGTGTGTCCATTTCGCATCACACGCTCCCTCGGGACTTGAGAAAAAGGAGACCAACCACCATGTAAACGGGAGTAGGGTGACCGCTAAGGCTACCAATGCTTCAAGTCCTTTCAAGCCTCTACTCTTATAAGACGTCAAGATCCCATAACTGCTCCATAAGGTGCGTGTCCCTCTCGTAACGCAGCCCAACACGGATTAAAAATGTCATCACGAGCTCCATGTAAACGGTATAGTGAGGTCATCTTGCAGCCGTTACATATGTGAAGTCCATTTACACGTTGCTAGATATATAACCTCATTTGGCCACTCTACTTTATTTTAGAGAAGTGTATAGAGGGGCTTTTTTTTAACTATTTTTATATTTTTCTTCCCTTACTCTAAAAAAACACAAACAAAAAAACGGAAACTACACAGATCTTGAGGTTATGTAGCTTTTTTCATGACGTAATTCAGTGTTACATCACGACCCCACCACCACCACCACCACCTCCAACACCACCACCACTACCACCATCACCTCCACCACCACCATCACCATCACCTCCAGCACCACCACCACCCC
Source organism: Eriocheir sinensis (assembly GCF_024679095.1). Classification (NCBI taxonomy): domain Eukaryota; kingdom Metazoa; phylum Arthropoda; class Malacostraca; order Decapoda; family Varunidae; genus Eriocheir; species Eriocheir sinensis. The sequence continues at coordinate 11,673,180 of NC_066540.1, read as the reverse complement.
CACCACCTCCAGCACCAGCTTTGTCATTGAAACCAGCAAGGCCATTGTGACAAACACGACACACTAAATCACTGACGCACAGGACGGCAACGGAGATTTTTTTGGTGCAATTCTCTTCTAGTCGGATCAACGTTGACAAATGGGGAAAATGGCTTGAAAATTGAGCTCGCATTAGGGAGGCTGAGAGCAGATGATGGTTTCTATTATCAACAAGTGACGAAGTGAGTTAAGCTGAGACAGATCATCCGCTGCTCCATCACGATCCCACAACACCCACGCTTCAGCACCTCGACCCGTCTCCGCCCACTGCGTTGTGTCCACCGAGTATGACAAAGATGAATCCTCCATCCATCCCAGCACGTCAACCTCCTTCGTTTGTCATCTAGCCACACACCCATGCACCCACGTGACCTGATGTCCTATTTAACACACACACACACACACACACACACACACACACACTCGTACCCTAGTTTCTCGCCCTCACAACTCACTCACTCACGACCTCGACTAAGGGGACATTTGGCATCCCTCGGGGGCCATTGGTGTTCCTTTGATTTCCACGTCACTTCTCGGCGCGTGAGACAGCCGCTGACTATTACCGTGTTGAGAGTGAAAGGGAAGACAATAAGAGTTAACTGCTATTTCTACCACTACTACTACTGCTACTATCACTATCTGGACACCTCTCCTCCCGAAATTGACCTCTCTTTCGGCCACCTCCTTGGATTCTTTTAGGGAGCAGCGAGTAGCGGGCTTTTTTTATTATTGTTTACCTTTTTTGTGCCCTTGAGCTGTATCCTTTGTTTAAAAAGAAAAAAACTACTGCTGGTGTCTGTTTCTCACGGCCGTTTTCTCTCTTCCTCAGACGCATGTTCCCCACCGTCCGCGCCTCCTTCGTGGGCCTCAAGTCGGAGCAACGGTACTCGGTCCTCCTCGACATCGTGCCCGTCGACAACAAGCGCTACAGGTGAGTCACTCCTTGCACCCTCCAAGCATACCTTGGTAATACGTGGATGCTGATGCCCAGACACACACACACACACACACACACACACACACACACACACACACACACACACACACACACACACACACACACACACACACACACACACACACACTAAGAGGTATAAAGAAAGAAAAAAAGAAAGCAAGGCAGGAAGAAGAGAATATATTAAAGAAATTTAGGAATAAAATAAAGCAGGTCGACAGGAAGGAAGAAAGAAAATAATAGAAGGAATATGGGAGGGAAGGAAGAACACACACACACACACACACACACACACACACACACACACACACACACACAAAGGGGGAAACTCTACACTCTAGCATGACTGGGATCTCTTGCATCACTTCAACATGTTATTACAGGTTTATGTGGAATCACGGCTGGACTAGAAGGTCAACAGTAATATCGTATAAAGAAGAAGATCCCAGGAGGCGAACAGGACCACAAACGCACAAACTCACATACAGAAAACCTATGCATTACCTGAGACCTATTCCGCCATGCACCTGTACGCGTTGTTAGTGAGTTTCGTTGGCTCGTGGTTGGACTGGAGGGTTAGATTCTGTTACTGAGTTAAATGTTGTGATAGTCTTACTTTCAGGTGAATAATTAAGGCCTATTGCGCCATGGACCTAGGTGTGCTGCTAAGTGGCTATGTTAGGTCAGGGATAGGCTTGGATTAAGATTGAGGGTTACATATTACCGGTATAGAAGTGATACCACGTGACCAACAGCACCTCACACACACCTCTGCACCATGCATGACTATGGGACCTGTTGCATCACCTCACACGTTACAGAAAGGTTCATGTTAACTCACGGGTAGACTTGAGGTTTAGTTATCGCACAGAGTTACTATTAAAGGTGTTCCCATGTGATCGACAGTACCCCTCACACAAACTCTCATCATAGCTAAGTCCTGCGACACCTCATATACACATTAGCGGGCTATGTCAGTTCGCGGGGGGATTTCAGGTTTAATATATCATGCAGTTTTAATAAAAGGTGTTCCCAGGTACGCTGATTTAATTGATTCAGGTTCATCCAAAGGTTCAATGCAATCTTTCTAATCAGCCATTGTTAGGCCACTGCAGTAAAAAAAGCCTTTCCAGACGTCCCCCAACTCTGCCTGATGATATTGTACTCCATCATACTTTGGCAAATGCTGTTGTTTCATCAATTCCCTTATTCTTGGACTACCCCTGAATTATACAAATCCAGGGTTACTATTGTTACGTTTGTTGTCAATCTGCCATCAGTTCCAAGTACAATATAACCACTCATGCCTATTTTTTTTTATTATTGATCATTCCGGCTTTACGTCAAAAGGAGTTCCCAGGTAATCACTGGTACCCTTTGGTGTCCACAGGTACGCCTACCACCGCTCGTCGTGGCTGGTGGCTGGCAAGGCCGACCCACCGCCGCCCTACCGCCTCTACGCCCACCCTGACACGCCCTACACCGGCGACCAGCTCAAGAAGCAGATCGTCAGCTTCGAGAAAGTGAAGCTCACCAACAACGAAATGGACAAGCACGGCCAGGTGAGTGTTGGCAACGGGTGCACGGTGTTAAGGGGCGCAGCAGCCACGGCGATGTTGGCAGGAGTGCTGACAAGGGAGGGCTGGAGATCGCTGTTTCTGTCTGTTCGTATGTCTGTCCGGCTGTCTAGTTGTTGCTCATTGTTTGTCTGTCTGCGTCTAACTGTCTCTTTCTTCATCTCCTTATCGTTCCATTTTTCCGCACACACACACACACACACACACACACACACACACACACACACACCGTTGAATTCACCTAAAGTTAATAAGTATAGCGGATGATCAGAAAATAATATTCATCATCAGTTGTTCATCCACACACACACACACACACACACACACACACACACACACACACACAGACACACACACACACACACACACACACACACACACACACACACACACTTCTATTCTTAAAACCAACCACTGCCTCCACCCTTCCTTCCATCCCTCCCTTCTTCCTTTCTGCTTACTGTACCATTTAGTTTTATTTTCACTTCCGAACTCGCAAAAACAAGATAAACATTCACTTTTCCGTATACCTCTCCTCTCTCTTTTTCTCTCACCTTTCTACATCACTGCTCACCATCAATTTCATCAACACCTAGAACTACTTCCACCCCTCTCTCTCTCTCTCTCTCTCTCTCTCTCTCTCTCTCTCTCTCTCTCTCTCTCGGCAGTTTCCCTGTTGGAGTGTTCTCAAGTGTTGACAGGAGTGCCGCTAATTAGAGCCACCCGCGCAGCCTGCCTCGCCCGCCCCGCCCTGCCCCGCCTGTCACCGTCCCCCCACTTGCTGTCCCCCTCGTCGCCCTCCTCCTCCTCGTGTCCCGTCTGAAGCATACGCGGAAAATTGCGACCATATTTCATCACCATAACGAGACGCGAGGTTACAGATGGAGACGAATGCGGCGCCCTCAAACACTCCAACCCATCTACCCCCCCCCCCCCCACCAACCCTTCCTCACACACACCCAAACCAACACCCAAACACACATGTAAACAGTCTACAATGGGATATAAAACTACATACGTACTTAGTAAATGCAAAACTTCCTACCAGATGCTTTACCTTCTTGAACAGCAACACAAACATATTTTCAAGGGCCAAGGTGGAGGAAGGGAATGGGGGAAGAGGGAGAGGTGAGGCAGAGAGAGACTGAGAAAGTGGAGGAAAATTTCAAATGGAGAGAGGAAAGACGCGGGAGGGAATAATATTACACAGGAATGCACGAGAGAGAGAGAGAGAGAGAGAGAGAGAGAGAGAGAGAGAGAGAGAGAGAGAGAGAGAGAGAGAGAGAGAGAGAGAGAGAGAGAGAGAGAGAGAGAGAGAGAGAGAGAGAATCAAGCTGGTCCACAACATTCCTTTCCATTTCACACGCCCGAGAGCCACACATCCACCCATGCCTACACCCACGCCCACGGTCCCTTCCCCTCCTCCTCCTCCTCCTCCTCCTCTTCTTCCACCTGTGGCATAACCATCCACGTCTACCCCCCTTCCCCCTACCTCCCCCTTCCCTCTCCCCCCTCAAACACTCGTACACATACCCTTGCCTCTGATCCATGACGACCCTCCAACGACCTCTCTCTCTCTCTCTCTCTCTCTCTGCGCGGCACTACAATCACCAATTACCACAGTTCCTCCCTCCTTGCGCCCCGTGGTGATGACGGTGGTGGTGGTGGTGGTGGTGGTGAGTCGTCGGCACTAGCATCACCACCATATCATTACCACCACCACCACCACCACTCCCGAGCACCCACCATCAACACCACACACAGCCATTACCATCTTCACCATCACGGCAGATTGGTACTTTAAAACCTCTAATGGATTCCGTCGTCAAACCTTAGCTTCTCCGATGTGTATTTTATTATTATTTATTTTTTTGGTTAATACGATCACCACGCAGACCTTTCTCATTCCTTTATTATGCTTAGTCTTGTGGAAAGGTCAGTGGGGCCGAAGGTCTTTCCTGCACGGAGACTTTGGTTACTATTCTCGGCCGCTTGCCATATGACCCTGGCTGTTGTGGCGCCAAATTTAAATCAATCCAATTCTCAGTCGCTTCCACCTCTCACATCAACTATTTCTAAAGTTGAAAAGGAGATGAGTCGGGTTATAATAAGTGTTTTTTTCACAATAATCGCACAGAAGAATGATCGAACGGCTATCAGGGTTATAAAGCTAGCTCTAGAAATGCCCCACAATCTTATGAAAGCCTTGGCAAATGTGTGTGCTTGGACGCGGAAAGGGTGAAGAATGTGACGCTTTTCACAATAATCGTACAGAACAATGATCGAACAGCTATCAGGGTTATAAAACTAGCTCTAGAAATGCCCCAAAATCTTATGAAAGCCTTGACAAATGTGCACAATAATCGTACAGAACAATGATCGAACGACTATCAGGTCTTATGAGAGCTTTGACAAATATGTGTGTGCTGGGACGCCGAAAGGGTGAAGAATATGAGCCTTTTCACAATAATCGTACAGAAGAATGATCGAACGACTATCAGGGTTATAAAACTAGCCCTAGAAATGCCCCCAAATCTTATGAGAGCTTTGATAAATATGTGTGTGCTAGGACGCCGAAACGTTTAAGAATATGATCCTTTGCCCCTTCGAACGCCCCCCTTAGGGTCACTTTAAGGCAGGTGATTATGTATACTCCTTCTTTAATGTTTGCAACCTTCCACTCCTCTCCCTCACCCTCCTGACATTACCAAGTTTAGTCTACCAATGGTTTTCATGAGCAAGGTTCTGAGCACATAAGAATGTCTCGCAACACTTGGGTTTGTCCACGGAATACACTACTGGTTAATTTGAAAACAGCACCAAACACCGATATCACCAGTCCATCACCACTCCTTAACCATCAACACGAACATCAAAACTTTCCACAAGCTGTCACGATACTCACTAACGTCATCACTAATAATTACTGCTTTTTCCTCAGCCAAAGCCATCATCGCTGTCATTACCAAAAATTCTTAATAACTAATACCATCATTACCATCACCTCCACGTTCCCCAACAACATTCGTCACAATGGACTCGTCTTCACCACCATCACATATTTACATATTCACAAATTTACATGATCGTTGTCATCACCAAAGCTTCTTAATATCTAATTCCATCGTCACCACCACCAAGCACACCCACAACACACGTCTTCATCACCATCATCACTACACCTCACACTGACATCACCAAACATCACCCTTGCCTCTTTCTTAACCACTAGTACCACCACCACCACCGCCACCACCTTCACTAACACCCCACCTGTCACAAGCCAATCAACGCGACTTCACCACCTCCCCCCACCATCACCACCACCTGTCAACTCACACCGTCTATATCACTGTCATCAGCTTTATTTTTACATTCTCAAGCAGCGAATTCAGCTCTACCACCACCACCACCACCACTACTTCCTGTCAACTCAACCACCTGTACACCCTCTCACCACGTATATTACCGTCACCAGCTGTATTTTTAGCGTCTCAAGCACCACCTCCTCCACTCAACTCGTAATCACCTGTATACCCCGTCTATATAACTGTCACCATCTCTATTTTTACCTTCTCCAGCAACGACTTACACCCAAACACCACTTCCTACTGTCAACTCATAACCACAATTTCACCGTCTATATTACTACTCTATCACCGCCTCTGTTTTTACCTCCTCAAGCTGTAGTGGCGTTGAATGCGTCACACCTCCTCGGAATCAGTGGGTCCACACACTCTTAGACTTGCATATTTTACTATCAGCCTCTCCGCTTCCGCAAGTCTTGTTTCACTTTTCACTTCCTCAATCACACTGACGAACTCATCCCCTATGGCTTCTACTTCCGCCTGACCCCTCCCTCCCCTCCACGAGACGCTCCCCCCATCTCCCTCTTCTCTTCCTATCCTCCTATCCCCCTCCGCATGACCCACCCCAAACCCTCATATCTAAAGCACCTCTTCGCCTTAGTTGGCCAATCACTCACCAGGCACCATCACCTTCACTCTGTCTATAGATGCCAAGTTTCGGTTTTGTTTGATTGATTAATAGCGTTGATTTATACTTCACGTTAGTTTTTTTTCTCCTGACTTCATTGATTTTTATCCCACTACAATTGTCTCATTATGTGTTAGAATACCCGTGACTTATTGTTCATTTACGGTACTTTGATATCCATGTTTATATCGGTTAGAGACTACCTGGGCAGTATTTTAAGCTTGACACCTTTACCCATTCACCTACCGCTTTCAATAAAATAATTAGCCTCCATCATTATATATGTGAGAAACTATATAATGAGGAAGTGATTAAAATATACATCATGACTCTGAGATGACACTTAATACGCTGAAGTATGTGATTTTTCGCAGTACGCTTCTCAGTGCTCTCTTGTTACGTCTTGCTCAACAGAGGACAGGAGCATGTGGTCTGGTTTCCATGGTAACGGTGGTCCCTCAGTACAGGCGAGGAAGAGAATGGACGAAATGAACGGGAAACTATTACTTTATTATTTAGCTTGCTGTGATGGTACGCGACCCTCAATGATATGGGACCTCGTTAAGTGTGGGGACGTCCATTATGACACTTTTGTGAGTGCCGTTATGATATAGATAGTTAATTAAGTCCTGGGGAATATATATTTGATAGTTTAATGCATATCTCTTTGCACTGTGACAGGAGTATTATGTGTGAGACTATTGGAACGGAGTTGAAAGGCTGCATATTTTTGTACTTAATGAGCCGCGAGGTGTGAAGTAAAATGTAGGTATGTGACATGTAGTGTATTAAGTAGTTAATGTGTTTTTCGTTTCAATGATCAAGATAGAGAGCGTGTTTAAAAAAAAAAAAAACCCTGTCTAGATCATTTATTTTGCATCTATTTTTTTTATAAGGGCGAGTTATCTTTTTTTTTTTCCATGATATAGAAGTTCATCACCACTAACAACAATAATAACAACAATAACAATCATAACAACAATACACACACTTCCACCATCATATCACTGTAGTTACTCCACCTCTACTTCATCCACCACCACCCCCCCTCCCCCTCCACCTTCCACAACACCACCCACCTAACACCACCACCACCATCACCACCATCCCCCTCCACCTTCCGGAACACCACCCACCTAATACCACCACCACCACCATCACCACCATCCCCCCTCCCCCTCCACCTTCCGGAACACCACCCACCTAATACCACCACCACCACCACCACCATCACCACTATCCCCCTCCACCTTCCGCAACACCACCCACCTAATACCACCACCAACACCACCATCACCACCATCCCCCTCCCCCTCCACCTTCCGGAACACCACCCACCTAACACCACCACCACCACCACCAACAGCATTTTCATCATCGTCATCATCTTGAACTTCCTGATCCTGCCTCTCGTAGCCCCCTGTCATTATCCTCGCCGGCGTCATCGTTCTCATCATCCGCACCATCGGCACCCTCCCATGCGTGCTGGCCTTTGAGTCTCCTAATGAGCTTACAACGCTGAGCCGCGGGGGACACTGACGGACACGCCTCACGCTCACGCCCACTCCTGACCTCACGCGCAATTACAAGAGAGTTTCAGTGCGTGACATTATTCTCCGATCTCTTATGGCAAGGTTTTGCACTGTGGTGGTGGTGGTGGCGATAGTGGTTGTGGTGGTGGTGGCGACGGCGGTGACGGTGGTGGTGGTGGCGATGATGGTGGTGTTGGTGTCGTGTGAGCGCAAGTGAGCCCCATCTCCGTTCTCAGACGCCTTTGGTTCTCGCAACAACTAATTTCCAAAGGCCACATGTGTGTTCTTTACGTTCATGGTGTAGAAACCTTGTCAAATTATCACCAGGCTCATTCAACTACTCATGGAAATGCAACTTTTTTTTTACGGGAAAGGAAACACCTCAAGAGTAATACACAAAGAAAAAAATAAAATAGCTGGCTTTCGGCTCTAACAACACCTATATCCAAAGGCAACGAAGGATATGAGTCGGGTTATCCTGCGTGGTTTTCCCGTTCACAGTGCGGAAGCCTTGTCAGGACACCTCTCCTCCCGAAATTGACCTATCTTTCGGCCACTCCTCTAAGTCTTTATAGGAGCAGTGAGTAGCGGGCTTTTTTTCACATTTGTTACCTTTTTTTATGCCCTTGAACTGACTCCTCTGCTGTAAGAAAAAAAAAATTAATAATAACTCAGCTCATAAAACTACACATAAAAATACCAACACCACAACATCTATACGAAAACCTTACTGAATGTGGGCGCTGGCTCTCCACCGCGCAGCGCCTCCGTGTTCATGCTTCTGTCTTGGTGTCCGTGTTCCTGGTGTGCGAGAGTGAGTACATGAGTCCGCACTGAGGCCGTGAAGTGAGAAGCTACGGAGTTAACAGCACAACGCCGACACAAAGGCCGGACTAAGAGGCCTGCATGGACTGGCGCCTAATGATCTTATGGGATTTGCTGCGTCAACGATATCACTTCACGGGCACGCCTCTCTCTCTCTCTCTCTCTCTCTCTCTCTCTCTCTCTCTCTCTCTCACACACGCTGCGTCACCACCTTCCCCCCACCCCCTGCTCTTCCCTTCTCCTCGTCAGTCTCGTTCACCCCTGAAAAATTGTTATAAAATCCCCGCCGCCTCACCCCGTCAGTAGCCATTGTGCTGAGTGCTGAGTCCCCGCGGCCCCCTGCAAGCATCGCCCCGGGATCCCCTTAGGCCACCGCTGGGGGAGGATGACCCGCGTAAACTGGGGTGTTTTATCACTTTTGTCTCCCCGCCCTCCCGCCTTCCGCCTCCCCTGCCTGCCTCCCTCCCGCCTTCCGTGAAATCCGGCGTGTTAGTCTCCGCGGGGCCTCTTTGTGCGCGCTTCCAGTCACCGGCGGGATGATGGAGGGTGCTGCGGGCGTGGCGTGTGTCGTGTGTGTCGCCTGAGGACTCGCGGGCATCACGGTTTCACGTTAAATGTCGCTGAGAGGTCAATCATGGCTCCTCATCTTCCGCCGCCTGCTCCTTCTTTTCCTCCTCCTCTTCCGCCTCCTCCTTCTCCTCCTCCTCCTCTTCCGCCTCCTCCTCCTCCTTTTCCTCCTCTTGCTTTATTTCATCCTCATGTTGTTACCTACTCCTTCCCTTTCCTCTTCCTCCTCTTCGTCATCTCCTTTTCCTTCCTTCTCTTGTTCTTGTGCTTCTTTTTCTTGTTCTTGTTCCTGTTCTTGTTCTTCTTGTTCTTGTTCTTTTCCTTTTTCTTCTACTACTACAATTACTACTATACTACTACTACTACTACTACTACTACTACCACATTCCCCCAACACCCAACACAAGTCACCTTTAGTCGCTGGGTCAACCTTCCAGCGCACTTTACAAATTCTATTCATAATTACAGTAGTGGGTGTTAGTTTGGGCGCTGCAGGTGGCAATCAAAGAGCAGAAAGACCACACTAGGATCGACTATAATGATATAACCCGAGATATTGATGTAACCTCTTTTTTGCTGGGGCCTCACAGTTACAATGACAAATCCTACTCACTCCTTTCACCTAGTAACTCCCTCTCTCCCTTCCTCCCTCCCTCCCTCCCTCCCTTCAACACTCACACTCACTCACTCACACACACATACTACCCATGGAAATACTAACGCTCCCTCTCACAGACACTCACACTCTCTCCCTCACACACACACACTTACACACCGACTCCCTGCCTTCCTCCCTCTCCCCCCCACACCCGTGCACACCCAAGCAACACCGGCCCCGCGTGAAAGACAAATGGAGCGTATTAGTGGAGCAATAACGCAAATCTGACGAAGGGAACGACTGTGACGGGGGAGGGAAGAGAGAGAGAGAGAGAGAGAGAGAGAGAGAGAGAGAGAGAGAGTAGGAGGGGAAGATTTACGTAATTATAATCGTACTACCACACACACACACACACACACACACACACACACACACACACACACATTATAGACCTATTTCCTGATCTTCATCCTTTTATTACGTTTCTCAAGTTCCATCGCTGTGACTTTCTGCGTGTATGGAGCTGAAAATGAATAAAAATGAACAATATATTCCTTTAAGAGATACATTTGTTTGGTATTTATTCACTTACACCGATGCAAAGACAATAAAAAACTCACACGAGGTATACTTTTGCTTCCCTTTCAATATCACGCAAGACACGTTAGGTATCAGATGCTTACGTAAGGAGAACAAGCCGCATCATATCGATCCTATATACTTCGTGACTAACTGTGTATATCCTGCTGCTATTCCTCTTTCCGTCACCTTTCCCCGCCTCTCAAAATAACGAGTATATATGAGCGGCCTAATCGATATATTGGCCACATTTACAGCACATCGGTATAGGCAGCCAAACGGGGGGAATGGGAACACACACAACCCGACGCCTCTCTATCATTGCGCCGGGATTGAGGTTTCATTAACTATTTTTTCCTGTCAAATGAGAAGTGCGTCATTTACAGTAATTTGGTAGTAGTAGTGGTGGTATTAGTGGTAGTAGTAGTAGTAGTAGTAGTATATAGTAGTAGTGGTAGTTGTAGTAGTAGTAGTAGTAGTAGTGTGAAAGGATATGAGAAAAGATACCGCTCACAACGCAACTCTAATGGATGGAGGCCCGTTCATAAAAAAAGTAGTAGTAGTAGTAGTAGTAGTAGTAGTAAAAGTAATAGTCGTAGTGGTGGACAATTTACAGGTGGCTGGTTTCGACGAATATTTCATGATAATTCACAATACGTCACCTGCTAGTTTAATGTAATATATTTTTTTTTTTACGTATAAACATAGACTTCACAATCTCTTGACGGGAAACGGGGCGCGGGGCCGATTCGCAGGGGGCCGATTTTCAAAAATTTAAAATTTAAATATTTTCAAAACCAAAGCAGCTAGCGACCTGAAACTAAAACAGGCACCTCCCTTAGGCATATATGAGTCTCCATGAGCAGCGGTATCAAAAAATTCAAAGTCGTTCCCTAATAAAATCCCGATTAATTGTTTTTTATATAAGTATAACAAAACTTAAAAAGGCTATAAAATCCTCAGATTTTACGCTAGATGCACAAACATCACCAAATGCAGAGATAATCACTTATATTTTCAGAATCAATAGCAATATTTAGCATATCCTATAAGTTTTTGCCCGAAATAGCTACTTATTTTTTTTTTATTTAGTGCAATTTTTTACGTAAGTTTTTAACATCTAATAAATCACTTAATTTTCACATTAGAAACTTAATACTTGAGGAAAGCATGCAGAAACATCTTAATTTTACTCAACAAAGCAAAATATTCATTTTTCTATATACAATCACAACTTATTTTGGTTGAATTCCGATGTCACTATTGCCGCAGCACGTCTTGCCGGCTATCTGGCCCTCGTCCTGAACAATCACTTTAGCCTTTTGGCCTATGACGTGTGGGCCCCGGTCAGTTTCCTGGACTTGTATACGTCCCTGTTCCTCGCCGTCTCCTTCCTGCCCTCCTCGATACTGCTCCTCTTCCTGCCGGTCGGCTGCTTCAAGGCCTTGTTCTTCCTCGCTTCTGAGGTCACGTCCTTGGAGAAATTAGCACCGAAACAGTTGAAGAGGGACCTGCTGATGTGCGGCAAGATGGTGTTGGCCAGGTTGTGCCCCTCCTGGCACCTGTACCCCTGCAAGGTCGGGTCTGAGGCCGCCAGGAACTCCAGGAGGTGCCTGAACCCGTCCCTGTGGCGCATGGAAGGGAGAGGAACCTCAACCTGCGCTCCTTCTTGTCCTCCCTGCACATCAGGGAGTCCCAGCGACATACCGAATGACGCCCTGTGGGCCATTGGGATATATGTCCGCTTCAGGACCGCCCGGCCCGTATCCAGCTCTCACCGGTCGACCAGATCGACCAGGGCGTCGAACAGCACAGAGGGCCGGTCGCCCTCTCGAGCTCCACGGTAATCTTCATCTCCTCCTGCTTGCAGCACTCAGCCACAGAGGAGTTGGCCTGGACCTTCCTGGCCAGGTAGCCGGCGTAGTTGCCGACCGCGGCGAGGAGCAACTCGTCCGTCGGCGGGTCCGGCTGGTCGTCGGCCAGCTCCCTGGCAAGCTGGGCCAAGATCACCTCGTCGTCCTCCTTCTCCTCTGCCTTGGCCCGGTCCAGGTCGGCCTGCACGTCCCCAGGGAAGAACCCGACGAGCTTCAGCAAATGCAGGCGCTGGGCCAACCTGTTGCTCACCATGAAGTTCTGCACGCTCGTCCAGTAGTTGGCGCCGCACATGGTGCGGCGCTTGCCGAAAGAGTGCTCAGTCGGGTCAGAGTTGGCCTTCCCATGCACATACTCGACCCCGTAGGACGTAGTGAACAGCCCCTCACTACCACACTGCACTGAACACACCACTGCACTGCACACAACACTGAGTCACTGCACTGATGGCGTAGTACGGCTCCTCCACAGTTTACTCCACGGGGTCGCGGCGTCCTCATATCTTGTGTCTCCTCCGTCACTTCCACTCGATCCACTGCCTTCTGTGTCTTCTTGTATCGTCCTCTGGATCCTTGCAGTTGTGGGGAAGGGTACAGAGACGATGAATAACTGTAGGTCCTTTACTTGGAGAGTAAACAGAGGCAGGACAGCGATAATCCTTTACAGAGGAAGTGCCCAGCTGACTGCGTGCCTAAGGCGAGTTAGGCGACGCGGGAACTGAGCTGAGTTGCCATGTAGGCACTAACTAAACGTACATTTCTTGTTTCCTAATACGTAAAACTGTGGACTTCACTATCCTACAGTTATCATTCATTTTACGTAAAGATTTCAACCTAAAGTTACGCAAATTTGCCATTTTTTACACAACGTTTTCAAAGTGCACGCATGGTGCTATTTTATATAAGTTACCTTGAATCCTCGACCAAATCACTCTAGAGACACTCCTGCCTGCTTGTATGCACTAAAACTTGAAGATTTCGTCCTGTTTCCACTTAAATTCGAAGTAAGAACGCAGAGTGTGTTTGAGTTGTCGCAGTGAAAGTCGCCATAACAATCGGCCCCTTACGCGAAGCCAGCGCGCCAAGACTGAAGAGATTTCCCGTCAACTAGTTGTGAAGTCTATGGTATAAACTTGAGCTCGTATTGCACATTCTCGTTTTCTCCATTTCTACGTCATTTCGCGGCTCAACCTTTCCTAATCAGTCACGCTCCACCATCCCGCGACAGCGTTGTCAGAATCTGCACATAATATCAGATTCTCACAGTTTATAACATCGGCAACGAGACGCTTTCATTAGGTATCATCTACTTGCGCTCGGTTCAGGCACTGGTTTAATAACAATACTTCCCAGGCATTACAATCCTGTGGTTTTAGCTGCATTCCGCCTCGCTCTCTCCACGCTGCCGTGACGCCGAGCTCCGCGTGGAAGGACTATAATATCATGGCCGGTATTATGAGACACTTTCGCTTCTCACATCATCTATTTCTAAAGGTCAAAGAAGGGGTTAATCAGGTTCTAATGAGTGTTTCTTTAGGTTCACGGTACAGAAGAGGGATCAAACTACCACCAGGGTCATAAAGCTAATCCTGGAAATGTCCCAAACTCCTGCGAAAGCCTTGTCAAGTATGTGAACTTAGGCGACGAAATGTTTAGCAATACGGCCCATGGCATGTTTCGTCGCGCATATATCAGTTGGCAATCAGTTCCCGCCTGTCACTATACTCACGCCTCGTCAACGTGATCCAGGTTAATTTGCTCTTTGTGCTTCCGCTGCCTCGCTTCAGGTGTTTCCGATCTGGTTCACTGCCTCGTATCTACATTATTTCACTGGTAATTTTGAAACACTACTCATTTGCCTTCTCTATCACCTGAAAACCCTATTCATTCTTACCTATTCGTATTGGTATACATGACTGATTCACGCTCGCTATGTCCCTTTTTCTATCGCATTATTTTTTATTTGTGTGTGTGTGTGTGTGTGTGTGTGTGTGTGTGTGTGTGTAGGTGAGGGGGGCGGGGCGTGTCATCCGTCAGGTGTCAGGGGTGAGGTGGGTGTTTTGTCAGCCGCGTGGGGGAGGGCGGGGCGCCGCGTCACACCGTCACCACTGACACACAACAGCAGGTGGAGGTGGTGGTGATGGTGGTGGTGGTGGTGTTGACGATCCATCTCCCGTGCCTTGTCAATACCCCACCTTTACCTGTGTATTTTACCGTCCTCCCCCTTGCTCCCCATCAACACCAGTCCCTTCCCCTCCGCCAATTCTTCTCCCTCCTCCCTTCTTGCCGCTGCCAATCCTCCTTCCTCACACCTCCCCTTCCGGCTTTTTCTTTCTCCTTGTTCTCCTTCAGCGTTACGCTCCTTCCATCTGTGAGTTATTTTTTCCTCACTTCCTTCCCTCCCCCTCCTCAGCTTTAACACCTTCCCATGATAACAGCCTTCCTTGGCGACGTTCCTTTTCAACCTTATATAGCTCCTTTCTCCTGTCCGTTCTTCTACATAATTCCTTTTCACCTGCAAGTTCCTACATTATTCTATACTTTTCAACTTTGGCCTCTTCTTGTCAATCTTTCCTACCGCTCCCTTACGAAATGTCCCCTAGTACCTTTTTCTCCTCCCCCCAAATCAACTTAAACCTATGTCCCCTTCGGTATTGTGAGCCCCCACCCTGGCCATCATGCGCGACATACCTGCTTCCCTCTGGCGGGTTTTGTTTGATACAGTCCAGGAAGCGACAACAGAGAACACTTTTTACCTTCGTGTGTATACTACGACCACAAACTATCAGTGAACGACAGACATCTTCATCAGCTTTGTTACGTGTGTGTGTGTGTGTGTGTGTGTGTGTGTGTGTGTGTGTGTGTGTGTGTGTTCTTCAGTTGGCGAACAGGTGGTCAGCCCTAACCTGTGCAGACGCGGGCTGATTTTTTTTATAGTGACGCCTCTTGTGGCTCAAGTTACTTCGGTGCTCCGCTGGCCCGGGTTAGGATCAAAGGTACAGGTTATGGATAAGTGGCGTGTGGACGACCTTGAGGCGCTCGAAATTGGTCACCCATTAGAGGAATCTATGTTTGAATAATTGGACCGTCTGTGTGTGTGTGTGTGTGTGTGTGTGTGTGTGTGTGTGTGTGTGTGTGTGTGTGTGTGTCTTTTTTAAGCATCTGTACTGGTTTTTGTCCCTAGTATATGTTAATAATATAATTTCCGCGACATAAACCGATGATTTTCTGAATACTTAACATTATTTTCGGGGTCCGAGCGGCGGCACCATCGCTGTTTATTAGTATATTATATAGCTGTGCATGTTAAGAAGTCCGGCTCTAATAATACTGTGACGTATATTCGTTGTCTGATAGTTTAATGGTATACACACTATCAAACCGTCTAATTATACATAACGAATATGATAGCGTCGAGCCGTCCAGCAGTATATCAAACACCTAACAGTCTAATAACGTAATAGCGGCCACGATAATGTCAGGTAATCTGGCGGTGCATCATGCGTCCAATATTCTAATCAGCTGCATCCCGCGCGTGATGGCGGCGGCTGAAATAGTGCGAGTGTTGTGGTGTGTTGTGTTGTGTTGCGCTGCGGCCCTCTCCCTCCCTCCCTCCCTCCATCTCTCCCTCCCTGCCTCCCTCTATCTCTCCCTCCCTGCCAACCTACCTGATACACACACACACACACACACACACACACACACACACACACACACACACACACAGAGTATAGGTGGAAGTTACTAAGAAAGAAAGAAAGATAAAAAAAGAAAGATGAGAACGAAAAAATATATTAGAGAATGTTTGGAGGAAAACAAAAATTAAAAGGAAGGAAGAAAGAAAGAAGTAACAAAAGAAGGAGGAGGGAATATAAACTAAATGAATGTAGGAAGGAAGAACTCCCCCCCACCCCCCCACCCCCACACACATATATACAGTACTTTCCTTTCGCCTCGTCCATACACCACTTCAGCAAGGCCAAAGTAAAACCGGCTTAAATAACAGGCGGCTTAAGGTTACAGGTATTTCTAGTTCGACCGATAATTCTCTTTTTTCAAGTTCTCTCTATTACTGCCTATGTCTGTCCTATCTTACTGCCTGTCTGTCTTTGTCTGTTTAACGGTGATGACGGAGACAAAAGGAAAAGGAATATAAAGCGAATAAAAGGGAAAAAAATGAGAGAGAGAGAGAGAGAGAGAGAGAGAGAGAGAGAGAGAGAGAGAGAGAGAGAGAGAGAGAGAGAGAGAGAGAGAGAGAGAGAGAGATAAAGCAGTCACAGCCAGGTATCAACACTGCACCTGCCCACCTAATTAACACACCTACAACGGGGGCTCATTAATGGTGTGTGCGTATGTGTGTGTGTGTGTGTGTGTGTGTGTGTGTGTGTGTGTGTGTGTGTGTGTGTGTGTGTGTGTGTGTGTGTGTGTGTGTGTGTGTGTGTATTGATGCCTTGGTCAGCTTGTAAAGGCGATGTACAGTGCCGGTATTAATAAGAAAAAGAGGAGAAGAGAAGAAGAAGAAATAATAAAGGAAGGAAGAAAAGATGATGAAAAGATGAGGAGAAGTAGGAAAGTGGAAGATAAAGAGGAAAATATTAACTTGATCCCCCCTACCCCCTCCTCTCTCTCTCTCTCTCTCTCTCTCTCTCTCTCTCTCTCTCTCTCTCTCTCTCTCTCTCTCTCTCTCTCTCTTGATACACTAGTGCTAATATTTTGCGCTAAATTCAGACGTGTGCCGACATGAGTTAAATCAAACCTGTGTGTGTGTGTGTGTGTGTGTGTGTGTGTGTGTGTGTGTGTGTGTGTGTGTGTGTGTGTGTGTGTGTGTGTGTGTGTGTGTGTGTGTGTCCGCGGGCGCGCCAGTCTCATTAGTCAGGTATGCCAGCAGTGCCATACTTTAAGTGGCACTTCGGCCCCTGCGTATTGGCGGCACACACACACACACACACACACACACACACACACACACACACACGACACGGCATCTACATAACGGAGCAGGATAAAAACATTAACCGTTGCCTCATTATCTTCTTCAACAAAAGAACGTAAAATTTAATGTTGAAACTTATTAAGGTCAAACTTCCTCTCTCTCTCTCTCTCTCTCTCTCTCTCTCTCTCTCTCTCTCTCTCTCTCTCTCTCTCTCTCTCTCTCTCTCTCTCTCTCTCTCTCTCTCTCTTCTTTTTTTCTACTTTGAGGTGTATTTTTTAATCATTGTTTGGAAATAATCATAGACAATAAAAACAAATAAATAACAAATAAAAACAAATAAATGGAACGATTGTAAATTAAATAAATAAGTAAATCTACATAACTCTAACACACACACACACACACACACATTCTGAGTCATGATATATATCTCTTCACGGTAATAGCATGAAGGAGTCTCCCGGGCAGGCCTAACTCTCTCTCTCTCTCTCTCTCTCTCTCTCTCTCTCTCTCTCTCTCTCTCTCTCTCTCTCTCTCTCTCTCTCTCTCTCTCTCTCTCTCTCTCTCTCTCTCTCTCTCTGTCAACCTGGACTTGTTTATGGCGATGCGTTTTTAATGAGTGTGAATTTTTTTTTGTAATTTAACTCATTTTACGCTACATGCTTGGGGAGGGAGAAGGGAGGGAGGGAGGAAAGGAGGGAGGAAGGGAGGGAGAGAAGGAGGGAAGAGAGGTAAAGGGCGATTAGGAGGGAAGTAGGAAATTGAGAGGAGGAATGTGAAGGCAAGAAACGAAGAGGGAAAAGAAGAGAAATAATTGAATAAAAGGAGTAAAAGGAGAGAGAGAGAGAGAGAGAGAGAGAGAGAGAGAAAGGTGAGTGAAGAGAGAACACCCACCATGACCACCACCATCACCACCACCACATACATTTCCATCACCATCACCACATACATTTCCATCACCACCACCACCACCACCACCGCCTCGGCCCGGACTGAATAATATAGTTAGGCCTGATAATTACGCCGACGACATTACTCAGTGAATTGGCTGCGCCGCTCTTGTTTATTCGCGGTATTAAATGGTTCAGACTTAATTACCTCGCGAACCAGGTGTCAGGACGAACAGGTGCGCCGCGCGGATGACAACAAGCACGCCCAAACACACACACACACACACACACACACACACACACACACACACACACACACACACACACACACACAGTAGATGGAAGTTACGAAGAAAGGGAGAGAGATAAAAAAAGGAAGGTTAGAAGGAAAGAAATTATTTTAGAATGTTTGGCGTAGAAGAAGAAAGAGGAAATGACAGGAGAAAGGAAAAAGGAAGAAAGGAAGAACACACACACACACACACACACACACACACACACAGGAAGCTCCACTCAATT
>NC_066540.1:11596799-11651799 GCF_024679095.1 Eriocheir sinensis | reverse complement strand
CCACCACCACCACTACCACCACCACCACCTCCTCCTCCTCCTCCTCCTGGTCTCACACACACATGATTTCCCGGCAATAAATAATCCGTGAAAGCCAGAGGTTTACCCCACGAGAGAGGCCACACACACACACACACACACACACACACACACACGTACACGCACACCGGCGCCTCATGACAGTTAATCACCATAATTCTGAGTTTATTATTACCGACGGGATTCATCACCTGATTTGATCCACTCACCATTTAGGGGAAGGCGAGGCGAGGCGAGATGGGCTGACTGGGGAGACTGTGGAGGTGGTGGAGGTGGTGGTGGTGGTGATGATGGTGGAGGAGGTGGTGGTGGTGGTGGTGGTGAGGGAGCATCTGGGAACAAGGGAAGTTACTTGGAGAGAGAAACAGATAGATAGATAAATAGATGTAGATAGATATATAGATAGAAAGATAGGTAGATATATAGATAGATAGATAGAATAGAATAGAAGGGAAAAATGCAAAAAATAATGTAACTGCTTGTAGAGATAATGGAAAGATATGACAAAGAAAGAAGGAAGGAAAGATAGGAATTAAGGAAAGGATGCTGGGATAAAGAGAAGCAAGGTAGAGAAGGAAAGGATGATAAAGGAGGGGAGGAGGGAGGGAAGGAAAGATGCAGGGAAGAAGAAAGGGAGGGAAGGAGAGAAAATCTGGTTCATGTGTGTTGTGACGTGTTAGAGAGAGAGAGAGAGAGAGAGAGAGAGATAACACACATACATAACAAAAACAAAACAAACAATTACCAATCACCGCAACATTCATTATCACCACCACTATCACCATCACCACCCCCTTCCCCTTCCCACTCTCCTCCCTCGCCCTTTACCACACACACACACACACACACACACACACACACACACACGGCCATCACCAAGTCTGCATTACCGGCCGCAAACCCCATGAACTTATTGGGTCGTTTACCGGCGAAATGACACGCGCCCCTTGACAAAGCAGGGGCAGTATAGTGGTGGTGGTGGAAGTAGTAGTAGTAGTAGTAGTAGTAGTAGTAGTAGTAGTAGTAGTTGTTGTTAGTGGTGGTGGTGGTGGTGGTGATGGAAGGAGGAGGAGGAGGAGGAGGAACATAAGAGCATAAGAACGTAAGGAGTCTGCAAGTTTGTTCAAAGCAGCTCCCGTAAGCCTAACCCCACCTTCCCTCACTATATATAGCCATGAATTTATCCAGCCTCTTCTTGAATGTATATGGTACTGGCACTCACAACACGACTGCCAAGCCTACCCCTCTACATCTTATACTTCGTCCTTCCCTCAAACTACCACTACTACATATTACATCCATCTCCCTTTATCATCCACCTCCTAAATGTCCATCTTCTCTTCCTCGTTTTGTCATCTCCCCTTCCTCGTACCCTCCACGCACACCCCTTGCCGGGACTGACTGATTATTGGACTGGTTACCGCTTCCCCCTTTCGCTCAGTAACAGAAATAAGTGGCCAGTGGTGGGAGTAAGTGGTGGGCGCGTTATGTATGCAAACTGTGTGACATTCCTCTTTCTCCGCCATAAATAAGGTCTTCCCATATTCAGTTCTACAGCTGGAATTTATTGATTACATAATGCAGGTGTGTTAGCTTGGGTTATGTTATGTTGTGTTAGGTTGGGTTGGGCTATGAATGTTTTTTTTTATGTGAGTTACTCGGTAGTTTATCGTTTAGTATGTATCCTCGTTTTATGGTATTTATTTCCTTCCTTCCTTGCTTTCCTTCCTTTCTCCTTTCGTTCCTTCCTTTCTTTCTTTTTTCTTCTTTTCTTTGTTTTTTCTCGCCTTCCCTCCTTCCTTCCTTCCTTTCTACCCTTCTTCCATCCTTCCTTCCATCCTTCCTTCCTTCCTTTCTTTCTTCCCTTCCTTCCATCCTTCCTTTTTACCTTCCTTCCATCCTTCCTTCCTTCCTTCCTTCCTTCCATCCTTCCTTTCTACCCTTCTTCCATCCTTCCTTTCTTCCTTCCTTCCATCCTTCCTTCCTACCTTCCTTCCTTCCATCCTTCCTTTCTACCCTTCTTCCATCCTTCCTTCCTTTCTTTCTTCCTTCCTTCTTTCATTTCCTTTCGTTCAGTTCCTCTTTTCCAGCTCAATGCTTGCATCATAGTCTTGTTCATTCCTCTTCCACTCCTTTTAGTATTTTCGTCCCCTTTCCGCCACCTCTCAATGCTCCTTTCCCGTCCTGCTTCTCTCTGATCCATCTTGAGTACTCAGTTTTCCTTTCATTCCTCTTTCTTGGCAAGTTAATATTTTCTTCCTTCATCGTCACATACATTCTTTTCACCTCCCGCCGCTTATCAATGCTTTCCGCGCCTGATTCAAACTGATTCATCTATAGCAGTAACTTCTTTATAACTTTCTTTCATCTCCTCCTTTCCTCTTCTTTCTTCTCGCTCTCCTTTTCACCCTGTCTAGTTCGTGTTCTTTTCCCCTTCCGGCATCTTTACTAACTGCTCTTGATGTTTGCTTCCTTCCCCTAAACAAGCCTTTCCTCTATTCCCCGCTTGCCTCCCCATGACCCTTCTGTAGTAATTATTTCCTCCCATCATCGCCAGTCTGTCTGCGTCCAATTTCTCTTCCATAATTATTGTACGTCTCCGCTTTCATTTCTTTCATTGATGTTCTTCTTCCTCAGGTTTGTATAGTTATTCTTTCACTTTATGGGTCATGGTTGTTATATTGCTTCCTATATTCTAGTCCCATATGTACTGTCCCTCTACTTCTCTGAATCGCTTATATCGACACTATTTTAACACTTATCGTCATCTAATGTTCCTGTATATCTTGAAGGATGCATAATCTAGCTTGCCCTGCGATCTTGTACCCTCCTTACATTCCCTTTTACCTTCCTTCCCCTTGACACAGACACACATGCAAGCAACACTTTCAAACGCGCTCATTATTTGTTTTTATTCTGTAGGCCAAATATATAAAAACGGCATGTACGGTATTTAATTTCTTCCTTTATCTATCTATCTATCTATTTACCTGTCTATTTACCTACTTATGTACCTACCTACCTACCTATCTGCCTACCTGCTTGCCTGCCTGCCACCCTCCAAATCTAACCTAACCTAACCTAACCTAACCTAGCCTAACCTAGCCTAACCTAACCTAACTCAACCCCTAACGCAGTCTTTTCCCTCCCTCCAGATCGTCCTCAACTCCATGCACCGCTACCAGCCGCGGATTCACCTGGTGCGGCTCAAGGAGGGCTTCTCGGGGCCCATCACGGACTTGGAGCAGGAGGACTACCGCACCTACATCTTCCCGCAGACCGTCTTCACCGCCGTCACCGCCTACCAGAACCAACTCATCACCAAACTCAAGATCGACAGCAACCCGTTCGCCAAGGGGTTCCGGGACTCATCGCGACTCACCGACTTCGAGAGGTGAGTTTGGTGTTTGTTTGTTTGTTTGTGTGCTTGTTTTGTGTGTATGTGTGTGTGGGGTTGTGAAGGAGTGTTTCCAATGAGTGCGTGTGTGAGTGAGTGAATGAATGAGGGAAGGAGTGGGAGAGTAAACAAAGAAGTGTGTGAATGAGAGTGAATGATTGTGTGCGTGTGTGTGTGAGTGCGCGAAAGGAGGATGGAGGAGGAGAGAGGGGAGGGGGAGGGTGATAAAGAGAGGGGAGAGAGAGGAGGAAAAGAGAGAGGGAGAGGGAAGGGAGAGCTCTATCGTGTCATACTAGAAGGCAACGATAAGATATAGCTAGATAAGAGATATAGATAGATAGATAGATAAATATGAGAGAGAGAGAGAGAGAGAGAGAGAGAGAGCGCTGTTATCGAGGTTTTTAATAATTCCTCCCTCTCCTAACCTTCCTGTATGCACACTTTTCCCTCCTTAAAGTATCTCCATCTTGATTACCAGTTGAGGGGGATAAGTTTATATTAAGAGCTTCACTTTACCTTCATCCATCATCCTCGGCTGAAAGGTATAAACATAGTGCTCGGGAGGAGGAGGAGGAGGAGGAGGAGGAGGAGGAGGAGACGAAGAAGGAAGAAGAAGGATTATAAGAGTGTTCATTTACTTATAAACGCTTGAAACCACACACACACACACACACACACACACACACACACACACACACACACACACACACACATATGAACACACACACACGTGACGGGTATAAATATCCAATGAGCTGAGTGATTGGCCACTTAACTATCAAATGACTCTCGGGATTGGCTCACTGAAATTCGGACGCGTCCCTTGATTGGCTACCTGGCGGAGGTGTGCTTAAGAAGAGTTCCGTAATACGCCCCTTAAGCAGATAATTAGAATCACCGGAGCGGTCATTAAGGGAACCAGCCGGCGGCCCTCAACTCCACCGCCTCAACCAACCAAGTAACCCGGCTCACACACTCACTCTCTCTCTCTCTCTCTCTCTCTCTCTCTCTCTCTCTCTCTCTCTCTCTCGAGCTCACCCACAAGGCTTTTTTTTTTTTTCCCTCCCTCCTTTTCGCCAGCGGGTCCTCAAGTCACTCTGGGCCGTAAGATCCTCCGCAGTAAAGGCCAAGTTCCCGCCGGGGTGCTCGCGGGAACCTTGGGCCTTGCTGGCGAAGAACACAAGGAGGAGAGTTTCTGGGTCCTTCGCATTTTACGCCGCATAGCTCTCCTCTGCTTTATTAATTTTTTTTGCCTCATACGTGGCCCGTAAAATTGGTAATGATAATCCCTCGCGAGGTACACACGGGCCGGGGCTCATGCACGGTGCTGGTGTTGGTGTTGGAGGTGGTGGTGGTGGTGGTGGTGGAGGTGTTGACTCTCTTGTTCTCTCTCTCTCTCTCTCTCTCTCTCTCTCTCTCTCTCTCTCTCTCTCTCTCTCTCTCTCTCTCTCTCTCTAATCTTACTTCGTCCACCTGCTTTTCCTTCTTTCTCTCCTTTTTCAAATGCTTTCCTTTCCGCTTTCCTCTTTTTTTTCCTTTTCTCCTTCTTTGCATATTTTCCATCTCTCTCTCTCTCTCTCTCTCTCTCTCTCTCTCTCTCTCTCTCTCTCTCTCTCTCTCTCTCTCTCTCTCTCTCTCTCTCTCTCTCTCTCTCTCTCTCTCTTAAATAATCACGAGCATTTATATCGAAAAAAAAAATAATAATCCTTTTTTTCAACACTCGCGAGGTCCTGTTTTTATTTTCGCCTGAATTCGTTAATCTGTTTATGTTCGCCTAAAGAAAACCTTCCCCACTATCGCCTCATTAGAACCCGAGGAGGAAGGGAGGGAGAGGGAGGGAGGGAAAGAACGAGGAGGGTGGAGGGGAAAGAGAGAGGGAGAGAGGAAGGGAGAGAGGGAGGGCAATAAGAGAAGAAAATGAGGGAAACGGAAAAATAACTCAACCAAGAAGTCGGCAATAACATTCTCTCTCTCTCTCTCTCTCTCTCTCTCTCTCTCTCTCTCTCTCTCTCTCTCTCTCTCTCTCTCTCTCTCTCTCTCTCTCTCTCTCTCTCTCTCTCTCCAAGGCTAACCTGACTGTTCCTAAGAAATATAATTTTCTCATGCTCGTAAACAAACAGCAATGCCAACACACACACACACACACACACACACACACACACACACACACACACACACACACACACACACACACACACACACACACACACACACAAAACCAGCTAATATACTACTACTGTTAACATCATAATCACATCACTCAAACACAAAAGAAGAAAAAAAAACAGAAAAAAAACAGAACAGGGCCTTTTTTTCCCTTATAGCTAGATGGATCGACAGATAATGACATAACCCACAACAACGACAACAAAAACAACGACACGAACGACCCTTTTGTCAATAGAGGGAAGGAAAAAAAAGAAGAAAAAAGAGAACCCTAAAACAAAGGAACCGAGAGAGAGGAGAGAGGAAAAAAAAGGCGAGGAGGAAAAGAACAACTCATGCCCCTTAAGAGATAGATGGAGGGAGAGGGAGAGAGAGGGAGAGAGAGAGGGAGAAGGAGATGCTGTGTTGGTTGCCCGCGCACGTGAGTTTATTTTCCGATTTCCTGGGTATTAGGACAGCCGGGCGGGTCTCTTTGGCGGCATGATTGAGCACGTTGCATGCTTTAGGAGACAAGGGGAGAGGCTTTATTGAGGCTTTATTGAGCGCCGCGGCTATTTTATTGGAGGTGACGGGGCTGGAGGGGAGCAGGGAGGGGTGGGGTGGATGGGGAGTGGATAGGTGGGGTGGGGTGGATCGGTGGATGGGTTACGTGTACGGAGAAGCGATCAGTGTAGGGAGGAGATGGATGGTGGGGAAGGATGAACTGGGGTGGAAGAAGAAGGAGGAGGAGGAGGAAGAGGAGGACTAGGAGGAGGTGGGGGTAGAGCACGAAGAGGAGGAGGAAGAATAACGAATGGAAGAATGATGACGTGCGAGGAAGAGTAATGGGAGAGGAAGTGTTGATGGGTAATGGGGTTTGTTTGTGTGTCTGGGGTGGGAGGGGGGGGGGGGTCAGAATAGTCCGAACTTAAAGCAAAAAGAAGAAAAAAAAAAACTTATTTACGACAGAGAAATCAGGTTGAAAGAAACAGCTAAGAACAGAACAAGCACACACACACACACACACACACACACACACACACACACACACACACACACCCCACCTAGTGTTTAGACCGCAAGTGTATAAACTCAGGGCGAACCACACTGACCAGACATTTAACACACCTTACCCACGGCCCCGACAGGTCCTATCCCGCCGAGGTGTTTAGTGGTCAATTTCGGGCCATTAGCCACTCGCACACGGCTCTTAGTGGCCCGCCCGCCCCGGCCCGCTGTGGCTCGGGGCCGTCCGGGGGGATTAAGGGTGTAAAAATTGAGTGTAGGGAGTAAGGTGAGAGGAGCTGTGGTTGGCACCTCAGACGGAGTGACGCGCCCGCCGCCCCTCTGACAGCTTGACAAAGGGGAGGTGAAGGCACAGAAGGGGGGAAGGGTGAGGGGAAGGGAGGGGGGGAGTGGTGGAGGAGGGAGGCCGAGGAGAGGGGAAAGGAGGAGGGAGGGAAGGTGGAGGGGAGGGCTGAGGGGAGTGTAAGGGAGGGGAAAGGAAGGGATAGTTTAGGTTAGTCCAGCCCCAAACACCAATGGTCAGTATCAGTGCGTGTGTGTGTGTGTGAGAGAGAGAGAGAGAGAGAGAGAGAGAGAGAGAGAGAGAGAGAGAGAGAGAGAGAGAGAGAGAGAGAGAGAGAAACCAGAGACAAACCAAAATGACCAACGACTTTATGGCCGAGGTTGTTAACGCCTTCGGAAATATTTCTTGAGGCTCACCACACACACACACACACACACACACACACACACACACACACACACACACACACACACACACACACACACGCACACACACACACGTACCATGACAGGCCTAACCACACATTATCAGAAGGGAACTAATACTAATAACAGGCCTTGCAACCAAAACAGAATCTCACCTCATTGACCTCTGTAATTAATAACCAAACTCCACCTGACCCGACGTAGGTACCCTTTTGCTTTCACCCCTTCCCTCACCCCTTCCTTAACCCCTTCCATCCATCCCCTTCAACGCTTCAACCATTCCCTCCCCCTTCCCCCTTTCCCTCCCTTCCCCCCTTAAGCCCCGGAGTCATTTAGTCGTGTTATTCCTGCAAATTACAGAGAGTCGGGCCATTAGGAGACGATAAAAGGGCTGCAGATATAATTTAAGGCGCGAAAGGTCGGCGCTAAATGAATGGGTGGGCGCTGGCGGGAGGCGATCAGGGCGGGAGGTCTCGTCGCCGCTCCGTCAGGGTGTGTGTGTGTGTGTGTGTGTGTGTGTGTGTGCTGGCGGCGGTGGTGATGGTCGTGGTGGTGAAGGTGAAGGTGGTGGAGGAGGTTGTGGTGGTAATGCTAGTAATGGGGATGATAATGGTAGTAGTAGTTGGTGTAGTAATGGTGTTGTGGTGGTGATGGTGGTGATGATGGTGGTGACGGTGGTGGTGGTAGTGCTTGTGGTGGTGCTGTCTTTGTTTGTCTGTCTGTCTGTCTGTTCTCTCTCTCTCTCTCTCTCTCTCTCTCTCTCGCTGAATCTGACTCGCTCTCTCCTTTTTTGCCTTGGGGAGGAAAGACAGGTATAATAAGGAGAGAAATTGTGATGCCTCCTCCTTTTGCTCCTCCTCTCCTCCTCCTCCTCTTCCTCCTCCTCCTTCTCCTCCTCATCCTCCTCCTTCTCCTCCTCCTCCTCCTCCTCGGACAGCCAGTGACGGGAAGGCATCGACGCGTGAACAAGGGACTAAGAGACACGAGAAAGGCCGAGGGGGTCATCATAAGTAAGGGCGGGGGCACTCTCTCTCTCTCTCTCTCTCTCTCTCTCTCTCTCTCTCTCTCTCTCTCTCTCTCTCTCTCTCTCTCTCTCTCTCTCTCTCTGTCACCCTCATCCGCGGGGTCGAGAACGAGATCAGGGCAGGGAAGAGGAGCCAAGTCCGGCCCGGGGCGGCGAGGCGAGGCGCGGCTCACTCAGACAAAGGCAGTTATTATGAAAGAAAGCCGGGAGGAGGAGGAGGAGGAGGAGGAAGGGGAGGAGGAGGAGGAGGGTATCTACCACCACACACCAGGGCTGGAAGAGGGGAAGGGATGGAGGGAGGGCAAGATAGATGGTGTTGAGATAAGAAGAATAAGACAAGGTGATGGGCCGACCACCTTACCTGTATGGCGGCTAATAGGCGCGTGAAAGGTTAGTCTGAGGGGCCTGATTACCTGTGTGTGTGTGTGTGTGTGTGTGTGTGTGTGTGTGTGTGTGTGTAAAAACAATGTACATGGCGAGGGAGAAGACAAAAAAAAAAACAATAAACTGAAAACATGCAATTAAGGAACAGAAAGAAAAAAAAACTTGAAGACGTACGAAAAGATTTGAGAAGAAAACGACATGAAGAAGATGAAAGGTATGGAGGAGGAGGAGGAGGAGGAGGAGGAGGAGGGTCACTTATCAATTACTGTAGCTAGGTGTGAGTTTCATCGGCGGGCCTCGGCGGAGTGGCTGGAGGCGGGCCGATAATTGCTAACCGCTGGACCCACTCTGGAGGAGGAGGAGGAGGAGGAGAAGGGGGAGAGAGGGGAAGGAAGAGGAGGAGGAGGAGGAGGAGGTGGTGAGTATGTGTTGGTGTTCCTTTGGTGTGTATATTACAAAAAGTATAGTCAAAGATTTTCATGATTCTCTCTCTCTCTCTCTCTCTCTCTCTCTCTCTCTCTCTCTCTCTCTCTCTCTCTCTCTCTCTCTCTCTCTCTCTCTCTCTCAAGGTGTACCATTATACAATCCCTTTATATCAAAACGTCCAATAATATTTTTTGGTTGTTTACAAAAAGAAAATTAGTTCTCTGCCTGTGTGATTAAAAACGATAAAATGTGATTAAAAAAAAAAAAATTCAACTCAATAAACTTATCCCTTGGTGTTCACAATGTACCGTAACTTATTTGCTATTAGCAGAACAAAGATGAATGTCAAGAAATCGATAATTCAACATCACTAATAGAGTCAATGATGTTCTCTCACTATCTTCATCCAAAATTACACTGTCTGGCTTGCCTATAAAGTTCTGCGGGGAAGTTTTTATTTTGACCACATTAATGTTCTCCTTATGGGACTATTACGCTGGGTAAATTTTCCGTGGATCTTCAGTCAAACCACGATTTCCGCTGGCGTTGTTCTCAGATTTCCGTGGTTTTCCGACGTGTCCACGATCTTCCAAAGCTACGGTAGAGTTCCTTAAAGGACGACGGTATTACTCACCATCATCATCAGCAGCAATAACAAGAAACAAATGAGAACCACGCCAGCGGAAATCGTGGTTTGACTGAAGATCCACGGAAAATTTGCCCAGTGTAATAGCCCCTTAACGTGCCCTTATTTTCCGTGATCATTTTCTTTCATCCCTCCTTTTCCTCCCCCACCTCAGTTACGATCGTTACTTCGGTGCGCCGGGACTAATGCAAACGTACGTATCAGGGTGCTTTGTTTGATCAACCCTGCAGGCACGCGGTGATTGTCGGGCAGATTAAGAGCCGATTTCACAGTCCAACACAATGTCTTCGTAACAGCCCGAACCAAACTATAGAATCCCATACAATCCAAAATGGTGAGGTCTTCAATGCCACACTAAATAAACAAGACTTTTCCTGTATAGTTTCATCAAATTTGTGAACTTAAATATAAACACCAGACACTATACAAGGAAATTTCGAAGGCTCTGGTATTGGTTTGGGAGCTTACTAACCCATCATGGGGAACTGTGAAACTGGCCCTAAATCACGAGACTGGTCAACCTTGTAATGAGCCAATAAGCTTCTTGTTGCTTGCTTTTCCCGGCTTCCTCTCGCTCCTCTGCTCAGTGATAACGCATGAACACTATATTAGGACTGTTTCTCCCAGATTTTCCTGGTTCATATTTTTTTTTCTTTTGATCTTTTCCTACTTTATTCCTTCTCATTTGTCTCTTGTAGCTACCTGTTATTGTTCGTGCTCTTCCACCGTCTTTTGTTCACACTTTGTTGTCTTCCTCATACTAATGTTCTTCCCCTCCTCCTCCTCCTCCTCCCGACAGAACGTGGGCAGCGTAAACAAGTGATATGAGCCTTAAATAATTATCTATCAAGTGTTTGTTGGCTGAGGGAGAGAAGAAAGCTAAAATATATACACACACACGCATCCAACCTTTCTTTTTCATTTATTTATCTTCATCATTTCTCCGTCGCTCTACTCGCCTCACCGCCTCGTCTCTTCAACAACAACAACAACAGCAGCAACAGCAATAACAACCAGTTTCATGAAGTGCATTGGAAGGAGAGGGAGGGGAGAGGGGGGGGGGGGACGATGGATGACCGATAATAATTTGTTGCCGATAACTTATTATTAGTGGGAGAAGCATTAAGAGACGTTACTACTACTACTACTACTACTACTACTACTACTACTACTACTACTACCACTACTGGCACTATTACCTTATCATTACCCTTTCAGTTCCTACCATCGCCCCCATTTCTTCCCTCCCCCTTTCCTTCCTTCCTTCCTTCCTTCCTTCCTCCCTCCATCTCCTATACGTATACTATCACTGCCCCTCCATACAAGTACTACCACCTTCACCACCTGCCCCTATAAACACACACACACACACACACTCTCTCTCTCTCTCTCTCTCTCTCTCTCTCTCTCTCTCTCTCTCTCTCTCTCTCTCTCTCTCTCTCTCTCTCTCTCTCTCTCTCTCTCTCTCGAGAGAGAGAGAGAGAGAGAGAGAGAGAGAGAGAGAGAGAGAGAGAGAGAGATTGAGATTCTTCCACGATTTTCAAGACGTAATTTGACTCAGTGATGAAATGCGCTCGACTTCCCCTCCTCCTCCTCCTTCGCGGCCCAGGTAAGGTAACCGCAGGTGTGCTGGGGATAATTAACATCTACGGCGGTACATTTTTCAAGAGCCTCGTCACGACCTGAAAGAAAGGGGAGGAGGAGGAGGAGGAGGAGGAGGAGGAGGAGGAGGAGGAGGAGGAGGAGGAGGAGGAGGAGGAGGAGGAACTAGGCTTTTAATAATTCGCACGTAAAGTTCATTTCGGTGAGGATGAGGTGGCGTGGGTAGTCTTCTTACGTACGGAACACACACACACACACACACACACACACACACACACACAGGACGCCGCTGTACACAAGCATCAGACGCATGCCCTAGGACGAGGACTGAGGGTGGAGGATGAAGAGGAGGAGGAAGAGGAGGAGGAGGTAGACTGGGCGGAGGAGAGGGAAGTAGACTGAGAGGAGGAGTAGAACGAAGACGCAGAAATTGAGGAGAACGAAGAAGAGTAGGATCGATAAAAAGAGGTAGAAGGAGAAGAGGTGGAGGAAGAGGAGGAGGAGGAGGAGAACGAAAAGGAAGAGGAAAGAAAAATCAATAAAAGAAAAGACTAAGACAAGGAAGATTGGGAGGACCAGTGGGACGAGGAGAACGAAGCGAAGAAAGAGAAGAAAAAGCAAGAACAGGAGGAGGATCATAACAAGAGGGAGGAATATCAGAAACAGAAGGAAGACGAAGATTAGAAGAAAGAGAAAAAGCAGACGAGGCGGTGTGATGGGCGGGCGGGCAGCGGGTGATGGAGGGGGCCCGGGGCAGCGCGTTTCTGAAGGGCGGTGTGTAATCATCCCGCGAGGCGCCCCTTATGAAGCGGCCGAGGTGTTGAAGGTATCTGATGCTCACCGGCCTGCCCCTCCCCCGGCGTGGGCTGCGGGGGCACGAGAACCCACCTTTTTGGCAGCTCGTTAGACCCCATCAGCCGCGTCCTTTTCCAGCCATCCCGCCTTTGACACCCAGAAGGAGGTTGTGCCCGAGGAGCTACGCCGTGGTTTTGTGCTTGAGGCTCCGCGGCGTGCTGGGGAATGCTGTCAAAATGTGCGAGTTCTTGTGCATGAGGCGCGGGTTGGGCACTGCCACGGGGCCGCCAGGGGGAGACGATGGTAACATTCAATTAACTTCAGGTTAGAGAATGGATCACTCCTTCCTCCTCCTCCTCCTCCCTCTCCCTCTCCCTCTCCTCCTCCTTCACCACCAACAGTTACTTATCCTCCTCCTCGCCTTCTTTCTCTCCTGTCTTCTCTTCTATCTTTCCTTCTCCTTTAACTCCTTTTTCTTATCGCTTTATTCTTTCTTTTTTTTTGTAATTTTCTCTTCTATCTTCTCTTTTTTTTTTCTCCAAATCTTCCTTCTTTTTTTTCTCCCTTTCCTTCTCTATCTCATCCCCCTTCCATTTATCTTTCCTCTCTTTCTCCTTCTCCTGCTCCTTCTTCCCCCTCTCTTTTTTTTTCTTTCTCTACTTCTTCCTCGCCTTCTTCTTCCTTCTTTACCGGTTTCTTTTTATCTTCCCTCCTTCTTTTTGTTTTCCACTTCCTCCTAATTCTTCTTTTCCCTTCATCAACTTCTCCTTCTCATTCTTCTCTTATATATCCTTTTCTTACTGCTCCTTCTCCTCCTCCTCTTCCTCCCTCTCCTCTTCGCCGCCTCCTTCACCGCCACCGCCGCCGCTCGTAGGTGAGACTCCGGTTATCTAATGGCCACGTCGAGGTTGGAGACGCCTAATTTAATCTCCGGTGTCTATATACTTACCGGCCGACTTTTAACATTATTTAATTTGATAGAGAACGTTTTGATCGAGATGATTGCCGTAATACGCGACTAACGACAGGTTGCGGGCGAGCCATGCAGATGAGTCAAGGCAAGGGGGAGGAGGAGGAGGAGGAGGAGGAGGAGGAGAGGAAGGTGGTGGTGGTATGAAGCTGCCAAGATCCGGGAGCTGTGGTATTTTTTTTTCTCTCCCCTTCGCTTTTTTTTTTTTCAAAGCAGGAATAGACAAGTAAATATGACAATTGAGCTTGACTTCCTTCTAAATGATGGGGAGGAAGACGAGGAAGAAATGGAGGGAAGAGGACGAGGGAGAGATAGAGGGAAGAGGAAGAGGAAGAGATAGAGGAGTGAGGACAAGGAATAGAAGGTTGAGGAGAAGGAAGGAGGATAAATAGGATAAATAAAAAAAGGAGGAGGAGGAGGACGAGAAGGAAATCGGAGAAAAAGGTGAATATAAGATTGTAGATGTGAGAAACAGGAAGAAAAGAGGAAAATGTGGAAGAAAAAAAAGAGAAACATATATAGAGAAAAAAAAAAGTCACGGATAAGGCGGAAAAGGATTAGTAGGAAGAGAAAAGGGGACGAGATGAGTGAAAGGAGGATGAAGAGTAAAGAAAGGAGAAGAAGTAAAGAGAAAAAATAAATAAAAGACGAGACGAACGAGAAACAGAAGAAGGACGTGAGAAATGAAAGGAGTAAACAAAAGAAGAGATAAAGAGGCAAAGTCGATAAGGGAAGAGACAAGCAACAGTGGAGGGAGAGGAAAATTGAAGAAAAAAGAAAGAAGGCAAGAACAGAAGGAGGATAAAGAGATATGGCAGTAGATAGACCACTTTATTAATATCAGGTGGAGGTGAAGAAGGTATAATTCAACACCTTCCCTCCACCTCCAGCACACCAGTCAGAGCCGCGCACGAAACTCAAAACTTAACATCAGTATCAATTAATTAAAGGCAATCAAATCCCCTTCCAGCAAAGTCTTCACCCAAACCGCCACCGACTCAGACAAAACGAACAGATGAAGCAATATATTTTTTTTCTTTTTTCTTCTTCTTTTTTTTTTTTTTTTTTTTGCTCGTGAAAGGTGAGCATTTTGACGAGCCGAAGATAAAGTAAAAAAAAAAAAAAAGTAAGAAAACATGTGGATGATGAATGCTGGACTCAACCTGCTTATTAATATCGACCCCCGCAGAACAGGTGTGTGTGTGTGTGTGTGTGTGTGTGTGTGTGTGTGTGTGTGTGTGTGTGTGTGTGTGTGTGTGTGTGTGTGTGTTTGCCATAATTCTCTCCACTTACTTCGCTTACAAAAACAATGCACATCCTGAACCATAAACAACTTCAATCCTATCAAAACACCCCTTTCCACATCTCCCCCTCCCCCTTAACCCTATCAACCCCTTCACCTCACTTCCCCCTCCTCCTCCTTCCCCCATCGTCTCGTCATCTAGGCAGCGAAACACCACCACCTTGAGGGACGCCAGAGTTGCATATACACGGGAAAGTAAGCAACATGGAAAAACAGAAAACAGGGGGCGGGCGAGGGTACAGACAAGGACGAAGAGTTTCAGAATACAACTGTGGGACGGGCGACTGAAAGAGAGGCGAAAAGGAGAGAAATGTGATATGAAGAAGCTATTATGGTACCATGTTGAGGAAGGACCAGAAGAAAAAAAGAAGGAAGGGAGAAAAGGCAAGAAGAGAGAAGGGAAGGGAAGGGAAGAAGTGAGGAGTAAAAACGATGAAGTTAAAACGGAAAAGGCAAGGAGGAAATTAAGGATATGAAGTGGAGGGAGATGAGGGAGTGCACGAAGGATGGATGCAAGGGGAGTAAGCGGGTGAAGGATAAAGGATACCAGGAAGGAGTTGAGGAGTGTAATTGAGAAAGCAAAAACAGTCATGCTAAAAGAAGAAGGAAGTGAGGAACAGGAAGGAGATAAGGAAGGAGTGAAGGATGAGTGCAAAGGGAGTAAGGGAGTTAAGGGTAAACGATACAGGGAGGACATAAGGAGTGTAACAGAGGAAGGGAGAGACAGGAGGAGGAAGGAGTGAGGAACGGAAGGAGATAAGGAAGGAGTGAAGGATGAGTGCAAGGGAGTAAGGGAGTTAAGGATAAAGGATACAGGGAGGACATAAGGAGTGTAACAGAGGAAAGCAGAGACAGGAGGAACATACTATAAGGGAAGGAAGGAGTGAGGAACGGAATGAGTGCAAGGGGAGTAAGGGAGTGAAGGGTAAGGGATGCAGGGAGGAGCTGAGGAGTGTAATGGAGAGGGCAGCAGAGACAGGAACATGCGCGGAGGCTTTCGTCGGGTTGGGTTCCAGTTGTTATTCCAAAGCACACGCGAGGAGGGCTGACCAAGGGTGTTTGTCGTAACCTAACTCCGCCATTGCGCCTCCTCCTCCTCCTCCTCCACCTCCTCCTCACTGGTTATCTTCCACCATGCGCTTATCTTACATCGCCACCTCTTCTTCTTCCCCCTCCTCCTCCACCTCCTCCTCACTGGTTATCTTCCACCATGCGCTTATCTTACATCGCCACTGCTTCTTCCCCCTCCTCCACCTCCTCCTCCTCACTGGTTATCTTCCACCATGCGCTTATCTTACATCGCCACCTCTTCTTCCTCCCTCCTCCTCCACCTCCTCCTCACTGGTTATCTTCCACCATGCGCTTATCTTACATCGCCACCTCTTCTTCATGCGTTTATTTATTCGCCACCTCTCTTTTCTTCTTCCCCTTCCTCTTCCACCTCTTCCTCCTCTTCACTGGTTATCTTCCACCATGCGCTTATCTTACATCGCCACCTCTTCTTCTTCCCCTTCCTCTTCCACCTCTTCCTCCTCTTCACTGGTTATCTTCCACCATGCGCTTATCTTACATCGCCACTGCTTCTTCCCCCTCCTCCTCCACCTCCTCCTCACTGGTTATCTTCCACCATGCGCTTATCTTACATCGCCACCTCTTCTTCGTCCCCCTCCTCTTCCGCCTCCTACTCACTGGTTATCTTCCACCATGCGCTTATCTTACATCGCCACCTCCTCTTCATCCTCCTCCTTCTCCTCCTCCACCTCCTCCTCACTGGTTATCTTCCACCATGCGTTTATCTTACATCGCCACCACTTCTTCTTCCTCCTCCTCCACCTCCTCCTCCTCACTGGTTATCTTCCACCATGCGCATATCTTACATCGCCACTTCTTCTTCCTCCTCCTCCTCCACCTCCTCCTCACCGGTTATCTTCCACCATGCGCTTATCTTACATCGCCACTTCTTCCTCCCTCCTCCTCCTACTTCTCTTTTTCTTTTGATGCGTTCTCATATTCGAAGCTTCCTATTGCTCTTCTTTCTTTCTCTTCCTTTCATGATCTCTTCTTTGCTAATTTTCATCTTCCTGTTTTTTTTTCTTTTCTTCCTTTTCCGTTTCTTCTTCTTCTCATGTCTTCTTATCTTGAAACACATCTTTCCTCTGTTCTTTCTCTTCGTTTCTTCCGCCTTCAATGATCTCTTTTTCACACACTTTTATTATCTCCTCTTTTTTTTCCATGTCTTTACTCTCCATTCTCTCCTCCTCCTCTGCTTTTTATCGCTTCTCCTCCTCCTTTTCCTTCTTTTCTCTTTAACAGCTTCCTTACTGCATTCCATCTCCTCTTTCATTCTTTATTATTATTATTATTATTATTATTATTATTATTATTATTATTATTATTATTATTAGCTACTGTTACTCGTCATTATCATCACACACACACACACAGACACACACACACACACACACACCAAGATGATGCAGTTTGGCGGCGGTGGCGTTGAAATAGTGTCTTTATTATGACCCCATCAACAGGCGTGTGGTTAGGCGGGTGTCGCGTTGTTGTTGTTGTTGGAGGCGATAGTGGTGGTGGTGCTGTTGATGTTACTCTTGTTTTAGTTATTGTTCTTGTTCTTCTACACCTCCACACCTTTCCTCCTCCTACCTCTTCTTGTTCTCCCCTTCCCTTTCCTTTCCTCCACCTCCGTTCTTCCTCTCTTCTCTCCTCTGCACTTCCCCTCCTTCACCATTCCTCCTCTGGTCCCCTTCCCATCTATCCTCCTTCACCTCCCTCCTCCCTTCCTCTCTGTTCCCATTCCTTTCTTACCATCACAACCCCAATCTCCTTGTCTCCCTTCCTCCCTCCTTCCTTCCTCTTCTCCGCTGCTCCTCTCCTCCTCCCCCGACGCCCTCCCTCCTCCTCCTTTTGCCAGGACGTATCAATAATTTACAAGCTCCTCCTCCTTAGTTAGACGCATTCACAACTTACTTTTTTCACCATCCATCTGAGTCCACGAACCTAAACGCTTTGAGCAAGGAAAACATACGTCTCTCTCTCTCTCTCTCTCTCTCTCTCTCTCTCTCTCTCTCTCTCTCTCTCTCTCTCTCTCTCTCTCTCTCTCACACACACACACACACACACACACACGTATACGGAAGCGCTGTAGTAGTACCAGTTTGATGAAGGCGATAGCTAAGTGGGCGGTCAGCGGTGGTAGTGGTGGTAGTGGTGGTTATAGTGATGGTGGTGGTGGTGGTGGTGGTGTGGTCGCCGTCCGGCCCACCCAGTAATGGCGCCGCCCCTTCCTGGCCGCCTTCTAATTTTCCGAGATGATCCATCAAAAACGAGGCATTTTCTGTGGTGGGATTTCATTTGAGCAAACGTGCCTGACGGGTCTCTGGAAGCGGCGATGATGGTAACATCCGTGTCGTAATTATGGAACATATGTCGGGGTGGTGGTGGTGGTGGTGAGGCGGTGTGTGTGTGTGTGTGTGTGTGTGTGTTGAACTACTCTCTCTATAGGGCCAAGTAACAAAGCCTTCAGTTTCTCCACGTGTCCTATTATGCCCACATTCTCCCGCCCTGCCCGGCCGCCCTCAACCTCACGCCACCTTTCTTCTTCACAGAGATACGATGGAGTCGATGCTGGTGGACCCCCGCTACCTGGGCGCGCCGCTGCGGGGCTACATGGAGCTCGACGCTGAGAACAACAACCTGCTGGAGAAAGCTCGGGCACAGCTCATGTGGGACCGACTCGCCGCCATCACCGCCCCGCCCGGAGCTTCCGGCGCCAGCCCACAGGTCGCCGCCGCTGCAGCAGCCGCGGCAGCCGGCCTCCTGCCACACTCGATGCCGCAGCTTTACACCCTGAACCACTCCCGCGGCAACCCCTCGCCCTCACCCCTGCCGCTGCCCGCCCACTTGTGGACCCAGTGGACGGCCCTGCACGGCCTGGGGGCTCCCGGGCCCACGCTGTCCCACCTCACGGCGCCCCACACCTCCGCCGCCTCGCACCTCCCCCACTCGGCCCTCTCCGCCGCGCCCTCCTCGTCCTCGCCCTCCGTGTCACAGGCGGCGGCGGCGGCAGCCCTCACGCGGCCACTATTCCCCGCGCCGCTCAACCTGCACCGGTACTCCCCCTACTTCCTGCCCAAGACCTCGCCCTCAGACCCCCGGGAACACGCCCTCCCTGACCACCAGTCCTAGAAGCGGCGGCAGCGGCGGCGGCCAGCCTGAGGGTCACCGGGGGGCGGCGAGCCCTCGGGAGGCCGGGCCGCAGCACTAACACACACTTCCCCTCCAGTGCCCGCGGGTGCCTAGGCTCCTGAACAGTTGATAATAACCGTATGTGATAGCCAGACTGACCCAGGTGTTGCGGCGCAGGGGTGGCGGCAGCGTCGTGCACACCCACCGCGCGGCGCCGCCAGACTCCGGGACTGGCGGCGAGAGACAACACGGTACAACTACAAAGACGTACAAAGTTTTTCTTTATCCACTGAACCGCGTCTGCGGCCGCCAGATGTGTGCCAGTGAACCTTAAAGAGTTCCTTCCTGTCCCTCACGACCCCAAGGCACGTACACAAAGAGAGAAAAAGAAAACATTTGCTTTCCTTGCCTTGCCCTTGCACCTGGCGCCCGCCGAGGCCCAGGTGAGCCGGACGGCGGACAGGGAGGGACGGGGCGCGGGAGCAGGTGCCGCGCTCGTGATGGAGTGAGTGAAAAGGGAAAGAAAAAAGTTCGAACAGTTTCCTTGTGAAGGTGAACACGAACGTTGCAGGAAGCGTCATGTCAAGTAATGAGGAAGTTTATGTGTGTGCATGTGTGTACGTGTGTGTGTGTGTGTGTGTGTGTGTGTGTGTGTGTGTGTGTGTGTGTGTGTGTGTGTGTGTGTGTGTGTGTGTGTGTGTGTGTGTGTCCAGGGCGGTCAGAGAGAAGTGGGGTCAATTTTCCCACCTTCAACCCCCAACGATAACATAACACGATCTCCCCATCTTTCTCCTCCCTCTCCTTCCTTTCTTCTTACTCCTCCTACTCCCCCTTCACTTTCCTCTTCCTTCTCCTCCCTGACACAAGAGCAGACACCTATCAGTCCTGGTATACTGGCAGGACGCTGAACTCAGGGCCAAAGATGAAAATTTTGCAGCCTGTTATGAGTGCGAGAGTGTGTGAGCGAGGGCGACCATAAGCAAACTAAGAGAATAAACAAGTAAACAAGTAAACAAACAAAGCAACAGAGAGAGAGAGAGAGAGAGAGAGAGAGAGAGAGAGAGAGAGAGAGAGAGAGAGAATCATTTATAGTTTCAATCAATACCTCCCTTCTGTTCCTTTGCTTCAAGAGTCACTTAGCGACCTTTTGTTACCTTGTCCCTATAAGTTACACACCTGTTGTCACCTGTATGTTTCTCCTTGATTGGGCTTTACTTGAGTGTCTTCTTGTCAGGTAGAACGGCGCTAATGACTCTGCTATAGGCATGTCTAGGAAAGAGCAATGGTGGTAAAGAAAGGAGGGATGAAGGAAAGCTGAAAGAAGAGATGTCAGATAAAGGAGAAAAGATGACATAAAGAAGCTTAGAAAGAGAAAATGGAAGAGAAAAAAGGACTGTAAGAATGCATATAAAGGGAATAGGAGAGAGCGATGGGGAGAGGAAAGAGGAAGGAAGGAAGGAATAGGTAAGATTGAGAGGAAGCATAAGAAAAGAATAAAGAATAAAGGAAAAGGACTTAGAAAGCATAGGAGGAAAAGGCGGATAGGCGAGGGAGAATAAGACTGAAAGGAGGAAAGAGAAGGAATAGGAAAAGGATGATTATGATGAAATGTATCTTAAGAGGAGGAGGAATGGAAGAAAAACAAACTTAGAACGTGTCATTGGTACATAAATTCATAAAACTCGCGGTGAGGCAAATAAAATATGATGAAAAGAAATAGAGGGCCATAATCCTCTCTTCATGTAATATTCCTTAGAGCCAGCAAAATTAAAAAAAAGAACACGATAAAAGGAATTTGGGATATACTAACAAGTAATGAAGAATATCAAAACCTACAGTATGTTTCTCCATTAGGATATAAATAAAAAAAAGGGAGAAAAATGTGGAGTATTGGAAACACGCATTAGCTACCCGCCTCTTTGCGCAACGGTTAACGTCTATACAACAACAAGCTCTTCCTCCCTAAGCCATTCCCGAGATAAGTTCCACTAACATCGATAAACCAAACACCTACGTTCCCTACAAGCTTCCCATGATCCATCTTTACGGTTTGTTAATGGATACATCTAACACATTATAAATCTTGTGTGTTAGAGATGGCATGGCGAAAATAGGCTGAAAAATAAGAGGAAGTGAAGTATTTGGAATTTAACGACGATGAGAACCTTTTTAGGAGCTTATGTTGGTTTCTGAGTTGGTCATAATGGCTGCCACCTCTTAGTTGGGGAGAGTTTAGAGATGCCGCCGTTCATCCTTCTTTCTCTTGCGTCTTGTTATTCGTGTCGTTGTCGTCGCAGTTGTTGTCGTTGTGGTCGTTGTTGTTGTTCTTGGGTTGCGTTGGCGGCGGCCCTGAGGCACTGACTGATGGTCCCGAGTGCCTTGTTGTCCCTCACTAAGAATACCAGTGCCAAAGGGTGCTAGAGGTGGTGGTGGTGGTGGTGGTAGAGGTGGTGGTGGTGATGGTGGTGTTGATGGTAGAGGTGGTGGTGGGGATGGGGGTGTTGATGGTAGAGGTGGTGGTGGGGATGGTGGTGGTGATGAGGAGGAATGTGGTTAATATTTCTCTCTCTCTCTCTCTCTCTCTCTCTCTCTCTCTCTCTCTCTCTCTCTCTCTCTCTCTCTCTCTCTCTCTCTCTCTCTCTCTCTCTCTCTCTCTCTCTCTCTCTCTCTCTCTCTCTCTCTCTCTCAAGGTAAAATAATAGTTAGAATATTTAATTTCTTCTTATTTCATCCTTTTCTTCTTTTACTGTCTCATTCCCTGTCAGTCACAAGCAGGATACGTGATTGTTGTTATCCCTATTTTCTTCCCCCATTCCCCTAACTATTTTCATTTTTGTCCCTTTTATTCTCGCGATCCATCCGCCTACACTTTATTCTCGTATTCTTTCCCTTTTCTTTTTATTCTTTTTATTTTGTTATGTATGTTCTCTTGTTATGTACGAATGCAGGCGTCTGTCTATGTATACGTGTGTACGAATATGCACAAAAAGTATGTAACCTTGTATGTATGTATGTATGTATGTATGTATTACGTGTGAGTCACCAGTGTGTACATATATATATAAAACTGTCATGGAGAAGGAAGCGAAACATGACGGAAGGAAAGAAGGAGGAAGGAAGGAAGGAGTAAAGGAAGGAAACAAGGAAGAACGACAATGATAAACAAGTAAACAAGGAAAGGAACCTCTGTACATATATAAAACTGTAAATAGATAAAAAAACCGATGTGATTCTTTTTTGTTCATAATAATTCTGTTACGACTTGTTCTATAGAGCAGAAGGCGGCGATGTCTTTCTTAAGTATTTATTGTACACATCTCTCCTTGGTATGTAGAATATATATATACATAAACATATACATTATTTTTATTCTACGTGTGTATATATATGTTTCCCCACTTTTTTTATTTCGTAAATTATTTTGCCATCGCGGACGAACGAACGAGTTGACGACGTCGACCTCAGCTGTACATACTGACCAGGTGACCAATTCAATACATGTGATCCAAGTTTCCACGCGGCGTGTTTGATTACCCTTACGACAGGTGCCGGGCTGACCGGGCTGATGATACCTCAACTTTTCTTTCGTCTTCCTCCTTTACTATTCTAATTTTCTTTACCTTTCTTCTTGTTAGAAGTCTAGTTTTTATTTTTTTACGTAGATGTGCTTGTTTATTTCTTTTTCCCTTTTTTGGTTATTTAAAATTTTTTAGTCTTTATTTTCTCCTTTCTTCTTTTCTTATTTTTCACTGCTGCTGCTACTACTACTACTACAACTACTTTTACTACTTTTACTACAACTACTACTACTTTTACTACATAAAACAATACCTCCACCCATGTTTATTTTCCGACACATAATCATGGAGTGCTCCATAGCTTGGAGGTCATTAGCCCAAACTCTGTTCCCTAATGACTGTGGCATCCAACCATGTCACTAATACTAGTTAGCTCTACTATCACTACTACCATTACTTCTACTACTACTACTACTACTACTACTGTTACTACTGCTATGCATCCGTGGTCTAGTGGTTAGCGTGCCCAGCTACGAATCCGCGGGGCCGGGTTGGAATCTGACCCGTGCAGTCGGCGTGCAGCTCACCCAGTCCTTCATCCTCCCTTTCGGGATGGTCGATAAAGTAGTACCTGGGGAAACCTATGAAAGGTAAACTGTGAAATTCCGGATATTACACTGGCCCCGTTTCCGAGGCCTTCCGGCTACAGGCTCAAGAACCATGCGACGGACATGAGCACCGCGGCCATGCGCAGCTATAGCGTATTCCCCAAACCTTACTTAATTTACCTTACTATTACTACT
This sequence comes from Eriocheir sinensis, assembly GCF_024679095.1. Classification (NCBI taxonomy): domain Eukaryota; kingdom Metazoa; phylum Arthropoda; class Malacostraca; order Decapoda; family Varunidae; genus Eriocheir; species Eriocheir sinensis. The sequence goes on along the minus strand of NC_066540.1, from coordinate 11,628,810 downwards.
ACTACGACTACCGTCACGACCACAGTAACAATAACAAAAGTTACTACTACTACTGCTACTACTACTACTATACTACAACTACTACAACTACCACTACTATAAAGAAATACTACTACTACTTCTACTTACTCTAAACATAATGACGAATGGTAATTATTCCGTTATCTTAACAAATTACCGCTGCGGGTGTGAATACCGAGAGTAGCGAGAAAACACACAAAGAAAGAGAGACATATAGATAGAAAAATAGATAAATAGATGGATGCATAGATAGGGGTACATGGATAGAGAGAATAGGGATATAAATTGATATGCACTGCACGGGCAAGGAGAATGCAGTGCTATAAGAATATGATATGAAGAGGAGCGGTAAGTCGGCAAGAGAGAATGTAGCTGCTGAAAACGGTGAAGCGTACAACGGGAGACCAAACAAGGAGACGGCAGTGAAGATGAACTTGAGAAAAAGAGCCTGATGTATGGAAACGTTCAGGATCAGGTGAGAAGAAACACTTATGATTATTAGTAGAAACGCTCCTTAAAAATGAAAAAAAAGACAAAAACAAAGAATAAACTAGATACATTTGCAGATATTTAGACATGTGGACATTAGGAGCAGCGAGTAGCGGGCTTTTATTTTATTATTGTTTCCTTTTTTGTGCCCTTGAGCTGTCACCTTTGTTGTAAGAAAAAAATGGATAAATCACATTGGGAGAAATATGAACTGACGAATAAACATAGATAGACACAGACAGACAGAGACGCAGAGACGATCACAGACAAAGACAGAGACACAGAGGTATATATAGGTAACAAGACAGGTACACAGGTAAATAGGTGGTGAGATAAAGGTAAGTGCAAAAAATGAAAGTCAGGACGTGTAGAAAATGTAAATGTTTCCCTCTAAAAAGAAAACAACACGCATGAACCATCTCTCTCTCTCTCTCTCTCTCTCTCTCTCTCTCTCTCTCTCTCTCTCTCTCTCTCTCTCTCTCTCTCGTCACTTCCTTGAACTTAATATTAACTAGAGTAGAAATGCAACGTTTTGAAGCCATCCGATTAATGTAGAATCACTGAGGTTTAAGGACAGGCCACCTAATCTGGACCATGGGGTCTGTGTGGTCTGATTTTCTATGTAAATCTATATGTAAATCTCTCTCTCTCTCTCTCTCTCTCTCTCTCTCTCTCTCTCTCTCTCTCTCTCTCTCTCTCTCTCTCTCTCAAAATGGAGCGCATCAATCTTTCTTTCCTTTTATCTCATTATTAGGCGTGACAGGAATAATTTGCAGCTCCTCCCACGCTGAACAAAAAATAAATACACACTCCCCCGGCTCGAGGGTTTCCGCGACGCATTACCTGGCGACTCACAGCTCTGAACAGCCACGTAGAGTTTATCTTAATTTATGAGTCCGGCAATATCATGCGTTTCTTTTCGCTGCAGTTCTTTTATATGTGTGTAATGTGTTGCGGTTCTCTCTTCTTTTTCTATACCTTTTTAGTCGTTCGTCTGCCGTTCATTACTTTAGAATCTCAGGTTAGGGTAAATTCTATCTTTCTATTTTACTTTACCCGCTTCTATTTACTTTACAGATGACATTCTTAAAAAAATATATATATCTAGGAAAAATTTACTGATATATTGTCTCTTTGTCTGTCTGTTTCTCTCTGTCTGTTTGTCTGTCTGCCTCTCTCAATCTATCTATCTATCTATCTATCTATTTCTCTTACATTGCACATAATTGGTGTGCTGCTTTTTCTCCCCTATACGAAGTTGAGAACGTATACATAAAAAAAAAAAATAATAATATAAACAATATAAGTGGAAACATCCAAAAAATAAAACGCGCCAAAAAGTATCCTTGGAAACGTTGTGAGAGGCAGTTAACATAAGCTGACTTTAAACATAAATAAGAGAAAAACATAATGTACCTGCATATTCACGTATCATTCATAATCACTAGAAAAACCTCCCCATTTGTTTCCCTTCAAAGGAGATGACATAAAGTAAGAGTTAATAGTTTCAATGCCCCAGATAACCCACGGAAGGATGCGGGGGCCTGTCAGTCCGGTAATAAATATTCAAAGATTATCTGGGCCTTTTCCTGTCGTCCCTTCCCCCCGCCCCCCCCCCCACGCACACAGCAGAGCAGGCAACAAAGGTGAGGCGCCGCCAGTCAGCCCAAGGTGGATGCAGGTGCGAAACTTCCTGCTCAGAATACGTGTGTGTGTGTGTGTGTGTGTGTGTGTGTGTGTGTGTGTGTTAATTTTACCTTATATGAGAACAATGAGTTATTCGAATTTAGAATAATACGAAATGCCACATTCTGCATAAAGAGCCGCGGTATAATAAAACTGCATTTCCGTGTCCCGTCCACAGACCGGCTGAGGGGAGATTAATGGCCGACGTCCCCTAAAAAGGAATTCCTCTGCCGGGGAGTGTGAGGCATTGCGTTGATTGTATCAGTCCTGGGCTAATAACCTCTTTATTCTCGTTGTAATTACCTTGGAATATCGTTTTAATAGGCTTTGAAGCTGTTTCGTTACCGATCCTCTTATCGTCTGGTGCTTCCTCTCATCATTTGCTGCTTTATCTGTTGTTTTTTTCATTTTGTTTGCAGGATGCTCACGCTTTTTTAGATAGACAAATAGCATGCAGATATTTGCATAATTGTAAAATACTGAATTATATAAGAACTCTAATACATAATCCACCCATTACTTATGAACATAATAAATATGAACTTATTAAAGTTAAATAATAATTTTCTTGATGGATATTCACTGACTAATGATAACCTTTTTTTTTATTAAGGAAGGATCTTGACTAAGGAATATTGCTCCTGGAATACAAGGTTGTTGATTGTTAAGGCTTCCCTCGTCTGACGCTGGTGAACCTTTACCAACTAACGAACAAGTATCTCTTTTACATCGTATTAGATAAAAAGTGCAAAGTCACCTTGGCGAGGAAAATTATATACGGCGATAATACAACTATTTTAAAGCTGAAATTTGTTACCTACGAAATTATCCCGATGCTCTCTATCTTTTCTCTTAAAATCATCACGCACTTTGTTCCTCGATCATGAGAGAAGAAATGTAAAATATAATAATTTGTCAGTAAATAACACACTATACAAACAAACATTTCCAGGCATTGGCTGCCCGGCGGCATTAGTGAACCCTTCAGCCCGGACTCTAGTTCCGGCCATGGGGCTGCTCCGGCGTCCAGGCACATTACTCCCTTCACCTGTACATTCCCTGCAGGTAATAGCACACTTAGGGAGACAATTAAGATGTCCAGGTGTGGTGACGTGCATGGCATAGCTTTCTGTCTCCCAGCCTTGATATAGACGAGCGAGCGTGTAAATGTAAACGACATTGTTGTGAGCCTAAATGTGTGTTCTTGCATCGACCTAGACTAGTTCAGACAGAGTGACGGTACCATACTTGTGCTTATAGGGGAACAATGAGGAGGAACAAAAGCGGTTAAGTGTATGAAGGAGCTTCCTGTGCATATTTCAGGCTCAGGAGACGAACAAACGGATACAAACCAGCGTTGCGAGCCTCAAAGGAGTGTAGTGTGTGTCTCTTGTTTGCCGCCCAGCCACGAGCAACAGGTGCTGGAGGAGTAAGTGGTCAAGATATATATCCGTGTTAAGTCGTTAGTGCACTACTTGCATGCTATTTACATCCAGTTTCAAAGAAGTAAAAGACAATAACAAGTTAAATGACAGCAGTTAAATTACAACAGTGCAACTGCTATTGCACATATATCGAGATTAGCACGTCAGTAGAGCTGGATGTGTATAATAAAGATTCAATCGTCGAATATTTATGGAACTCGGAAGAAGACACGTGATCATTTACAACCACAGCTGCGAGGCACGCGGCGGGCTGCAGCGGGCGGTCCGCGCTGCTGCGGGGCGCCGGGTTGCGGGGCAGCTCGGCCAGGAACAGTCCCGTGGTGCTGCCGTCTATAAGGAGAGTATTACGGGTCATTGGTACTGATGCACGAAGATTGTCCTCGACTTATGCTAATAATATTAATGTGAATAATCTTTTTTTTAACACAGTCACGTGCCAAATATACTGAGCAGAGGAACAATATATCAGTAGGTAAATTACCTTTATACGACACACACACACACACACACACACACACACACACACACACACACTCTTCGGGGTGCAGATATCCCCTTCGTGGTGCAGTGGGTAGCGAGCACACAAGCCACCTGGCAGGCTGAAGGACTTGCTCAGGCCGGAAAGTTCTTCGCTGATAGAAGCAAGGGGGAGGGAGGCGTTGGGTCTCAGCTGTGTCCATAAATCGTAAGGGTACTGACCGGTCACGAGCCTAGTACATGATCAGACATTTGGGTGACTGACACATTGTTCTCTCTCTCTCTCTCTCTCTCTCTCTCTCTCTCTCTCTCTCTCTCTCTCTCTCTCTCTCTCTCTCTCTCTCTCTCTCTCTCTCTCTCTCTCTCTCTCTCTCTCTCTCTCTCTCTCTCTCTCTCTCTCTCTCTCTCTCTCTCTCTCTCTCTCTCTCTCTCTCTCTCTCTGATCTCTCTCTCTCTCTCTCTCTCTCTCTCTCTCTGCCTCTCTCACCATCACCACCACCACCGCTGACATCACCACCAACCACCGCTTCGTACAACTCCATTAATTACACTGCTACTACCACAACCATCGCCCCTATTACCTTCCCTATCATCACTACTGCCGCCATTACTTCTACTACTCCATCATCATAAAAATACTACCATAAAGAACTGTGCTAACATCATGCCCTAATCATCACCACACGAGCTCTACCATCATCACCATCATCATCGTCATCACTGTTGACATAATCACAACCATCACCATCACCATCACCACCACTAATCACCTATATATACATAACCTTCATTCACACCACGATCGCCTCTTCGCTTTCTTCTTAACGAAAACAAAACAAAAATAACGAAATAGTTTAACAACCGTCTACGTTTTATGGATAGTTAAGAGAAGATGGCGCCACTATAAACACCTGCCTGCGCCAATACGGGCTGGGGCCGACTACCATCCAGGCCCCTCAAGCAAGCCTACTGGCGCTATAGGCATTAACGTAAATAAAAAAAAAAGTGAGGGGACGCAAGCTAAAGATGCCATTTCAAGGTTTTCAATAAGTTATAGTGAAAAAAGACATACAGCTTCACAAGTGGGTGGTGGGGTGAGGTAGTTAGGGAGGCGAACTGGGGGTGGGTGGGGTGGGGAGGAGGAGAAGGTGAGTATTTATAGGCGGCAGGACGATTAAGGTTGCGAGGTAAGATAGAAGGGAGAAAGAAAAGCAGAAGAATGGAAGGGTGGAAGGGTGGAACTTTGAGAGGGTGGATAAATTGAAGAATGGGAGGGTGATGAGGTCGAGAAGGAGGAAGAGGAAGGGAGGGAGGTAAGACAGGAAAGGGAGAAAGGAAAAAAATGCATGGGAGGATAAATTAGTGAAAGACTGGAATTGTGGAAAGGTTGAGAGATGGGAGAGTGGAAGGATGGGAGGATGGCGAGGGAGGGAAGAGTGAGTATCTATAGGTCGGATGAAGAAGAGGGTAGGGAGCTTAGAAAAGAAAGATGGTGTAAAGGTGGAATCATGGAAAGGTAGAGAGATAAAGAGGGGGAGGATGCAATGATGTAGAGGGTGGGGAGAAAAGTGTTGAGAAAGAAGGGACGAGAGAGAGAAACTGGGATAAGAGAGAAAAGTGGAGGAGAGGAAAGTGTTGAGAAAGAAGGGAAGAGAGAGAGAAACTGGGATAAGAGAGAAAAGTGGAGGAGAGGAAAGTGTTGGGAAAGAAGGGACGAGAGAAACTGGGATAAGAGAGAAAAGTGGAGGAGAGGAAAGTGTTGACAAAGAAGGGACGAGAGAGAGAAGCTGGGATAAGAGAGAGGAAAGGACACTAAGCAACCCATTAATAGACACATCCATACCGAGAGGAGAAGGGTGAAGGTAAGGAAACGCAGGGTGGCAGGGAGGGTGACTGGCAGGGAGGGGAAGGTAAGGAGAGGGGGGTAGGGTAAGGACACGGCAATATATTTAATAAAGACACCAACCTAAAGAGAGGCTTGGTAATAGAGTCGTGAATAGGTGGAATTGGCTGTGCAGGCGTGTCATTAGACCAAACACGCTGCCAGGCTCTAAGTACAGGGTGAGACAGGGCGAGGCAGGGCGAGCGTGGGGACATTTTCAGGTGGTGGTGGTGGTGGTGGTGGTCTCTCTAGCTTCATTCCTATTACCGTTTTACCTTCATTTCTTGCATTTTTTTTTTTTGTACCTTGCTTGGCGGGGAACGAACGAAAGACATTGCTGTTTTTGGTATGTGTATGTGTGTGTGTGTGGGGGGTGGGGTCGTGGGAGGTAAGGGAGGTACTTGATTTGGGGTAGTTGTTGTAGGGCACACACACACACACACACACACACACACACACACACACACACACACACATACACACACACACTCGCCTTTTAACCGAGGGGTCCAGGTTCGATACCCGAGCGGAGTGGAGACGGGTGGGCAGTCTAATTTACACGTTACCAGCGAGTTGCGTCACCAGTGGGACGTTGGTGGGACGACATGACTCCCGGCTATTGCGTGTTGCGCCGCTCGTGGAACAAATGCTCGATTTTTTTTTTGTATAGCCTTTCTTATATATTTTAAATTCTTAAATGATGACATTACTTGATTGATATTAACTTAAGTTCAATCAAAATATTACAACAAGAAATATGGATTATATTATTTGTAAGCACATAAATTTTCACTGAGAAATTTCTTTATTTTTTAGTTATATAGAATTTAACTTAACTTGCGTTGTAGCACAACAGATGAATTCTCTCACTGTAAATATAACAAAATAAGTTATTCTTGATTTCAAATAAGTTTCCCAAAAATGCATACTATTCACCATCAGTTATTTATCTTCCTTACCACGCAAGGTAAGGAATGTATGTGTAAATGTATTTTACGCACAAATATAGGTAAAAAAAATTCTTGTACCACCTGAGGCTCAACAAGGAGTGTGCTCTGTCAGTGGCGCCAGACAATTTAATGTTAAAAAATATATATGGCGTGTTATACACCAGGAATGGTGCGCTGACTCTAGCGCGACATTATTACTGTAAAATATGACTCACTGAATTGAAATGTTGACAATACGAACGTCAATACAAAACAGCGCACTAAAGCATTTAACACTCAGAAGTTGCCGTCAAACGTACATGTTTAATTAAAATACAAATCTAAACAAAATAAAGACATCACTAAAAACAACAACTCAGAACAAAAATAAAGACACTGAAAACATGCCAAAACGTTACCGTCAGAAGATCATACATAAAAAACTGACGTCACTTTTTATTTTTAGGTGCTGCCTATATCACAGATAGGCTGTTTTGAGGGGTCTCTTCGACGACCCCAGCCCGTTAGCGGCGCAGGCGAATTATATTTACAGTGGCAGCCGTGAGGCCCGCGATGTATGGCTCTTGCTTAGCACAGCCCCCCGGTGCTCCACTTGACCAAAGCCGCTAAAGTTAGGGGTGACTGAAAATCTGGACAGCATGTGGGTAATATTCCGCCACTCGGCGATGGTTGAAAAAACAGCGCGTTTCGGCGGGAACCGAACCTAAGTCCACTGGCTCATCACGCCCGCACGCTGATCACTCGGCCACCACCTCCCCGCGGAGGAGAGCTTAAAACAACATTATGTCTCTCATCAGGAGAAAAGCCATTAACTAACCATTATATATATATATATATATATATATATATATATATATATATATATATATATATATATATATATATATATATATATATATATATATATATGTGCAAATACAGTTTTCTAGCAGTTTACGGGGACAGCGGGCATGAAGAATAAACAAGAGCTTCTATATGCACCTGGCCACAGACGCATTATAGCTCGTCTGTGTAGCAGGAGGCACCCTTTTCCTTGCCTGTCTTGGCGTCCTGTTTGGTACACCAGCGAGTGGCTGCTCAGCGTGAACACTGTGAAATCCGTTCTGTAATGTTCATTCATAGTGTGGTTTTGTGTAGCAATCTTAGATGCTTTAAACAGAAGATATACTCCCTCAAAACACACACATACGTACATGTGCAAACACTGCACACACACACACACACACACACACACACACACACACACACATGCTGTAAAAAAATATTGAGAGAGAGAGAGAGAGAGAGAGAGAGAGAGAGAGAGAGAGAGAGAGAGAGAGAAAAAAACAAAAACAAAAGAAAGAGAACAGGAGAGAGAGCAGGAGAGATGCGTTTATTGCAGAGAGATAAAAGTTCCAGTTAGCAGATGCACGTTAAGATAAGCACCACCACCCCTACAACTCCTCCTACCCCCCCAGCATCCCCCAACGCCTCCCCCCTCCCCCTTCCCCCCCTCCAGCAGGCCGGGAGCGGAAGGCAGCCCGCCAGCCATCCCTCTCCCCGCTAACGACCGCTATCTCCCGCCCGACATTTAATTACAATATCCCGATATCAAAGATGGTGGGCCACATTATGCTCATTAGGGAACATTATAAATTGGTCTTGCCTATTACGGACACTAAGTCACGGCCCCACAGTCCGCTAATTAGATGTAGAGGCGGTGGGGGGAGAGGAGGGAGGGAGGAGAGGGTGGGGGGGGAGGAGGTGGAAGGAGTGGGGGGATGGGAGTGGGGGAGAGAGAAGGGGGGTCGGGGTGTGTGTGTGTGTGTGTGTGTGTGTGTGTGTGTGTGTGTGTGTGTGTGTCAAGGAGTCTGTGAAGATGCTCGACTAGTAAGGGGAGCCTGCCCTATTTTTCCATCTCTTTGCATTCTACAGTTTAATTTCCTTCCTTCTACTTTCTTTGTCGCCCTTACTCCTATTTGTCTTCCTCTTCCTTTCCCTTTCCTTCTCTTCCTTTCACATTCCTTTCTCAACTATTCCTTTTTAATCTCTTCTTTCCCATTCTCGTCCCGTTCCATCGCTTTTCAACCTTTCTTTTCCTTTCCCTTTCCTTCTCTTCCTTTCACATTCCTCTCTCAACTATTCCTTTCTAATCTCTTCTCTTCCATTCTCGTCCCGTTCCATCGTTTTTCTACCCTTCTTTTCCTTTCCCTTTCCCTCCTCTCCTCTCCTTTCTATTCCCTTTCCCTCCTCTCCTCTCCTTTCTACCCTTCTTTTCCTTTCCCTCCTCTCCTCTCCTTTCTATTCCCTTCTCGTTTCATCGATATCCCTCCATATTCATTTGACTAATCTTGCTTCTCTCTTTTCTTTCCTTCCCTTCCTTCGCTCTGTCAGTTTTTCATATTTTTCCTCCTTTCCTTTGATCTTTATCCATTACTTCTCCATTTTTTTCGCCAATGCTTCCCATATTTCTTCCTGTATTTCGCCGAGCTCAAACTCAAGTGTTCATACACCCCCTAGGGAAGGATCATCTCCCTCTGCCCACAAAGGAGTAATCCAAAGCAGTCTTCTTCCTCCTCCTTCCCTTCCTTCTCCTCCTTTTTTTTTTCTCTCCCTCGTCCTCCTCGTCTTCCTCCTTCACGCCGACATTTCGTCCTCCAGATCCTACACACACACACACACACACACACACACACACACCGACAACCTGTGTACACGGAAGCCCAAGGACAGCACAGATACCCTCCCCCCCCCTAAAAAAAAGCTGTCCACCGTCAATAATTAAATGATAAAAAGAAAAAAAAAAACGGAAGTCAGATAAAGCTAATTAAGCCATGAAAAGTCGATAAATCAGACTAGCAAATAGGGAGATATGGGACACACACACACACACACACACACACACACATACACACACATTAAAAACTGAGTCGTGAGGTTCCGTGTCCCATTAATTCATGCTCTGTCTTTTATTGTGGGTCTATATCCCCCTTTTATTATCATTAACTATTTGTCTACCTGTATTTCTTTCTATAATTATCAGCTATTTGTTTACCTGTCTACATTTTTTTCCTTTACCATTAAGTGTATGTCTACCTTCACCTCTTTTTTTTGTTTTATGAGTTATGTGTCTACTTCCATACTTCTTTATTTTATTATTTTCAGTAGCCATTTCTCGTATCTTTACCTGTGCTTACCTGAATCTGTGTTGCATAATTACCGTTCTTTCCTTATTAGTTACATGTCTACCTGTGCCCCTTCCTTTCATTAGCGGTGTCTTTCTCTGTACCTCTCAATTTTATCATTATGTTTAGCTATTTCTTGTATTTCTACCTCTATTTACCTGGAGTCCTTTATTGCATTGTTACCTGTGTGTCAACCCGTATAACTCTTTCTTCTGCTACGAGGCGACAAGGCGGGCGAGGACGTTTTACAGCCGCTGATGATACGTTGCGGCCACTCGAGGGACGATAGCGATTCTAATGACAATAATGGCGACGATAAGAGCAGAGGACAATGCCGGGTCATTACGCTCAGAGACTCTCTTATCCGGTAGCCGACAGCAGCAAGAGGAGGAGGAGGAGGAGGAGGAAGGAAAAAGAAATAAAGACAAAAGGAGGACAAATAATAAGAAAAATAAGAATAAAGATAGACAGTAGAAAATAAGAAAGAGAAAACAAGAGTAATAACAATAGGAAAAATGAGAACAGAAAGAGAATTAGGATGAAGAAGAGAGCAAAAGTGAGGAGAAGGAGGAGGAGGAGAAGAAAGAGAAGGCAGAGGATGTGTTCTGAGGGAGGCAAATTCAGACAGCAGCAGGAGGAGGAGGAGGAGGAGGAGGAAGGAAAAAGAAAGAGACAAAGGAGAGGACAAATAATAAGAAAAATAAGAATAAAGATAGGAATAGGCATAAAAAAACAGTAGAAAATAACAAAGAGAAAACAAGAGTATTAACAATAGAAAAAATGAGACGAAGAAAACAAAAGTGAGGAGAAGGAGGAGGAGGAGAAGAAAGGGGAGGGAGAGGATGTATTCTGAGGGAGGCGAATTCAGACAGCCTGGCATGACGAAAAGAACGCAGAAGGAAGAGGGCAAAAAGAGGGCAAAATAGGAGCAAAAAGGTGCATCTGATAATGGTAATGTGACGGGGGCAGTGTTATCCGCGCGGCGCGTACGGAAGCCCTGGACTCGTCGACACCTGCCCGTCACCGCACACCTGTCCCGCCGCGAGGAGGAGGAGGAGGAGGGAGGACAAAGACGGCAGTAGAGCTGATGAGGATAAGACAGCAAATGAATTAATAATGTCATCCAGAAAATAAGTATAGCAGTGGAGAGTAATGTTAGTGTTGTAGTGGTAGTTAGTGGTTGAGGAGGAAAAGAAGGAAGAATAGAAGCTGCTGAAGGAGAAGACTGAGAGGGAGAGAAAGAAAAAGAAGAGGAAACGGGAGATAAGATGAGCAGAGGTTAAATGAAGGAAGAGAAGGAAGAGGAAGAACAAATCAGAGAAGAAGGAGGAGGAAAAGGAAAGAAGTATAGTAGAGAGTAAGAGAAAGAAGAGGAAGCGGGAGATAAGATGAGCAGAGGTTATAAAATTATGAAGGAAGAGAAGGAAGACAAGGAGAAGGAAGAGGAAGAACAAATCAGAGAAAGAAGTATAGTAGTTGTTGAAGCAGGAGGAGGAGGAGGAGGAGGAGGTGGGCGAGGAGATGACATACAGGGGAGAGGAGGGAGGAGGAGGAGGAGGAAGGAGAGGACAGGTAAGGGTTTTTGCTGATTGGAACCGACTTTTTGTTTTTCTGGGTCGTCGGGACACAGCGGCAACACGGGCAGCTCACCGCGGTACAAGGACTGAGCAAACAAACCGTGCCAGGCTGCAGGGGGAGGAGGGAGGGAGGGACAGTTCAGTAAGAGGAGGAGGAGATGGAGGAGGAGATTGAGGAGGAGGAGGAGGAGGAAGAGGAGAAGAAAGAGAAAGGCGATGAAGAAGAAAGAGATGAAACAGAAGAAGAAGAAGAAGAAAAAGAAGAAAAACAAGAACAAGAAAAAACAAGAACAAGAAGAACAACGAGAAGAAGAACAAGAAGAAGAAAATGAAGAACAATAACAGGAACAAGAATAAGAAGAACAAGAACAATAATAAAAGAAAAAAAATGAATAAAAGTAGAGAGGAAGTATGAAGTAAGAGAACAAGAAGAACTAGAACAAGAACACGAGAAAACGATGAACAGCAAGACCAGGAACAACAACAACGACAAAACGAAAGGAAAAGAAGAACGAGGACAAAAATTAACCACAAGAAGTAGAGACAGATAAAACAAGAGAGCGTGAGGAAGGTCTCTCTGCAGTGCCAAGCCAAGTGGGGGAGGCGGGGGTGGCAGACGACGGTAGGGGGGAGGGAGGGGGGGGGAGGAGAGGAGAGACGATGTAAAGGCCGAGGCGTGAAGAGCAATAGCAGGAGTAGGAGGAGGAGGAGGAGGAGGAGGAGGAGGTGTGTTGACAGATTCATCGGTGGAAGGCGGAAAAAGGCGCTTATGTATCTAATGAAGCCGCTCGTGTCCCTCTGACTTTGAAGACGCTGGCTGAAGAAGGACTTGGATACTGATAGATTAATTAAAGTGAGAAGGAAAAGGAATTATTATCTATTGCCGCCATCCCTCTACCCTGCCCCTCCTCTTCCATCCCTCCCCACGTCCTCCCTCCCCTCCACAGGCACACGCACACACACACACACATACATTTGTTGGTGCTAAATGAGGCGAGTGTTGAGAGTCTCGTTAGAGGTTGAGAGAGAGGATGACGACGACGAGGAGGAGGACTAAGAGAGAGATACAGGGAGAACGATCTTGCTGTATATATGACCGCCATCTAACGTTCTCCTTCCTGGTAAAGAAACGCACATTCCTAATAATCATGTCTTGCCGCCCTATTAACACTTGCTGAATATATGGATGTTTCACTAAATTTCACCTCCGCGCGGACATGACTCTGCCGCTCCGACGAGTTACTGGGGGCGAGGATGAATGGCCGCTGAGGAGACGTTGTGTGTATACATAGAAAGAATGGTGACGTGAGGCGAGGAGTTAGTGGAGAAGGAAGAGGTAGAGGAGGAGGAGGAGGAGGAGGAGAAGGAAGAGGAGAACGAGGAAGGAAAATACTAAGAAATGAAAGGACGACGAAGAGGAAGAAAATAAGAAGAGAAGGAAGAACAAACGTTGGAGAAGGAGTTGAAGGAGGAGAAGGAAGAGGAGAACAAGGAAGGAAAATAGGAAGAAAAGGAGGGACGAGGACGAGGAAGAAGAATAGGAAGAGAAGGAAGAACAAGCATAAGCGGAGCAGAAAAAAAATAGGTGTAAGAAAAGATGGAACAGCAAAAGGAGGAGGAACAGGAATAGGAATAGAAGGAGAAGGATAAAGACGATTAAAATTAATAATAGAAGAAGGAAGCTAAAGATAAGGGCGATAAAAATAGAAATAAATAAAAACAAAAGTACAGAGAAAAAAAAACACTGAACAAAAAGAGAGGACTGTTGATTAGATTTGAGAGATGAAGGAAAGAGAAGAGAACGAAAGGAAAGGGAAGGGAAAGAGAAAACGGAGGAGGAGAAACAACTGGCATTATATACATTGACTTGGCGAGCTGATAGACAAGAGTTGAGGTGGAATTAAGAAAAAGGAGGATAAAGTTGACGAGTGCAAGGAGAAGGAGAAGGAAGGGGACGAAGAGAAGGAGGAGAAGGCGGAGGACGAATTGACGAGGAAAAGAAGGAGAAGGAAGGGGACGAAGAGGAGGAGGAGAAGGCGGAGGACGAATTAACGAGTAAAAGAAGGAGAAGGAAGGGGACGAAGAGGAGGAGGAGAAGGCGGAGGACAAATTGACGTGTAGAAGGAGAAGGAGAAGGAAGGGGACGAAGAGGAGGAGGAGAAGGCGGAGGAGAAAAAGGCGGAGAAAAAAGAAAAGGAGGAGACTCAACAAGCATGTATTTATTCCCTTGGCCACGACACAAAAGCCAACCGCTACAAAGACCTCAACCGCCCCACAATAAACCCGCCAACGTTGATTGCGCGGCCCCTAAGACTGTCACAGGAAGACCAGGTACGCACACACCTTGATGCGAATATTACTCCTTCTTAGGGAACAGATCCACCCCGCGCCGAATGGGGAGGAGGATAAGGCCAAGATGAAAGGAAGGAAACGAGAGTCAAAGCGCCGTCTATGGGCGGTGACCGTGACTAATGGGGGAGGGTATTACTGAGGCTGATGGCGATGCGGGACGTGATGGGCGCTGTTTGGGGCATTATGTTTCCATCAGGCCGCGCTGAGACACCCTTTGATACCCTTGTGTGTTTGTTTTGTGTGTGCGTGTGGATTAAAGAAGAAAGTGTATGTATGTGTGTGTGTATGTGTGTATGTATGTATGATTTTTACTATATTATCAGAACAAGACAGTGACGGGAAGAGAGGGAGGAGTAGGAATATGAGTAGGAAGAGGAGGAGCAGGAGGAGGAGGAGGAGGAGGAGGAGGAAGGGACAGCATCTTGCGTGAGGGCATGAAGGCAGCACTGACAGCTGACCTGAGAAAGGAGAACACCCCCCTGCCTTACCTTCCCCCTGCACCCCCTGTACCCACCACACCCCTTCCATTTAACCTCCCCTACCCGCCCACCCTCCTTCTCCTCGCCCCGCGCGCCGTTCCTCACCTGTCGTGTAAATGAGGGTAATGAAAGCAGATACCTTCATCCGGGGCCGTTTGATGTCCGCTCTATGTTAATGAAAGCTCCCCCCCCCCCCCCCCTCCCTCCACGCCCCGCCGCCTCCGAGGATCCCAGAGGCCGCCGTCCCGCCCGCAAGAATTAGCGATGATCTGGAAATTGCACGTTGGCTTAGGGGAAAAAATTACAAATCCTTGCATTAATTGCCTCATTTTAGGGATATTTTCCGTGAAGGAGTGCGTCATTAATTAGAAAATAATGAGAGGTGATGACAGAAGGTCGCTGTGTAATACGAAGACTAATTACCGCAATATCCCCCGCCGCCCAGTAATTAATAAGGATAATCATCAGCTGCCGCCAGAATTATGTGATTATAATAATTAGGATGATTATGATGAGGCCTGATCAGCCGAGTCACCATTAAGTTTCTCTTTGTGGCTGAATTACACGGCGGCTCAACGCGAAGGCGATGCAATGGATGTGGAGTATCGACACAGACGCCGCTCACCCGCTAATAACCATTTGTCTCGGCGGCCCAGGACGGGGGAAGGCGGGGGGTGGGGGGAAGGATAGAGGGCTGGATGGAGAGGTAGGAATGGGGGTGGAAGGAGACAGGAGGACACTATATAGGAGGGCTGGATGGCGGGATAGGAGAAAAGAGAGGGGTAGCAAGGGTGTGTGTGGAAGAAGGCAGGAGGACACAATATTGGAGGGCTGGATGGCGGGATAGGAGAAAAGAGAGGGGTAGCAAGGGGGGGGTGGAAGAAGACAGGAGGACACAATATAGGAGGGCTGGATGGCGGGATAGGAGAAAAGAGAGGGGTAGGAAGGGGGGTGAAAGAAGACAGGAGAACACTAGGAGGAGTGGATGAAGGGGTAGGAGAAAGATAGGACAGAACGAGGACTGGATAAGGGGTAGGAAGTGGAGGTGAAAGAAGACAGGAGAACACTTGGAGGACTGGATGAAGGGGTAGGAGAAAGATAGGACAGAAGGAGGACTGGATGAGGGGAGGAAGGGGGTGGAGGAGACAGTATAGGACAGAAGAAGGACTGGGTGGAGGTAGGAGGGGGTAGGAGAAAGGACAGAAGAAGGACTGGATAGAGGGGTAGGAATGGGGGTGGAAGAAGACAGGATGACACTGCCTGACTGACTGACTGGTTGACTGACTGACTGGCTGGCTGACTGTCTGACGGAATGGCTGACTAACTGAATGGCTAGTTTATTGACTGATTGACTGGCTGACTGACTGAATGCCTGGATGGCTGGCTGACTGACTGGCTGACTATGTGAAAGATTAAGGGCACGGCTGTTTGGGTGGCAAGACAGGTGAGTGGATGAACAGGTAGGTAAGTGACTGGCTGGCTGACTGGCTGACTGTGTGGGTGATCTGAGATTTTGGGTGGATTAGTGAATGGGTGGGTTGCGGAGGCGTGTGCTGGGACGGTTATGTCTTGGTGGTGGTGACGGTAGTGGTGGTGGTGCAAGGAAATTGTTTGGTGTGATGGTGTTTACAAAAATAACGATAATAAACAAACAAAAAAAATAATAATAACAGTTTTTTTTCCTTAATCTCGTGTCACTTTCGTCGCTCTATCTCTCTCTCTCTCTCTCTCTCTCTCTCTCTCTCTCTCTCTCTCTCTCTCTCTCTCTCTCTCTCTCTCTCTCTCTCTCTCTCTCTCTCTCTCTCTCTCTCTCTCTCTCTCTCTCTCTCTCTCTCTCTCTCTCTCTCTCACCACTGCGCTCACCCCTTCCCACCACAGCCATCCTCCCATCCTATACATTTATGGAAGTGATGTAAGAGTTCGTGACATAAGGGTTGACACAATGCTTGTTTGAACTCGATAGGGAGAACGTTATATTTTTTTCACTTCTAAATATTTAGGTTCAGCGTCTATTATTTGTCATTTGAAGGTATGATTGCTATTTTTTTCTGCAGCTGCATGGGAGCACGTACGCTAGGTTTTATTTGCACACACACACACACACACACACACACACACACACACACACACACACACACACACACACACACACACACACACACACACACACACACACACCACTTCATATCTCATTGGATAGCACCACCTTGGCCTATCCCTCCACAGGCTGAGGCTCAAGTCAAGCTCAAGTCACTAAAGTTTTTTCACTGGCAGGAGTGGTTACTGTCCCTCCTTGAGCACGGGAGACGGGTGTGTGAGGTTCCAGCAGTACCAATCATAGCCTGGTCCTCCGAGCACATAAGGGAGCTCTTTCCGGGAAGGTACTGACTGGCGATCACGAGTCCAACCAGTGATTTGACCGTTTAAGAATAATATGCACATGCACATTTCCTATTTTTTTTCTTTTCCATTAACCTTTGGCCTCTTGGTGTGTCCTTTTTCACTCAGTAGCATGCATTTCTCTATAGTTTTGGCTCACTGCTGAACTGTCCACTTCATCGTAAAATACAGAAGATATAAAAACAAGAAAGCCTCGCCCATTGGGAAGTAACTCCTCTGTACTCCTGAACAGCGGCGGCGAGGAGACCACCAGACCACCGGCGCGGTCATGGGCGTGGGTGGCCTCCTGTGGTAACGAGGAAGCGGCAAGTTGCAAGTAATAAAACAATTTAATATAAAGTAATTCAAGCCACGCCCCGATAACACCCACCTGGGCGGACTTAACACCTGGTTGTTTGAAGGCACGGACACGTCAATAGGTCACGAGATAATCTCTGATATCAGACACCTTGCATAAAAAGTTGCCCGTTGCGTTATGTTAAATTGAATCTGATTATAATATTAGACAAGTTGAATAAGCACACGCAAAATAGACTAAGCGCAAAAAGATGACAAAGAACTATCGATACCAGACACCTTAACAAAATAAAAAGTGCGTTGGGTTGTGTTCCATTAAATTTGATTAGGTTATAAAGATACAGGCACGTAATAAGTACAGCGGAGATTGAAAAGGATAAAGGGAGGACACAGAATGACTGATAAGACATCTTAACATTAAATAAACTTTAAAAAAAAATAATAAGTGCGTTGTGTTACGTTTAGTTGAATTTGATCAACATATACACGCCCGTTAAACACGCACACGAATGACAGACTGATAAAAAGTTGGGACATAGAATTACATGATTTATATCAGACGCCGGGTTGTGCTTAATTGGATTTAATTGGATGTGATAGCCATATAAACATGCAGCACGTAATAAGTACAGCTGAGATAGACTAACACGATAAAGTGGCGACACGGAATAACTGGTATCATCCATCGTAAATAAAAATGTATCAAAATGCGTCATATTAAATTCAATTCTAAATATGAAGCAAACATTCATAAAAAAGTACACGGGAGATTTATGGAGCGCAAAGTAAAAGTAGCGAATGACATTATAACCGACGCCTTGAATAAATAACGTAAATAACTAAAATGTGCCTTATGAAATTGTAATGGATTAATACAGGAAGCAAACATTTATAACCGATACACGAAGGAGTGATGGAGAGCAGAAGAGAGGGCGAATGACGGAAGTTTGAAGGAGAGTGAAGTGCAGACAGAGAACAAGGAAAGATTGATGATGAGCAAAAGGAAAAGACGGGAAAAATGAGGGAAAAAAAAGGAGAGCAAAGGGAAGAGAGCAAATGAAGAAGGACTGATGGAGAGCAAAGTGAAGACAGCAAATGAAAATGTAATGGAAAATAAAGTAAAGACAGGGAATGACAAAATACTGACGGAGAGCGAAAAGAAGACAGCCGATAAAGATTAATGGAGGATAAAAGAGGAAAACAGAAAAAAAGAGGAAATAGTGATGAAGGGCAAAGGGAAAATAGCAAATAACGAAAGACTGATGTGTGGAAAAAGGGGAAAACAGAAAAAAAGAGGAAATAATGATGGCGGGCAAAGGGAAAATAGCAAATAACGAGAGACTGATGTGGGAAAAAAAAGGGAAGACAGAAAAATAGGAAAAAGTGATGGAGGGCACAGAGAAGAAAGCAAATAAGGAGAGACTGATGTGTGGAAAAAGGGTAAAACAGAAAAAAAGAGGAAATAATGATGGCGGGCAAAGGGAAGAAAGCAAATAAGGAGAGACTGATGTGTGAAAAAAGGGGAAAACAGAAAAAGACGAAAACGTGATGGTGGGCAAAGGGAGGATAGCAAATAACGAGAAACTGACGTGTGGAAAAAGGAGGAGACAGAAAAAAAGACGAAAAAAATGATGAAGGGGAAAGTGAAGACAGCGAATGACTGATATTGCACACCATATATATAACAAAGTGTGCGCCATGTTGAACTGATACACACTCGCATAAAAAAAAATACAAGATAAACTAAGATAGAGGATATAAGCCACGCTGAATAACTGATATTGCACACCATATAATAACAAAGTGCGCGCCATATTGAACTGATACACACTCGCATTAAAAAAAAAAATACAAGATAAACTAAATAAGAGGATATAAGCCACGCTGAATAACTGACATCAGCTCCCTAAAAGAAAATGTGCGTCATGTGTCGATATTGAATTTAATGTATATAGAAGACATAAACACGTATACTAATAGGAAAATGAAAGATAGACCACGATAGAGTAAGTCAACTGGGGACGAGGAATAAATGTGCTAATCTTTGCCGCTAAGTAGCACGCGACGCTCAGCAGCAACTCAACGATAAGAGATCAAATGATGGAGAAAAAATGATACGCACCCGAAATATAGACTAAGATAAGGAGCATATTGGGGCCAAAGAATGACTGTGTTAATAAATCTGTGTTAGTAAGTATCACGCAACACGCCGTCAAAATTCAATCTACTGATAATAAGAAACCAATTGACAACAACAACAAAAAAAACATCTCGTAGTATATTACTCAGAAACTTCTCCATTAAAAAGAACTATACAGAACCATAATTATCTACAGCACATGAGATGAAAACAGCGGTGACGCAGGTAAGGTCCGTGGCGACGCCGAACACGAAGTAATTCAATGATGAGAAACAAAAGGAGGACAAAAATAATGACAAATTGTACTACACAGAAAAATCATTAAAAAAACGCCATTACTGACCCATATAATTAAACAGCACATGGGAAAAAAAAAATAGAAAATAACGCGTCTGGTCATTGAAAAACTGCATTGCTGAGCTCTACCATGACTAACGCGCGGAATGAGTAAAACAAAAACAAAAAAAGGCATAAGTGAGGGCATTCGCGTGGAAGAACGAGAAGCCATGATCACAGACTCGATATGCACTACAAAGATGGAAGTCGAAAGTACATTCCAAATAAGAAATACGATACGCCATGCCCACAAAGAATATTACTAACCACACCTGCCTTGGGTGAAAAAAAGTGACATCGGGGAGGTCCATGACGGGGCAGAAAAAAAAAAAAAAATAATAATAATAATAATAATCTAAAGCAGTTAGAGAAGTACAGTGCATGGAGGAAGTCTATAATGCATTCCAAATAACTCTAACAACAGGGCACTACCTCACTCTATTAATAATCACACTTGCATTGGATGAAATAAGAGAGCCAATGGAAGAGTCTTTAACGTAAGGGAAGAAAACACAATGATCTCAGGTACGGAAAAAGATGCACGGTGATGAAAATTGGGATTACATCTAAATAACGCTTACAAAAGAACACCACCTCACTCTGTTATAATATCCACACTTGCATTGTAGAAAAAGGAGGCAATGGTAGAGTCTTCGGCTTGACGGTTATCTCAGGCCCGGGAAAGATGTACAGTGATGGAAATGTTAAATCCACTTCAAATAACGCTTACAATCCCAAGGCCACATGCAGAGAACATTAGCCGAGTTTACAAGTGATTTTCTCGTTCAATATGCAGACGTTGGTTAAGGCTAGGATCACAAAACAGTCCATGAAAATCCCAGCAACTTCTACGAGAGGTCACAGAGCAGATTAACCGGGTATTCTTGGGTGACTCCCGCTCATGGTGCAGAGGTCATGTAAAACTATCACCAGGATCACAAACCAGTCCATGAAAATCCAAGAAACTTATACTATTTTTTATTTTTTATTTAAACAGGCGAATTGAGATGCCGATACGCTGAAGAATTTGGACTTTTGACAACTTAAGAAGCGATGAACTCAGGCCGAAAGAGACTTACGGTGATGGAAATGCATATATAGTCCCTTCCAAACAAGAATCATACAAGGTTACGCCCACATTATGTTACTACTCACACCTGCATTCAATTAAAAAAACAAAAAAAAAAAAACAGGAATGATGCATCGTCGAGAGCAACAAGTCATGATCTCTCGCCGGGCAGATGTACAGGCGGTGGAGGTCTCGGTAAACACAGGCTTGGTAATAGGGCGGAGGCGGACCAGCGGCAGCCGCGTCCACAGTTCAGGTGTGTCAAACGAGCAAATATGTCTAAAGTACACGTTAGGTAAGTGTCTGGCGCCGCGTGGGTGGGTGTGAGCGGCCCAGCGCCTTGTGTGGGCCGCGAGAGGAAAGTAGTAGTAATAGTAGTAATAGTAGTAGTAGCAGTAGTAGCAGTAGTAGTAGTAATAATAATGATAATGATGATAATAATAATAATAATAATAATAATAATAATAATAATAATAATAATAATAATAATAATAATAATAATAATAATAATAATAATAATAATAATAATAATAATAATAATAATAATAATAAAGATAAAGTAATAATTAAGCGAAAAAAAAGACAAAAGAAGAATGATTCCTTATGGAGATGGCAACAAAACATTAGGAAAGAATACAAGAAAGAAAGTTTGCAGAAAGAGGAGAGGAGAGAAAAAAATAAATCAGCTGTGTAGAGAAGATGAAGTGCAGAGTAAACAATAAATGAAACAAAAACTGTGGGAGAAAATATACACAAGTTAGTAAGTAAAAGAAGAGCGAGGAAATGTGAACCGGAGAAAAAAAAATAACAATACTTCTACTACTACTACTACTACTACTACTACTACTACTACAACTATCACTACTACCACTGCCACCACTACCACTACCAGTACCACCACTACCAGTACCACCACTACCAGTACCACCACTATTACCACCACCACTAATGATCATAATAAGAAGGCGAAGAAAGCGAAAAAGAATGAAGTAGAGGAAGAGGAGAGAACACGAGAAAAGGTGCACAGGGTTCAAAAAGGCGAAAAAAATGCAACCCGAAGAACCAGATGAAGAGCAGAAAATGAGTAAAAGTGCATTGGATTCAAGAGGCCAAGAAGAAAAGGAATTTGAGGACGCCAGAGGAAGACGAGAAAACAAAAAAATAAGGCGCATTGGATTCTCGAAGGCAAGAGGAACTCGACGAACTAGAGGAGGGGGAGAAAAGTACACGGCTAAGCTCATTGCGTGTTTCCTCGTTCATGCGTCGGCCAACACCTCGATGGGCTGGGAAGGGAAGGCCGAGGTTGACTGGCCGGCGGTGATGACGAGGGAAAAGATGAAGGGAGGGCGGGAGGGGGTGGGAGGGAGGGAAGGTGAGGAAGGGTAGTGTTTTCTTTCTTCTTTACTTTTCCTACTCTACGTACTGCTGGTCTTTCTTCTCTTTTTGATCCGTTTTTGTACACTTTGTTCTTTCCCCTCTTTCATTTTGCACTTTCTTTATTTTTTGTCACATATATATTTATTTTCTATCTTTCTTTTTTTTCCCTGGTTTCTCCCCCCGTCCAGCCCAGTTACCTAAGGACCTTTCCCCACATTTCTTTACCCAGTTCAACCTTTCCTAGCCAATCACACAATATAAAGAAACGCAGAAAGAAAAAAGGATAACGAATGCATAAACACAAGCAAAACAGAAAATAACAGAAAAAAACTTACTATGTAGCTACTCTTCACACTATATAAAAAAAGAGATCGAGAGAATACAATAACCTTTAGTAAATGTTATCCCCAAGACATCACAGACACCCTCCATGCCACCCTGCCTACCACCCAGCCTGTCACCCTGCCTGTCACCCTGCCTCTCACCGCCACCCATCTGGAGTCACCCACGAAGCCGCCGCCGCAGCCCCCACGCCGCCAAGTTTTTACGAATGACACTAATAGATAGAGCGTGAAGGAGATGCCGAAGATGTTATTACGAGTAGCGATATCTGTTACGCGGCGGCTGAGGGTCGAAAGGACAGGTGTGGAGGTGTCACAAATATGGGCTGTGCGGTGGTGGTGGTGGTGGTGATGGTGGTGGTGGTGATGGGTTGTGGTGGTGAGGGTAAGTGGGAAGGGGAAGGGTTAGGGTGAGGGGGAGGAGATGAAGGGACAGGTGTGCAGGTGTTACGAGGAAGGGATGTGCGGTGATGGTGGTGCCGGTGTTGGTGATGGTATAGTAATGGTGGTGATGGTGGTGGTGGTGGTGTTAATGGTGGTGGTGATAATGAAGGTGACAGGTAGAGAGGGGAGGCACACACACACACACACACACACACACACACACACACACACACACACACACACACACACACACACACACACACACACACACACACACACACACACACACACACAGGCCATGGGAGGGATGATTAAACAAGGAAAATGGTTCTCCACGCCGCGACGCAGACTCATGGGCTATTGACAGTAAGCGATGTGACCAATTTCTGCTCACCACACTCCATCCGTCTGCGAATTTGACACGACCCTCGATATTCACCACGGACACAGGGATACACAGGGAGTCTTTAGGCCAGGTAATACATGGACGAGGCGGCCATACAGGTGTAGCAGTAGTAGGTTAGACATATCAGTGAGGTAATGTAGCCCTGAGAATCAATATGCATCACGGAGGAACTCGGTTATATATTGGATTCTAAGAACAGGTGATAAATGTACCCAGGTATATAGGTAAAGCAGGAGTGAGTGGGGATTGTTAGCTAAAGTAAGGTATATATACAAATTACTTGAGGCAGGTAATAAAAAGAAGCCAGGTAGATAGGTGAAATTAAGAGGTGAAATGGGTGTTCGTTAGCTAAAGTAAGGTAGAGAGGGTTACATACGGTGTGCTTAGAGTCCTCAATATACTCAGGGCAGGTAATATAAAGAAAACAGGTACGTGAGTGGAGTAAGGAATTGGAATGGGTGTTTGTGGGGTAAGGTTAGGTGGAATAAGGTATCTACAATGATGGCAGCGGAACAGTATGCCATTATTAGAGGGAATAAGATGGAGTAGACAGGCAGGTAAGTTACAGGTAGAAGGTAAATGGATCGAATGGAATAAGGGTTTGAGGGGAAAGGTAAGGTGGGAGAAGGTAAATCCAGTACTCATGAAGGAAGGTAAGTACGCAGGTGATATGAACACAAGGTGGAGTAGAGTGGAGTGGGTGGAGGTTTCAATCTGCAGATATACTACCCTTACACTTTTTCTTAATGACCTGACACACCTGAGTATTTATGAGGGAGGAGGAGAAGGAGGAGGAGGAGGAGGAGGAGGAGGAGGAGGAAACAGTATGAGTCTAATAAAAGCAGACGCTATTTGAACAAGTTATTATATATTACTTGTGCAAGATATTTCGTCTCTCTCTCTCTCTCTCTCTCTCTCTCTCTCTCTCTTCACGGCAATAGGTCTCGGCATATTCTTATTCTGGCAAACTCAACAAAATTCCCTTCGTGTCCCCTTAAACAACCCAATTAGGAATCAATAGAAAACGAGAGGAGGGCGGTGGCCGTGAGAGCGACAACGAAGGGGAAAACGAAGGTGAAGGACAACAGAAAAAGAGAAAGAAAAGGTCCTCCGAAGCGCGACTGTTATTTTCGCTGAAGATTATCTCCGGGCGCACCAATTTCCTCTGCAAGTGAGGCCCAAATCGTTAATTTCTAGGGTGTTACTCGCTCGCGCGCACACACGGGCGGGGACGGATATGGTGGCGAATTTGTCTCTATTTAACTATAACCACATTTTAAACAAAGGAAACGCCTCCCTCCCACCCTCCCTCCCTCCCTTTTTTCCTCCCTCACTCCCTCTCTTTATACCCTCCCTCACCCTTTTCCGTCCTTTCCCATTCTGTTCTGCTCTGTTCTCTTCACTTTTTTTCCTTTCTTCTCTTCTTTTCTTTTCCTTTCTTTTCTTTTCTTCTCTTTCCTTTTCTTCTCTTCCTCTCTGTCTGTCTGTCCGTTTGTCTGCCTCTGTATCACTCTGTATGTGTGTGTGTGTGTGTGTGTGTGTGTGTGTGTGTGTGTGTGTGTGTGTGTGTGTGTGTGTGTGTCTCTCTCTCTCTCTCTCTCTCTCTCTCTCTCTCTCTCTCTCTCTCTCTCTCTCTCTCTCTCTCTCTCTCTCTCTCTCTCTCTCTCTCTCTCTCTCTCTCTCTCTCTCTCTCTTCATCGCCATATGAGCAACACTCTAAGCAGGCCAACTCCTCCAACCTGGCTGCCGGCATGACTCACTGGCTGTCGGGGAAGCTCGAGTCAGCAGCGCCCGTCACCCATCAAGGTACAGAGGGCAACACCTGGAACACCTGTCACTGGCTTCTCTCTCCCCGACACGTTCACGCCTCCGCACAACACTAGCTCTGTACGGTAACATGACACCTTCAGTAGTTATGTTTTCCAGACCTTTCTTTTTTGCACTTTTTTTTTAATTAATTACTCTTTTTACAAACTTTTTCAGTTACATACCTTCATTGGCAACAGAATAACAGAAATAACCACTGGTGTTGTTCTTATAAAAAATAAAAACATGAATTTTCGGTTTTCATATGTAATCAGTATTTTTTTTTAATCGCAAGGAAGTGTATTTGGAGACAGAAAAAAAAATGTTACCTTGTCCCTTTCATGATAGTTACAACAAATAATCTTATATTTTACTTAAATTACTATTCTTTCAAACCTTTTAACAGTTTTTTTCTATTACTATCATTTCATTTCCTTGCCCATGTCTACTCATGAGGCAACATGCGGAGCTTAACATCTTGAGGTAAACACTCCAAAGTGAAAATATGATGTTAATACTTTTTTTCCTGATCCCTCCTCCAAAGGACTCTGCAACTGCAAGGCGGACAAAGAACGTTCTCAACACACAATGCAAGAGTGTTAGCGTATGTCAAAACGTGTGTGTGTGTGTGTGTGTGTGTGTGTGTGTGTGTGTGTGTGTGTGTGTGTGTGTGTGTGTGTGTGTGTGTGTGTGTGTGTGTGTGTGTTCGTGTGTGTGCGTAGCTGCAGGCACCAAGGAAGTGGGGATGGATATGGCCTTTTTTCACTGGATACAAAACGGGTCGAATAAAAATGTCCGTCAGTGTCGCGCGGCCGCAGGTGAGCGATGCGTCGTAAAAAGGAACATGTTATTCGAAACCTGTGTGGGCGCTGATGACTCGCCATTGAGCGCCGTGAGTTGCGGGGAGGAAGTGATGGATTTATAAGGTTTCGTCGCTCGGGGGACCTCCTCCGCGCAGTGTTTACTTAAGATAAGCAAATAAGCAACAAATCTGCCTGCCCAATAAAATGGTGAAGTGCTAGGTGTGTGTGTGTGTGTGTGTGTGTGTGTGTGTGTGTGTGTGTGTGTGTGTGTGTGTGTGTGTGTGTGTGTGCGCGCTCCACCTTTGCCAGCAACTACCACCACCATGGGTCCTGGCAGTCAACAAACCAATTTCATGTTTGGCTTTAGCTTTCCCCCGTCTGCTTCCTCACACACGTACCGAAGAATATCAGATACTCCTTTGAATAATTACAGGCCACTCAGAACTCCTTAATTCAAGTAGAGGCTGCTCAGCACCCTTTAAAATTTGGTTGAAAAGACTACATTTACCGCAGCACCATGAGGTAATAATACGAAATGGGTTTTTTTTCTAATTCCTAAAAATAGTGGATCATTGATGCAACTCATATTCAAAACCAATCAGAAATGAAATATAATATATTAGTTTAGTGCACCAAAATCGCTTTTCTGGAAGCGAGGCAAGGTCTTAACCAAACTGTCCTAACATATGTATGGCACAGTACTTGCCAGAGTCCTATTCCAAGCACCACGCAAAATCAGTTTCAGCACCCCTGGAGGTGCGAAATACCATGTCAAGAGGTGTTGCTCTACACCGCCCCTAGCACGGATAACCCGGTCACAGAGTCCCACGAGGCCCGGGGCGTCTCTGCCGCCCCCTGCCTGGCAAAACTGCAGGGTGCCGAGCAAGGGCCTCATGAGTCCACCATGGAATCTAGTCGACCGCTACTACTACTGACCACCATACACAGCCTTGGTTAATTACTGAGCTTCAGTGTTATCAACCAAGCAATATAAACTTATACAGACGAACTCCCGTGGTGACACTCGAACTAATAATTATGCAGAACAAAATTATTCCTACATATCTTTCTGAAGCATGACAATTTTGCTCTGAATTTTTATCATTTAATGTCTTGCATGCTATCACAGCGTACATCTTACTGTATAATGACGTTGTACGTACATGATACTGAACAACTAAGGCCTTCCTTGTCATACGCCTTCACACGACAACAAAAATGACATCTTACTGCACGGCTAATTGGTAATAAGGAAGCTTTATCACCGGGGAGGCGTCATTAAGCCTTCCCTGACGGCCACACACCGTCGTACGTGTCGCCGGTAACGCTGTTAACAGGCGGAGTGTCGTAATGACCGCCGCCATTATTCTCACCCCTGTCACCAGGCCGCCAGTGAGGGGCTGTCGACCAGGAAGCACCCGTCCTGGACCGCCTCCCACACCACCAGCACCTCCATTATCACAGCCACACCACCAAATCATCACCACTACCACGACCAGTATCAACACCACGGTCACCACCACCATTAAGTACCCTCACTACCATCACCATCCCCACGATCATTATCAACACCATCGTCACCACCACAAGTAACACTACCACCACGATCATTATCATCCCCACCACCACCACCACCACCAATGGTCTACCAATAGCATCATCACCACCATCACGATCACTACACACTCCCATTATTATTACAACCACCACCACCACCACCTAAAAAAAGCATTATCATCACCATTACCCCTACTACCACCACCAGCAACAATCATTATCACCACCATCATTACCACCACCACCACCACCACCCTCTCCTCCCTTCGTCATCGCAGTAACGTTCGTCGTCATCCTTTGCCTCCTTCTCCACTTTTCCTTTTTCTTCGTCAAAATCCATAAGACAATTTCCCTTTTCCACTCCTCACGCCTCGGTTACTCGCAGCAGCAGAGCACGTCGTCATCATAAAACTCTAAGTGGTTTACACTGGCACGGGAGGCGAGTGTATGTTCCGGTAGATTTCGTGTGTCCAAACAGAAGCACAAAGCCCGTCGTGCGTGAGGGGGAGGGAGGGGGGAGGGAGGGGGGAGGAATGATGCATTGATAGTGACAACGAATCTGTCATCTTGCCCACCCACACAGATTTCGGTGATGAAGCGGCGTCCATTGAGCCGCCTTAATTTACGAGCCACTAAAGCTCTCAGCCCACGCACCGGTGATGAAGACGACACCGTGATATTACACTGACAAAACGCTGCACTCAGGCCGCGCGGCAAACAGCGGCCGTCGCGGGGAGACAAAGAGCGGCCAAGACGACAACCAATGCGAGCTGATAAAACATTCACGGTTGAGGGTAACACATGGCGGCCGACAATGACGAGGCTCGCACGGCTCTTACGGCTGAACACGACAACGGAAAAATTGTTGCTTCCTGCCTGTGACGGAGGGGGGAGGGGTACAAAGGGGGGCGGCTCTCCCTGGCACACTAATGGATGGTGTCTGGGCGGGGTCGTGACAGCCTACCCCCTCGCCCCCTCCAGCAGACAGTGCATGCCTCCCCCCTTCGCCTCCCTTGTTTGACACTCGTCTGTCATCCCGCGGGGCCGATATTTTGGAGGCCATTCAATACCCGGAGGTTATTATGACTCCCGGGCTCGCCATCATTGAGCTGGCGACTTGTAAACTGGCTTGTTAATGGCCGCCGATACTCGACATCAAAGCTCCGTCGATGAGGGTAACGGTGTGATGGCGGGTCGTGCAGCAACGCGCGGCTCACTAAGCTTCGTTCAGGCGACCCACAACTCGGGCGGCGCTGCAGAACGAGCCACTCTCCGCCGCCTGGGAGTTCCTGAGGCTGCCCAGACGCCGCTGTTACTGTAATCAACACACCACAAGCACCTATAGGGAGAGATGCGGCGCGAGGTGGACAGCGGAAGGCAGGGCAAAGGAAGGGCTGTTGGCTAAGGCGAGAGGGAAGCAGGACGAAGCCAGTGGTGAGCGTCGGGAGGGTGGGCCTCTTCCATTCAGCGTATACACTGTGTCAGCCGCTATTCGTCTGCGTTTAACCATACACAGCAATTTGGGCGGCGTGATGGTGAGGACCCGTGGCCAACCCATGGGTCACCACCACCACCACCACCACCACCTCAATCACCATCACCACCGCCGCCGCTGCCGAGGCCAAAGAGGAAAGTAGTAAATTTACAGCAAGGCGACGCCCCTGCCGCGGCCCGTGTGGGAGTGTGCCTCGCAGCCGCCGCGGAGGAGGGCGAGGGAAAGAGCGAAGCCAGCCATGATGCTGCGCTGTGCCTCTGCCAACTGGGTGCTGCTGAGTTTTTCCTTAGGACTTAAGTGGTGGTGGTGGTGGTGATACTTTTGCTATTCATACGTGATTCGGAGTGAGGAGTAAAGAAAACCGACCACACACACACACACACACACACACACACACACACACACACACACACACACACACACACACACACACACACACACACACACACGTAATTGACTGCTCTTTCGGCCACCTCTTCGGATTCTTTACTGGAGCAGCGAGTAGCGGGCTTTTTTTTTATTGTTGTTTCATTTTTTTTGTGCCCTAGTGCTGTCTCCTTCGCTGTAAACACACACACACACACACACACACACACACACACACACACACACACACAAACACACACACACACTTAACGCCCCATAAAACAATGAAATCTAAAGCCATGATAAGTATACAGGCCGTTCCGGAGAATGGCATGAGCCTCCCTTAATGTGCTGAGGCTGGTACCGGGAGACCCTTGAAACAGAGCGCCGTCCATCACGCACTCGCCGGCACATTGTATGGAGGCAGAAAGAGAATACAAATGAGGCTTACCTTTCCAGGAGCTGTTCTTTGTTCCTCGGTATTTAAGAGCGGCGTGTGGCGGACGTTGTTTTTCTCCGGCAGCCTCGTCCTCCGCTTCCTGCATTAAGGAAAATGGAATGATGAATATAACACAAGAATAAGAACACTCATCTATTGCCATTCATTACTTTCACGTTCTTATTTTGTTTTATAATTCAGACTTTGCACTGCCTCTTCTTTCAATATGGAAAGCTTGTAAGTCCATTGTGAGGTCAATAGCTATTTTCTTGTACAATTTGCAGCTGATGAGGTGTTAAGGTGACAGGTTTGTCGTCACAGCACACCACAGAGTTGCAGGAATAATTTATGTAAATATAAAAAGCAGTTACCACAAATATTATCGAAGTGGGCTAAAGCGAAATAATTGAAAGGTAAATAAATTAGTTAGCTAAAGATAGGTTTTATACAGACGGAAATTGATATAAAGATACAGATGATTATCTCTCTCTATAGACATATAGATAGATACATACATATAGTGGTATGTAGGTAATAGTGTATTTCCCACAAGATATATCAGTTACACAATAGAATCATAAATTGGTACTCGTCCATACAACATCAATATCTAAAAGGTATGCTGCTAAAAACAAGAAAATAAATCCTGAAACTGTATTATACGAAATGAGAGATTACACTGACTACCATTGTTTCCTTCACCCTTGGCATCCGTGTGTGTGTGTGTGTGTGTGTGTGTGTGTGTGTGTGTGTGTGTGTGTGTGATCGTAAAGTTAATTCATATATCCACGTACACTTTATACACAGCTTCCAGGAGGCGTTGGGTCACATCACAGCACCACTCACTGACGGCGTTAGGAGTTTTACGGAGGCTGACTGTCAAAATAGGATCCTTTTTAACACTTTGTCTGTGGTGCATCTCTCTCTCTCTCTCTCTCTCTCTCTCTCTCTCAAAATCGCAGTGGTGACAGTACAAAGCTTAATACACCCAAATTTTAATCGTCTACAGCCTGTCGTGCACAACAAACTGCTATAATTAGAGGAAACTGCTGGGATGAAAGCAAGAAATTACTTAATTAGAATTATATGTTGTTTCTATTCGTGTATTTATGTACTGTATATTAAGAATGCTTACTGTGTATAATTGTTATTGGACTAGTGGTCACTGTAAGTCAGTTATTATTATTATTAGCAGTAGTATTTTTATTTTCCTGCTTTCATTATTTTTTTTTAGAGCTAAGGAGACAGTTCAAGGGCGTAAAGAAAAAAAAAAAAAGCCCGCTACTTACTGCTCCTGAATAGAGGTCAAAGGAGTGGCCAAAAAGAGAGGTCAATTTCGGGAAGAGAGGTGTCCTTTACTTTGGTTATTATAAGTATAATTGTTTTATTTTATCATTAATATTACTTTTAATATTACAGTTATTAATATATGTACTAAGTTTTAAATTCATTCTAGCGGTGGGCCCACGCCACTCGTTCAGCTTGTTAACAACGTTTATGAATACTGGGAACTTTTCGACACATTGTTTCCTTCAGAGTATGCAAAGTTCGGTCCGTGTTTAAGCTTCGGCTCCCTGGACGTGCTGGGCGGCATCGTAGTGTGTTTGTTCCTTGTTAAGAGGGCAATAAAAATACGAATTATCAAAAATATATGGAATGTCTCTGTATGCCCAACTGCCTGTCTTTCTGTTAACTTGTGTACCTTTCTGTTTATTCGTCTGTTGTACATGCGTCTCTCTCTCTCTCTCTCTCTCTCTCTCTCTCTCTCTCTCTCTCTCTCTCTCTCTCTCTCTCTCTCATCAAGGCTACGGGGAAGCTCAGCGGGATGGTGAGGGGCGGTGCGGGCTAGTCAGTATACTTTGGAGGGAAAGAAGAAAGGGGGGAGGGAAGGGGATCATGGGAGGGGGCAGGAAGGAGGGAAGGGAGGGGGAGAGGGAGGGGGAGAGGCGGACACGCGTGACGCAACACCTGCCGTCCAATCACCTTGCCCCGCCGGCCCGTCACGTGACACCTTTAATCAGTGTCGTGGTGCCGTATGATACCCGCGCCTCGGCCAATCCCCGCGCGCCGCCTCTGCATCACGTGACGGGGACACCCAATCATCGCGCCGCCACACCGTTATTATGATTATACACCAATTTGTGCTGCCTGGCTGGTCCGGTGTGTGTGTGTGTGTGTGTGTGTCCTCTTCCCCCTCCATAACTCCCTCATTCCTTTTCTTCCTCTCCCTTTTCTCCCTTTCAACTAATTTCTCCCTTTCCTTCCTTCCCATA
>NC_066540.1:11554299-11594299 GCF_024679095.1 Eriocheir sinensis | reverse complement strand
GTATTTTGTACCAAACACCACCGACACCCCCCTTCCGCCCCCCTCACCCCCCGCCCCCCCCCTTGTATACACACCCCTCACTGTTCCCTCCTCCCCTCTCTCTCTTTCTCTCTCTTTTACTCTCTCTCTCTCTCTCTCTCTCTCTCTCTCTCTCTCTCTCTCTCTCTCTCTCTGGTGTATACTGTCAATGAAACACACACACACACACACACACACACACACACACACACACACATAGACCAAAAAGATATACACGCCAATTTATGTGAAAAAGAGAGGAGGGAAGAAGTAAAATAAAAGGGGAGAGAAAAATGATACAGGGAGAAAAAAATGTTGATGTCCTTTTTAGTCAATCAGGGAACGTCAACGATTGAAACAAACATCAAGTATTTCCATTTTTCAATATTTGCACTTTTCATGATATCGGCTCAAGGACACTCTGAGCCCATGAAACTACCACTGACGACAGGAAAACAGGAGGACGATGAGGAAAGGTGGGCGCGTGTCCCCCTCCCGCCGGGCAGGTAACGAAACGCCAGAGGGGACCGTGGACACAACTCTGCGGGAGGGGGCGAGGGACGGAGGCGAGCATTGAACCCCTCCCTCTCTCCCTCTTTTCGGGCTCGTTAACCCTCAGGACCAGAGTATATACTCTGCTCAGGACTGTGTGTTCAATGCTTGGGGAAGGGACGAAGGGAGAGAGGAGGAAAAGAAGGACGGAAGAGTACAAAATCAATCCCTCCTTTCCATATTTGTTCTCCTTCTCCGGCCTATGATTAACTTGGAGTGAAGAGGGGAGGATGAGAGGCATTTACTCCCTTTCACAGACCGAGCCCTTGAAATGAACTCCACCAATACTGTCATGCCTAACCCAATCCCTTCCGAGTTTAATATGAACCACTTGTACAAGTTTATGGCTACATCAAACATTACTTTTTTCCATTATTAGTAGAATATCGCAAATGGGCCTTGAAAGCAATTGTAAGTGAAGTAATAAAATAAAATAAAAATAAATAAAAAGAATAAAAAAGTAAAAAAGGATAAAATAAAATAAAAATAAAATGAAAGATGTTTGGAGGCTGCCGTTGTTTTTTGAGTTGGTAAAAATATATCTTATAGTGAGGGAGAGCTTGGTATGCGGCTACACATCATTATCACTGCTATGCCATCATCACCATTCTCACAAACGTCGTTGCTGTCCGTCAACACTTCCTGCAGTCTATTCATCACAATCAACCAACGCTATCTCACCATTGTTATCCACATCAATGCCAAGGGTATCACCGCCACCGTCTCCTCTGTCGCGGCAGAGGAAGGTTGTACGTATGAGGAAGGAAGGAGGGGAGAGGAAGGGTTAAGGGATGGAAGAAAGAAGAGAGGAAGAGGAAAGGAAGAAGGAGGAAGAAAAAGAGATTCTCACATAATTGACTGCTCTCTCGGCCACCTCTTCGGATTCTTTACAGGTAGCAGCGAGTAGCGGGCTATTTTTTATTGTTTCTTTTTTTGTGTGCCCTTGTGCTGTCTCCTTTGCTGTAAAAAATAAATAAATAAATAGTTTAGAGAAGGATGGAGGGATAAGAAAAAAAGAGAGGAGAGGAGAGAAAAGGAAAGCTAACACTGGAGAATTAGGGAAAAGGAAGGAAAAGGAAATGATGGAGAGAATTCATTTTCAGGCCAAGAAAAAAAAAATAACAGAGGCAGCAGCAGCACCACCACCACCACCTCTGTCACCACCACCACCACCACAACACCACGAATGTCACCAGCAGCGTGATGATTAAGTCTCCAATCAACATAAACTACTATGATATATTCCGCATTGGACAGTCTGGTGCTGTTCAAACATCCACACATGCACCCACACTCGCAAACACACACACAAAAAAGCTAAAAGAAAACGCACACACGTACAAAAATCAACACACACACACACACACACAAAAAAAAAAGCACACACAAGCACTGAAGTGAAGTAATTTATATCGCAAGTAAATGTGTGGTATGGATTACTTTCACCGTGTGTGTGTGTGTGTGTGTGTGTGTGTGTGTGTGTGTGTGTGCAGACAACAATGCCGGGCCAACATTTGCATACATAACAATCCATCGGCCGTCAGCACACGTTATAGTTACCCTCGTGTGTCCCGCGCACCAACAATGGACGGGCCGGCGCCAAGGCAGGAGGCGGACAATACGGTGTTGGGGAGGGAAGGAGGGAGAAGAGGTGAGGAAGGCAGTTGAGGAGGGGAGAGAAGAGTGGATAGGGGGTAAGGCAGGATGGGAGTGGGGTAGAAGAGAACGACTGGGAGCAGGGAGTTGAGGAAAGCAGAGAAGGAAGGAGCGATGATGGGAGGAGAGGGAGGCACAGAGGGGAGAGGTGGAAAGGAGAGGAGAGAAGAGTGGGAGCGATGATGGGAGGAGAGGGAAGGGAAACAGTCATAGAAGGATGAGGAAATATGCAAGAAGAGATTGATAGGTAAGGCAGAGAGGACAATACGGTGCTTGGGAGGAAGGTAGAAGGGTAGGGGAGAAAAGAGGGAAGGAAGAAGAGAACGGCGAGGATGGGAGAATTGAGCTAAGGAGACGATTGAAGAGATTATGTGAGAAGAGGAAACATAGAAGAGAGAAGAAAGGGAGACATAGAGAGATGAAGAGATTGATGTGAGAAGCGGGAGGCGAAAGAGAAATAGGTAAAGAAAGCATATATATAGAAAGATGAGGAAGGTAGATAGTAGTAGGAAAGGTAGGGAAAGTAGATGACAGGACAGGTATGTAAAAATAGAGATGACGGCAAAAAAAGGGGAAGGTTTTATGCATGCAGATATGAAAGAAAAATGAAAAGGAAATGCAGAGCTGAGAGGAATAGGCTAATACAAGGGAAAAGAGGAATGGAGAGAAGAGAAAAGTAGGCAGTTGAGAAGAAGAGCAAGGGAAATATAGTAAAAAAGGGGGAAAACAGAGGGAAGAAAGAAATGAGAGCAAGGAAGAGAAGGAGAGGAAACTGACAGGTAAGGAAGGGATGAAGGAACCAAATAAGAAAAGAAGAGAAAGTGGAACAGAAACCTTGATGGAGGGGCTCATAATTCTGCCTCTCGTCATTATATAAAAACAGGAGGAGGAGGAGGAGGAGGAGAGAGAAGAAAAGGAGTGGAGGAGCGTGTGTTCCTAGATACAGCTGCGTGAAGCCAATATATCTGAAGTCAACGCGTGCATGAACCTAAAGAAAGAATGACGAGCGACAGGAGGAGGAGGAGGAGGAGGTATACTAGAGGGAGGGCTAGCGTCACTTTTTCCATCGCGGGAGGAAATGTATTGTTGTAGACATGCAAATGGAGAGAGAGAGTGAGCGACGGGCAGGAAGTAAGACAGGGCCATTAATATGAGTGATACAGGTGTGTGTGTGTGTGTGTGTGTGTGTGTGTGTGTGTGTGTGTGTGTGTGTGTGTGTGTGTGTGTGTGTGTGTGTGTGTGTGTGTGTGTGTGTGTGTGTTACGGAAGACTGGAGTTACGGAAGATTGGTGTTACGGAAGACTGGAGTTACGGAAGATTGGAGTTACGGAAGATTGGAGTTACGGAAGACTGGAGTTACGGAAGATTGGAGTTACGGAAGACTGGAGTTACGGAAGATTGGAGTTACGGAAGATTGGTGTTACGGAAGACTGGAGTTACGGAAGATTGGTGTTAAGAAAGAATAGTTATATGAGATTAGGAAGCAGTTTTAATTAATGTTTACAAGACGGTTCAAATCCTCTTCCTTGTGTTGATAAGAGAAGTAAAGCAAGGGGTGTCATATCAAGCATTTCCGTGTCTCCCTAATTCCTTGTGTTTTAGGTCATTCAGATGGTTAGAGGTTTGTTATACGAGTAGGGGAATATATAACAATTGCTCTCATTATACGATTACAGCGGTTAGCTCTTCCACTAGTGTTACCAATGGAAGATGCTCAGTCAATATTAGGAGTATGTGTGTTTTAACGTAACTCAATAGATATTTGCGACCTCACATAAGGGAAAGAAAACGCCAATTATGTATCAAATCAATATAAATGGAGAGGAGGAAGAGGAGAAGGGGCGGAATTTTCAAGTGCTTTTTTTTTCTCGTTAATTCCACCTTGCATGATTCCCTTCCTCTCCTCTTCCATCCTTCTACCTCTTCCCTCTCAGTTTTTTTCCACTTTTCCTCTCTCCTTTTTCTCCTTTCTTCCATAATTCTACTTTTCCCTTTCATTACTTCCTACTTTTCCTCTTTCTCATCCTCCTTTCTTCCATCCTTCTACCTCTTCCCCTCTCATTACTTCCTACTTTTCCTCTCTCCTTTTTCTCCTTTCTTCCATAATTCTACTTTTCTCTTTCATTACTTCCTACTTTTCCTCTTTCCCATCCTCCTTTTTTCCATCCTTCTACCTCTTCCCCTCTCATTACTTCCTACTTTTCTTCTCTCCTTTTTCTCCTTTCTTCCATAATTCTACTTTTCTCTTTCATTACTTCCTACTTTTCCTCTCTCTCATCCTCCTTTCTTCCATTTTTCTCCCTCTTTCCTCCTTCCCTTCCTCCCTCTTTCCATCCTTCTACCTTCCTTTCCCCTTCATTACCCCCCCTCTTCCATCATTCCTTTCCTCCATTTTCCTATCCATCCCTCACTTAACGTCACACCTTTCCTTCCTCATTATCTCACTCCCATTATTCCCTTCCTCCATTTACCCCTTTATCCCTATCTTATTATCATTTTCCCTCCTCATTATCTCCCTCTCTCTGTCCCTTCCGTCTTTTATCTCTCCATCCTTCCAATCTTCTATCTTTCCTCCTCTATGCATCCTCCTCTCATCTTTGCCTTACTAATTATCTCACTGGCATAATTACCTTCCTCAATTTACTTCTTACCTTCTTCATCATTCCTGTTCCTTCCTTCCCCCATCTCTCTATCCCTCCATCTCTGTTGCATTATATCTTCTTTCACTCTAAATAAATGCTCTTCTTCTCTTTTCCTTAATTCTTTAATTCATTCATCTATCCCTTCAACTCATCATCTGTTCTAACCATTTCTGTATCACTCAATGTCTTTCTATTCCTTCCATCTCTTCTTTATTTTCCTTCCATCTCCTCTTTTCCTTCCTTCCATTTCCTCTTTCCCTTCCTTCCATTTAATCAGTTACCCCTCCAACTCTTCACTTGCTCTTTCTATTTTTTTTATCATTCCATCTTTCCATCTCCCTTCCTTTCTCCGCCGCCTGTATCCCCTCCTTTCTTTTTTTCCTCAATCACTCCAGCTCTTCCCTTGCTCCTTCTATTTCTATATCATTCCATCTCTCCATCTCCCTTCCATCCATTACTTCATCCCTTCCTCTCTCCGCCGCCCGCATCGCCTCCGTCAGCCAGCCTCTCAACACCAGCGGCCAGGTATGGACTGTTATTAGGCGTGGTACTTATGGAGGGGAGGGGAGGGCAGGTAGGGCGTGGAGGGGGTGGTGGTGGTGGTGGGTTGTACGGGGAGGAAGGGGAGGGGAAGGGAGAGCCATCAAGACAATTACTTCAGCTATAATTGCCTCACAACAGATCCTCGCTTAATGACACAGTTCAGTGTAATTATCTGGCCTGTACAAATGTTCCTAATGTGACGCTATCTGCTGCTCCCCCTCTCCCTCTCCCCCTTTGGCCCCCCCTCCCCCTTTCTCACCTGCCGGGCCTACAGTGACTGATGCACCTCCTAACAGCAGGTTATTCTCTAATTAGCGGGACATTCGTGTGTGTGTGTGTGTGTGTGTGTGTGTGTGTGTGTGTGTGTGTGTGTGTGTGTGTGTGTGTGTGTGCGATATGCCTTTTGCTAATTACAAGGCTCTACATTTTATTTTATTCCTACATGCAAATTCTTGGTGAAACTCGGTGACAGCCAAACGAGGGCGAAATGAAGGTCAAAACGCGAACCAAGAATTAAACGCGACAAGCCAACGACAAACTCCTTTCAGAGCCCAACAAGTACACGACACATGGGAACGGCAAGGAGTCATATTAATTAACGTTCATTACATACGGCCATGCAACAGAACTCTCTCTGGTGAATTCCATTGAAAAGAACAAAATCATGAACAAAAACACGAACAAGAAGAACAAGAACACGAACAAAAACAAGAAGAAAATGAAGAAAATAACAAGAACATGAACAAGAACAAGGACAACAATAACGAAAACAAAAACAAGAGAAAACGAAAAAATAACAAGAACATGAACAAGAACAACAAGAACAAAAACAAGAAGAAAACGAAGGAAAATAACAAAGAGAACAAGATGAAAAACGAGATAAGAAAACAAGAACAGACAAAAAATAGGAACAAGAAGAAAAAGAGGAAAACTGAACATATCACACTACTGGAAAAACAAAAAACAAAAGTTAGTCGCGAAGAAAAATAACAAGGAGAACAAGATGAAAAACAAGATAAGAAAACAAGAAAAGACAAAGAATAAAAAGAAGAAAAAGAGGAAAACTAAACATATCACACTACTTGAAAAAACATAAAAGAAAAGTTAGTCAGTCAACCCGCCAGTCAGTCAGTCAGTTGGCCAGTCCTAGCAGACACGCACACAGTGGAATTTAAGGAACGTAAAACCCTCAACACGCCATTTGAAAAGAGGAGGCAACACACGCGAGTCCAAGTAATTAGAGATATACTGCCATAGAGAGGTGGGACGGCATGACAGTAGTTAGGTAAGTGGGTTGATTGGTAGGGTGGGAGGGTCTGTAGGTAGGTGGGTAAGTAGGAATAGGTGGAGTAAGGTACGGTAAAGTTGTGTAAGAGAATGTTATGTAAGGTATGTCAAGGCAAGGTAAGGTAAAGTAAATTAAGGTAAGGTAAATTTGTGTAAGAAAATGTTATGCAAGGTATGTCAAGGCAAGGTAAGGTAATTAAGGTAAGGTAAAGTTGTGTGAGAAAATGTTATGCAAGATATGTCAAGGCAAGGTAAGGTAAAGTAAATTAAGGTAAGGTAAAGAAAGGTAACGTAAGGTAGGTAGGTAAGTAGGTATGTAAGCATGTTGGTGGGTGGTTAAGTAGGTAAAGTAAGCCAAAGTAAGGTAGAGCAGATTGAGATAAAGTAAGGCAAGGTAAGGTAAGGTAGGTAATTAGGTTGGTAAGTTTGGTAAGGTAAGGTAAGGGAAGGAAATGTGGGGTAACGTAAGGTAAATTAATGTAAGGTATGGTTTAAGGTATGGGTGGGCAAGCAACAGGAAGGTAATGTATAGAAAGTAAGGTAGACTGAAGTAGGTAAGAAGATAGGTAAGTATATGGGTAGAGGAAAGTAAGGTAAGGTAAGGTAAGATACAGTAAGAAAAGATAAGGTAGATAGGTCGGTGGGTTAGTGCCTAGGTGTGTTTGGTTCAGTAAGGTAAGGTGTAAAGCAGAGTGAGGCAAGGCAAGGCAAGGCAAGGTAAGATAAAGTAAGGTAAGGTAAAGTAAGATACAATAAGAAAAGGTAAGGTAGGTAGGTCGGTGGGTTAGTGCCTAGGTGGGTTTGGTTCAGTAAGGTAAGGTGTCAAGCAGGGTGAGGCAAGGCAAGGCAAGATAAGGTAAGATAAAGTAAGATAAGGTGAGACAAGGTAAGATAATTTAAGGCAAGGTAACATAAGGTAAGGTAAGGCACGGCAAGGCAAGGTAAGGTAAGGTAAGATAAAGTAAGATAAGATGAGGTAAGGAAAAATAAGGTGAGACAAGGTAAGATAATTCAAGGCAAGGTAACATAAGGTAAGGTAAGGCAAGGCAAAACAAACAAGGACAGGCAAGGCAAGCTAAACAAATATATGGAAAGGTAAGGTAAGGTAAGGCGATATAAGGTAAAGCAAGATAAGGTAAGGTAAGTGCACGCTAAGGAAACGCAATATCAGGTTGGTGGTCATCGTGGTGTTCCAGTAAACAGAACCAAATCCAGCACTGCTCCGTCCCACCCGCTTCCCGCCTCGTCATTAAGTTGGTAACAGTGCGAGGGAATGAACCGTGAGCCAATCCGCGCGAAGG
Organism: Eriocheir sinensis; assembly: GCF_024679095.1. NCBI lineage: Eukaryota > Metazoa > Arthropoda > Malacostraca > Decapoda > Varunidae > Eriocheir > Eriocheir sinensis. Next base: position 11,586,300 of record NC_066540.1, on the reverse strand, counting down.
TAAACACGCTCTCAGCCAATCAGCGAGGCGCCCTGTCCATGAATCTATATTACAGCCAAACGCTACTAGTGGTGGTGGTGATGGGGGTGATGATGGCAGCGGACGTGGTGGTGATGGTGATGATGGGGATGGTTATAGTAGTGGTTGCGGGTTCTGTTCATGGTGATAATAACGTTGCTGAAGTTGTTTATGGTGGAGGTTTTGGTGATGGTGGTGATGATGGTGGTGGTGAGGGCAGTAAAGATTGTAGTACTAGTTTGTGGTGCATGCTATGGTGATGGTGGTGATGGTGGTGGGATGCATTGGTGGTGAATGAAAAGAGTAATGGTGTCGGTTGGTGTTGTAATGGTTGAATGGTGGTGGTGGTGGTGGTGGCAGTAGTGATGGTAATTGTGATGACGGGTGTAGGAATGGTGATAGTGGTCGTAATGGTGGCTGTGATTGTGGTAATGGTAGTAGTAGTGGTGGTAGTAAAGATGAGGGTAGCAATTGTGGTAGTGACGATGACCGCAGCGGTAGAGGCAGTGACATTAGTGGGAGTAATAATGCTAGAGAAGGGTAATGGTAGTAGTAGTAGTAGTAGTAGTAGTAGTAGTAGTAGTAGTAGTAGTAGTAGTGGTAGCAATGGTAGCAGTACACTTCCTGCCATCGTTACCACCACCACCACCATCATCACCACACCACCACCACCACCACCACCAGCTACTGTCATTACCCGGCGCCTCATTACCGCCCAGGCTGCTGTCCGCCCATCACAAAGTGCTATCATCTTGATCGTAAAAAAGGCGGCAGAGCAGTTATTTAAACCATCAATTACGATACGATCTGCCGCGCCGCCCCGCCAGGCCCTAATTATATCACTGACACGCGGGCCCTCAATGCTGTGTTCTATTACCTCCCATTATTCTTCAGCCCATTACCGCGATGAGGCTCTGAGTTATCGCGTGTCTTATCGCTCGGGATAATACTACAAAGATTCGACGATATGCCTGCCATCTCACTCGCTCTCCTTTTGCACTTCCTCTGCCTCTGTTATCCTTCTCTCTGGTCCTGTATCCCTTCCCTTCCCTTTCCTCCTCCTTCCTTCCCTTTCCTTTTCTTCCTTCTCCCTATTCTATCTTTTCATCTCCCTCACTTCTATTGCACACCCTCTTGTTCTCTTACCCTGTTTTCTGCTCCTGTATCCTTCCCCTTTCCTTTCCTTTCCTTTCCATTCCCTTCCTTTCATCTCTCTCGCTTTTTTTTCACTTTCTTTTATTCTTTTATCCTGGCTCTTGCTACTGTACTTCTCCCCTTTCCTCCACACCTTCCCCCCCCTCCCTCCCCTTCCCCTTTCTTCAATACCTTTCTCTCCCCTTTCCCTTTCCTTCTCTTCCCTTCTCTTCCCCTCTCTTCCCTCCCCTCCCCTTCCCCTTTCTTCAATACCTTTCTCTCCCCTTTCCTTCCATCCCTTTCCTTTTCTTTCCCTTCCCTTCTCTTCTCCCTTCTTCCCTTCCCTCTCCTTCCTTTTCCTTCCGTCCCCCCACTCCTTTTCCCTTCCCTTCCCTCCCCTCCCATTCACTCTCCTGTCTCTTGCTGTCTCTTCCACCTCATATATTTTTTCTCTCATCTTGTCACCCTCATTACTGCTATATCCTGACATTATTTATATCCCTTTCTTCCTCTTATCCCTAATCAGCTCCATCGTATCATAGCTCTTTCCATTTTCTATCTCTAGCTTCCTTCTCTATCTCATTTCTCGCCTTCTACGACTCTCATGTTCTTTCAGCACCAACATACTCTATAACACGATATATTTTCTGTACCTGTTTATTTCTACATGGAGTCTCTATATTTGCCAACCTCCTTTTCATATATATGTTCCTTTCTTTCTCCTCTATTAATTTATCTATCTCTATCTATCTCATCCACTTTATCTCTCTCAAACGCTCTCTTTAAACAATTCGGTCCTAACAATTTATCTTTCCCTTTTTCATTTCCTTCTCTCTCTACCTGCCTCCCCCACTTTGCCGTCTATCTCCTTCTCTCCTTATCTCATCTTCTCTGTCTCTCCATCTCTTAAGCTCCCTCTACGCTATCATGCTATAACAAACTATCATTTTTCTCTCCCTTCCTCTCCCTACCTGTCTTTTAACCTCTCTCCCTCCCTATACCTTCCCCTCCCTCTCTTCCTCTCCCTCCCTCTCTCTCCCTCCCGCCGCGTCATCGAAGTATCCTCTCATTATGCAGTACTAATTCGATGTTTCTTTTTTAAGTCAACAGAGTGAGTGCATGTGATGGCGAGGGAGAGAGAGGTAAGGGGGAAAAGTGTGTGTGTGTGTGTGTGTGGGGTGTTCCTCCTGTTGCCCTGTCAGTGTTCCCGTAGCTCCTGGTGGTGGTGGTGGTGGTGGAGGTGTGAGGGGAAATTGACTAACGGTGGTGATACAAATTGAATGTGTCTCTTTCTCTCGGCTTATCTGCTTGCCTGTTTATCTTTCAGTCTCTCTCTCTCTCTCTCTCTCTCTCTCTCTCTCTCTCTCTCTCTCTCTCTCTCTCTCTCTCTCTCTCTCTCTCTCTCTCTCTCTCTCTCTCTCTCTCTCTCTCTCTCTCTCTGAAAAAAAAAAAACGCAAATCAATAAAACTAACAGGAGTGATGCATTTCCAAGTCTGAATATATAATGGACAAAATAAATCAATGTCTTGTAAACAAATTGGAAGTGAATGAAAACACGTTCCGTCTATTATTTCTGGTGCTCAGGAAACAGAAACAAAAAGTGACACTCGCTGTTTTATTAAGTGGGTGAGTGTAAAAAACAAAACAGCAGCAGCACGAGTAATAAAAAAAAAAAAAACATAACCACCTCCAGCAATCCCGTGTGACGATGTTTTACTAGCTAACTAAATACATAAATAAATAAATAATTACTTCAAAGTGAAAATGAAATTGGCTTCACGTACAAAATTCAGGAGGCACAAAACAGAGAAGAGAAATAACACAGCTTGAGAAAGAAAATATGCTACAATGAAAAGCAGAAATGTTAGAAAAGTTACTTAGAGGAAGAACGAACTAGAATATCACGAAGAAAAGAACGAGAAAATAACTATAAAAGCACTGTGACAAATTTGATATATTTCGAAAGAAGACAACAACAACAACAACAACAACAACAACAACAACAACAACAACAACAACAACAAGTAAGTATAGTCAGACCAACTCCAGTATGAATGTAAACAACAACAACAACAACAACAACAACAACAACAACAACAACAACAACAACCTGTAAGTATAGTCCAGCCAACCCCAGTAAAATAAGTAAAAGAAGACAGCAAAGGTGATCCTGGCTTAGTGAGAACATCGTAATTGTAAGCCGAGAAGGATGGAGGGTCTCCCAACCTCTTACCTGAAGCAGAACGTAGCCAAGTCTAACCGAAAGATAACCTGAAAAATATGTTTAAGCAGAACGCAAATTCAGACCAGCAGTGTTAGTTAATGCAGCATGAACGTAAAGAGAGGGGAAATAACCTCTAAGTACCACGTAAATGTTGAAAAGAATGTAAAGAGAAGGATAATAAAATCAAAATAATACTCAAATGTTACAAGGAAAGAAAGTCAGAAGAGCTACAACCTCAAATTACTACCTGAATGTAAGAAGAGAAGGAGACTCATATTAAATTATTACAATATAAAGGAGAGAGTGAAGAATCTTAAATTACTGTACCTGGAACATAATGCGGGCAAGAGTAGCTGAGTGAGAAACTAATAATGGAGAATAAACGTCTTCACACAAGGTCAGGTAAATCGATTCCGCAGAAGGTAGGGGCTGGGCTTTGAGAAGGGACGTCTATTTTTACATAAAGAGGCAAGTCAAAGACGATATATGTTTAAAAATAATACCTAAAATGTGCTTCTCATAAAGGTGTCTAAAAAATCCAATGCATTACCACAGTTGTCTTGAAAATCTCCTCTAAACGTTTGTCTTAGGAAAGTTGAGTAGAATACATTGAAATCTGTACCGTAAGCAAATGTTATTGGTATTCTCGTATTACACAGTGACTTATGGCGGTATACCAAGCTCTCCCTTGCTGGAAGATATCAGTTATGACCATTTCGACACCAACGACAGATTCTAACTTTTTTTCCCATGCGCTGAACTTCCTTTACTTCGTTTCCAGTTCTTCCATGGAATTCTGGGACCTTACTCTTACTAACATAGGAAAACTGATATACTGGAACTAACCATTGAACCGAAACAGTTGTTCAAAGAAAGGTCATAGGGAACGGAATCTGGCATACAGGTACTGTTGGAAATGATCTTCAGGGAATGAATGGTCTGAAATATGATCTTTGGCGTCACGGGGAGAGGGTAGGTCAGCGGGATGGGGCTGTGAAAGGAACAAGTCAAATGAGGAGCAAGTGATGTTCAAACAGATATATTTGAAAGAGTGGTTCATCGTTTAGTGATTGTATATTGTGAATAGGAGACATGTGGGTCAGGAGGGGACGTAAGACACAAGCAAACACGTGGTACATTATGTCTTTGTACTTGGCTGTGAATATATGATAAGTATTTGAGACAGCTTTATATAGTTACTGATTCATGCTTCTGATTCTTCGCGGAAATGAGTGTGCATTCTTCGGGAAAACGCTTGCTTGTTCCATCACGCTGTAAGACTGTCCAGAAAGAGCCCAAAAGTGTGCGCTAGATAGTGTGATGCTGATGTTTATTCTTTCTTTGGACTATCATTTTTCTATTTCGTCTATTGCTTCAATTTTTTTTTCCTCTTCCTCTTCTTTTTTTCTTCTGACTATTCTTTTTCTATTTCGTCTATTGCGTCTATTTTTTTTCCTCTTCCTCTTCTTTTTTTCTTCTGACTATTCTTTTTCTATTTCGTCAATTGCGTCTATTTTTTTTCCTCTTCCTCTTCTTTTTTTTCTTCTGACTATTCTTTTTCTATTTCGTCTATTGCGTCTATTTTTCTTCCTCTTCCTCTTCTTCTTCCACTTCCTCGTTCTCTACCTTTCTTTTTCTTAATGTTTCTCTCTTTTTCTTTTTCATCTTCTTTTCCTCTTTTTCTTTCCTTTTTTCCGTTTTTCTTTTTCTTTTCTTTTTTCTTTCTTTTCTAACTATTCTTCTCGCCTTTACTTCTTTTCTTTTCTTTTTCTTCTTCTTCTTCTTCTTCTTCTGCTTCTTTTCTTCTTCTTTTTCTTCTTCTTCTTCTTCTTCTTCTTCTTCTTCTTCTTTTTCTTCTCCCCTCCGATTGAACATAGCGTTGAGGGATGGAGGAAGAAGTAAAGAAATGCGAAAAAGAGGCAAAGAATAAATGTGGAAGAGGAATAACTTCACTCCATTCTTTGCTGTTATTTAATATTCAGACGCATACGTAAAAAAAAAAAAAAAAAAAAAACATGAATAAAGAAGAGTAAACAGAAGGATGAATAAGTAAACAAACAGGTAAATAACAGGCGAATAAAGGACAAATAAATGAATAAATAAATAAATGAATATGCGTGTATGCGAGTATTTGAATTTCTCTTTTACAAATGCACTAATAAATTGTCTCTCCCTTTTTCTTCACAACGCGAACATCTGAATATTTCATAACCATTATATCGAGGACTTCCTTTTCTCCCTCCCTCCTTTCCTTCCCGCCCTTCCTCCCTCCCGGCCTCCCTCCCTTCCTATTGTTCCCTCCCTCTCTCTCTCTCCCTGCCTCCCTCCGTCCCATTAAATATTGTCATTCGTACTCAGCATAACAAAAAAAACATTAATAAATATATATCCTCAGCAGCCCTGCGTGCTCATAAAAAAATACTTTCACTTCTATCTTTATCACCTTTTTTCTTTATTTTTGCTCTTCTTTTTTATTTTCACGTGCAGTAACGTTACATGTGCAAAGCAAACCCAAAAGCCTGGAACCCGCCCATTTAAAGGAGTTCTAAGATTTCAACCATTCGTCTGAGTCTTTAGTGAATGGTTTGAGGGTCGTGATTCGATGCATTGTGGTTTCCTCCCTTAAGAATCAGAATGGGTGGGGTGATGGAGGGGGGAGAGGAGCGTACGTTGAAGGGAGGTAAGGGAAAGGGAGGAAGAGGGAAGAGGGAGGTAGAGGGTAGAGGGGGAAAGGGGGAAGAGGGAGGTTGGGTGTAGGGGGAAGAAGGGGAAGAGGGGAGTAAGAGTGAGAGGGAGCAAGGGGAAGAGGGAGGCAGAGGGTGAAGGAAGAAGGGGAGAGAGGGAAGCAAAGGTGAAAGGGAAAAAGGGGAAGAGGGAGGTAGGGGGTAGAGAGGGGTAGGGGGAGAGGGAGGTAAGGGTGAGAGGGAGGAAAGGGGGGAAAGGGAGGTAAGGGTGAGAGGGAAGAAGCGGGAAGAGAAAGGTTGGGGGTAAATGGAGCCCCCTATATCATGTCTCTCTTATTAAATCTCTTATATTGCAATGGAGGTGCTTGAAGGGTGAGGGAAACAATACAACTCATCAATTCTCGAGTCTCACCTTTGCAATATCACATTAGCCCTGACTGCCTGCTTGCCTGTGAGTCTGGCTCCTTACTATTCATTCTCTGCTTCTCTTTTCACCTTCTCCGCTGTACTGTCCTTACTGAGTTGCCCCTTCCAGCAGACAAGCAAATAAACAGATACAGGATAAGGTGCCGCACACAACACACTGCTTACTAGGAGGCTTGCATGAACTCAATCTGGGTCGTATTAAGAATCAGCCCAGGATCATGTATCAATTCTAAAAATCATCATCATCCACGCAAAATCACATTATATGTATCAACGCATTATGTTTATTTTTATATCACCTTTATTTTTTGGGGGGTTCATGTCAAGGGCGAAATTTGGCCCGTCGTGTCGCTGGTACGTGGCGTAACAATTTGTTGCCCGTCGCTGCTACCGGGTTAAGAAAAGTTTAGAGATCATTGCCGCAAACCCATCACAAGGCAGCACACTTACCCTGACTCCCTCCCTCCCTGCTTCCCTTCGCCCTCTCCTTGCCTCCATTCTGCAGCACGCGTAGGCCAGTATTTTCAGACGATTTCAGCTCTCACATCAACTCTTTCCATCAACTTTCAGCTCTCACATCAACTCTTTCCCTCCACTTTCAGCTCTCACATCAACTCTTTCCATCAACTTTCAGCTCACACATCAACTCTTTCCATCAACTTTCAGCTCTCACATCAACTCTTTCCATCAACTTTCAGCTTTCACATCAACTCTTTCCATCAACTTTCAGCTCCCACATCAACTCTTTCCATCAACTTTCATCTCTCACAAACTCTTTCCATCAACTTTCAGCTCTCACATCAACTCTTTCCAAAGGCCGCAAAGGAGATTAATAGAATTTTCATGAATGCTTTATCACAATCAAGGTACAGAAGAAGGCTCAAACTACCACTATAAGGTTATGAAACTACCCATGGAAATGCACCACACCCCTATGAAAGCCTTGTCAAATGTGTGCGCTTGGACGCCGAAATGTTGAAAAATATGACCTTTACTCAGCCTCCCTGCCAGCGTTGCCAAATCGTCGTACTCTCACAATCGCGTTTATCATTTTTAGGCTCCGAGACGGTCGCAGCCACACACATAACGATAGAAAATTAAAGTCATCGTTGAAACTGTAAAATACTGATGGTTTTCGTTCTTTTTCGCTATAGTTATCGGTCAGAAACTACGAAAAGGCTAAATGCGGAGTACGATAATTTGGCATGGCTGAGTCCCTGCCTGCTTGTATATCTTCGTTCTCTCCCTGCTTCCACTCTTCCCACCTCCCTTTACTTCACCTCAAGGCAGCTCTATGCAGGGTGGTCTGAGTGCCTGAGGACCCGCAAGGCGTAGGTAATGTCCATCAGTCCCCCTTCAGTCTCGCCTCGCTCTGCGTTACCTCAGCTTCCAGTGGCTTCAGGTTGGTTAAGAATCAGAGTGGGGAGGGGGGAGAGGAGCGTACGTTGAAGGGAGGTAGGGGAAAGGGAGGAAGAGGGAGGTAGAGGGTAGAGGGGGACAGGGGGAAGAGGGAGGTTGGGGATAGAGGGAGGTAGGGTGTAGACTGTAGAGGGAGGAAAGGGGAGAGGGGAGTAAGAGTGAGAGGGAGCAAGGGCCGGGAAGAGGGATTCAGAGGGTGAGGGAAGAAAAGGAGAGGGTGAAGCAAAGGTGAGAGGGAGAAAGGGGAAGAGGGAGGTAGGGGGTAAAGAGAGGTAGGGGGAGAGGGAGGAAAGGGGGAAAAGGGAGGTAAGGGTGAGAGGGAAGAGGCGGGAAGAGAAAGGTTGGGGGTGAAGGGAGGTGGGTTAGGAATCAAGTCCATCTCATGTTAAGTTAAGCCGTGCCAGCCCAGGTTGTCTTTAATCCGAGGTTCGTACAGGTTCTGGCAGTCGGGTTAGTCATGGTCAGCCGTCGGTGTAATGAGGCACAGCTGCGGGGAGACACACGCCAAATAAAGGCAAACTCAGCACTCCCTCCAGGCTTGAACTTTAATTTGTCGACCACCGCCACAGTGTGCAATCTCCAGGCAGCGATTGTAGTGTATTCCAAGGCTCCGTTACTTCTTACTTAAGCCTTTTTTTTCCCACCCCACGCTCTCCTTTCCTTATCCCCTCTCATGCCTTTCCTCCTTATTTATACTCATTGTTCCCTCTCTTCAATATTTCCATCATTCTTTGCCTTCTCTTTGCTTTTGTTTACCTTACCATTCATTCTTGTCTTATTTCTTCCCTTCTTTTATTTGCTTTTTTTTCTTTTCGTTGACCTTTCACGGTTTTCCTCCTTTTTATACTAATTGTTCCTTTTCTTCAATATTTCCATCATTTTTTGCCTTCTCTTCTCTTTGCTTTTGTTTACCTTCCCACTCATTCTTATTTCTTCCCTTCTTTTCTTTACTTTTTTTTTCGTTGACCTTTCTTATATTCTTTGTCTCTTCTACTCTTTGCTCTTGTTTACTTTCCTAACCCTTTTCATATCTTCCTTTTTTTTTTATCTTCTTTCTTTTCTTTCTTTCTTCACTTCCTTTTCCTGTCTACTTCTCTCATTTCTTTTCTCCTTCCACTCCTTCGGTCCCTTTCCTCACCCTTCTGTTCTCTTCCTTTTTTATTCGTCTTGTTCCTTTTTCGACCTTTCCTTCATTCTTGGTCTTTTTTCTACATTTTTTCTTGTTTATCTTCCTAGCTTCTCTATTTCTTCACTTCCTTTCCCTGTCTACTTCTCTCATTCCTTTTCTCCTTCCACTTCTTCGGTCCCTTTCCTCCTCCTTCCATGCATTCATTCTCTTCTTTCGTTATCTATTCTCCATTCGTTCTTGATAACCTCCACTTTTTCTTTTTACTTTCATCCCTTACTCCTTTTCTTCATCCAGTTTCTTTCCTCCCTCTTTTGCTTCGTGTCTCTTTTCTCTTCAGCCTTTTTTTTTTCTTTTTTCTTCCTCTCTTCATCCCTTGACCTATCTCCATTCCTACCTTTCTTCCTTCATTTCATTCTTTTCCTTGCCCATAACCTCGTATCTCCCGCGCCTCTTTTTCTCTCCTAGTTGTTTTTCTTCCTTCATTCATACTTTACGTTCTCTTTTTTTTCTTCTGTACCTAGCTTAACTACACCTCCATTCATTCATTCTTCACCTTCATTGTTCCTTTCACCTGTGTTCCTGCTACTTCACATCCTTTCTCCACTGGCCTCACTCCCCTTCTTCCTTTATTTCTCACCTCTTCTCTTTCCTTCCCCATTCTTTCTTCTCTATAACTACATCACCACGTCCTTCACCTTCGTTGCTTCTTTCTCTCCCCGCCTGTGTTCCTGCTACTTCTCTTCCTTCCACCACTGCTCCCACGTTCCTCCTCCCTTCATTTCTCACCTCTTATCTTTCCTTCCCCAAGCATGCTTTCGTTTCTGCCCCTCCATCCCTACATCCTTCCCCTTCGTCATTCCTTCCTCTCGCCTATGTTCCTGTCAGTTCACTTACTTATTCGGGTGACTCAACTTCTCTCGTCAGGCGACTCAACCTCTTTTTCAGGCGATTCGATCTCTTTTCGCTGGAAAAGCCACGCTTATGAGGGGATATGATTCAGATCTTGAAGTGCTTAAAGAATTTCAGTAACGTCGACCACTCAAAGTTTTGTTGAGCCACAAACCAACTCATGAGCTAGAAACAACGGTCTACTCATGCAAGCAAGGCAACGCAATACTGACATTGGAAGGAGTTTCTTCTCAAACCGAGTCATACGCCACTGGACCACCTTCCCGGCTGAAGTAGTAAGTGCAGAAACCATCAACGAATTAAAAAATCGCATCGACCGTTGCATCGTTGCAGCAGGTGTAAACTGAACGTACGCACCGAAGTGCTTTGGTCTGCTCTGCAGGTACGATGTGACTGTCAGGCAGATCATATCACTAGAGCGGCGACCTAGTAATGAGCCAACAAGCATCCTGTTGCCTCCCTTTGCATGTTTCCATGTTTATTTACTCTACTGTTCCCACTCCCTAACTTTTTCCTTCATTTCTCACCTCTTCTCTTCTCCTTCTTTCATCATGCTTTCTTCTACCTCCCTTCTTTAATTCCTGGCCTTCAGACCTCTCCTTGACATGCCTTTCTTCCTCCACCTTCCTCCCTCCCACGCAGTAAGCGGAGAGGCAGTAGGTAAGGGTGGCGCGTCCCTCGTGTCACCTGCGTCTGCTTAGGCATCACTCCTGCTACCTTTTGTGGACGCAGGTAATTAGCTCCTGTTGTAATCAGCGTGCACAGGTAAGAGTGGCTGAGAGAGAGAGAGAGAGAGAGAGAGAGAGAGAGAGAGAGAGAGAGAGAGAGAGAGAGAGAGAGAGAGAGAGAGAGAGAGAGAGAGAGAGTGAGAGAGAGAGAGAGAGAGAGAGAGAGAGAGAGAGAGAGAGAGAGAGAGAGAGAGAGAGAGAGAGAGAGAGAGAGAGAGAGAGAGAGAGAGAGAGAGAGAGAGAGAGAGAGAGAGAGAGAGAGAGAGAGAGAGAGAGAGAGAGTGGATCAGGGAATATTTATGTATGCAAGCAGGAGGGTGTAAAGTACGTGTCTGAGTGCCAAGCAGGTGTCCCGTACGTGTCTGTGTCGTGTAATTCTTTCAAATCTTCTTTTCTTTCCATCTTTTTTGTTATTTTTTCCACTTTTGCATCTCTTTTATTTTATTTCCCTCTAAGGTCTTCTAAAAAATTTCCTCCTAGCTCATTAGTCATCTTCCGTTCATTTGCTGGCCTGACTGTCTGGCTGCATGTCTGTCTGTCTGCCTGTCTGTATCTCAAGTTACTAGGGATAGGCATGTGTGTGTGTGTGTGTGTGTGTGTGTGTGTGTGTGTGTGTGTGTGTGTGTGTGTGTGTGTGTGTGTTCATGTTCAAGGACAGTGCATATTATGAACAGCATTTCAAAGCAAAGCACAGACAGAAATATATATTGAAAACAACAATAAAAATATCGAACAAATACATGACTACAGATACATTCATACCCGCGCCAGAAGAAGGGCTGGGCTGACCATCAGGAGGACCTGGAAAGAAGCCTTTTGACCGACCATCAGGGATCCTGGGAAGAAGCCCCCGGGGCGGCAATAGGCTGCAATGTAAAAAAAAAAAAAAAAAAATACACATACTGTTTTCTAAGTTATACCGCTATTCCCAGAGAGCAGGTATGAATGACGTAATGAATGGTCTTATATCAATTGGGAGTAACAAAAATATATAGTAGTTATTACCCCGATTATAGGAGGTTATAGGAGCAGCAAGTAGCGGGCTTTTTTTTTTCATTATTGTTTCTTTTTTTTGTGCCCTTGAGCTGTCTCCTAAGCTGTAAAAAAAAAGCCATTCTTTCTTTTTTTCCTTTCGCTCTGTCTATCTACTTCTATCTCCCTCTCTCCCGAACCTCCCTCTTCCCCTACCTTCTCTCCCCGCTGCGATGTCCCCTCCTTACTACACCCACCCAAAAATTCACGCGCTGGGCCTCACTCGGAAGCAGAGGAGTCCTGGCAGCAAGGCGACCCTGGGAAGCCTGCCGCGCCGCCTCACCTGTGTTAATAACCTACTTAAATATTCACGTGGCGGGTCTGCAGCTGCGGTACGGGGAAAGGGGAAGGAGGAGGAGGAGGAGGAGGAAAAAGTGTTGATATGTGGAGAGAGAAATATATAGTAAGAGATTGAGGGTTAAGGTCAGTGAAAACAAGAGGAGGAGGAAGAGGAGGAGGAGGAGGAAGAGGAGGAGGAGGAGGAAAAAGAAGTGGAGGAGGAGGAGGAGGAGGAGGAGGAAGAGGAAGAAGAGAAGGAGGAGGAGGAGGTGTGAAGGAGAGGAGAGAGAACTATATGGTGAGAGATTGAGGGTTAAGGTCCATGAAAACAAGAGAGAGAGAGAGAGAGAGAGAGAGAGAGAGAGAGAGAGAGAGAGAGAGAGAGAGAGAGAGAGAGAGAGAGAGAGAGAGAGAGAGAGAGAGAGAGAGAGAGAGAGAGAGAGAGAGAGAGAGAGAGAGAGAGAGAGAGAGAGAGAGAGAGAGAGAGAGAGAGAGAGAGAGAAAATGGGGAGAGAGAGGGTGTAGGGGGGAGGGGGGAGGGGGGGAGGACGTAACTCATCGAAATCCTGTGCAGTCTAGCAAATAAAAGATGACTGGCCACACGTCGTTCACACCTCAAAAAACACACCTTTCCACCTTCATTTACACCTGCATTCACCTTTACACGGCCACACACTCACACACCTGTTTGACTCTCCCTCACAACCCCTAATCCCTCCTCCACCTCACCCCCCCTACACACCTTCCCTTCCTCTCTTACCTCAATACTTTTTACCTTATACCTAACACTATCCATACCTCACACCCATTAACTGGCTATTCCTTCATGCCCTTCCTTTGCTCCCATACCCTTCACTTAATTCCACCCCATCTCTTTCAACCCATCGAACTCCCCTAATCTATTTGCAACTCCACTTCACATCTCTTCTTTTCCATGGGTGTTCTTCCTCTTGATAGACTGAATAGAAGGAGGAGGAAGAAAGGGAGTAGAGGGGGAAGATGGAGATGAAGGTGAAGAGGGAGAAACTTAGGCAAGAGTGGAAAAGGATTAAGAAGAGGGGGAGGATAAGGATGAATATATAGGGAGGAATTGTGGAAGAGGAGGAAGAGGGAGAAGATGCGAGTGAAGAGGGAGGAATTACGGGGGAGAAGTGGAAGAAGAGTAAGAGAGTAAGAAGGGAAGGGGGAAGAGAGAAATCATACAACTATTGACATGGAAGTATGAAAAATCGGAGAAGCAGACGACAGAAAACCTAAAGGCGAATGACAGTGAAGAAAAGGAGATGGGAATATGGGGGAGAGGAGAGCCATTAAATAGGAAAGACGAGGAGGAGGAGGAGGAGGAGGAGGAGGAGGCCACTTCAATGAATGTATAGTATTCGAGGGAAGAGATAGATAGATGAAAACAGAAGGGAGCAGAAGGTGGGTTAGAAGGGAAAGAAAAAAAGGAAGAGAAAAAGATGGAAGAGATCAGAAAAGTGAAAAGAAGATAAGAGGAAACGAAGATGGTATTGAGGAAGAGAGAGGCGGAGGGTAGAGAAGAAAGAGGAGTCATGTTGTGTTTGGAGTAGGAAAAAGAGGAGGAGGAGGAGGAAATGGAGGAGGGGAAAATATGATGGAAATTTCAAAGAGGAGAGGGAATGTCAGTCAGGTAATATACAGCTCACGAAAGAGGAAGAAATAAAAAGTGGTGGAGATTTGAAAGGGAGAGTAAATCAGACAAGTAATATGCAGCTCACACTTTCACCTTCTCCATGCCACACCTGTCCAGCAACACGGGCCTTTCAACACCTGTCTGCGCGAGGGATTTACTTCGGCCCTCGTCCCAGCCTGAGTGTTTGCGGCGGTGGTGAGTGCAGAGCGCGGATCCGGGAGGCCCCTAAGCAGAGAGGCGGTGATGGACGTGTGTGTGTGTGTGTGTGTGTGTGTGTGTGTTTTACAGCAGAGGAAGCAGCTCAAGGGAAAAACATATAAAAAAGAAAACGCTATTCGCTGCTCCTATGAAGAAAATAGAATGAAGGGCCCAAAAGAGGTGTGTGTGTGTGTGTGTGTGTGTGTGTGTGTGTGTGTGTGTGTGTGTGTGTGTGTGTGTGTGTGTGTTATGGAATGGGCGATAAACCGTTGTGACTGATGGATGGATTAGTCACTGGAGTATCGGTGGATGGGTGAGGTGGAGGGGAGGGGAGATGGGAGGGAGTAGAGAAGTAAAAGATAAATGGAATGAGTATATATAGAAAGCACAGGTATAAGCTAACATGACAACTCTCGCGTTATCTGGGTATTCAACATAGTGGTGAAGGTTGACCATAACCATGAAACTGCAGGATCGGACAAAAAAAAGGCAGTTTGCGAAGATGAAAAAAATACTGGATTGTGTGATTATATGTGAGGGACTGAGTGACGAGGGAAAGTCGGTGAGATAGTACAGCATATACATATAAAGAAGTATCCATTAAGTCATTAGGAGGAGGCAGAGTCTGGAGAAGGAGAGTATCCAGAGGCAGGGAATGGAGGAAGAAGGGAGGAGGGGTGGCGGCAGGGGTTAAAGGGAGAAGGAGGAAGGGAAAATAGGGAGGTGGGTAGGGGACACCGTTGGCAGATTATCGTACTCAGAGCATAGCATTTACTGGTTTCTGACGCCTAACTATTGCCAAGAAACATCAGGATCTAACTCTTTTAACGATAACTATAAATGAGTTTTGTTATTGGAGCCCAGAAGACAGTTTTGGGGCAGAAAGTCGGGAAATATGAGCGGCTGAATACGACAATCTGGCACCGTTAGTAGGGGGGTAGGGGGGTAGGGGGCAACAAGAGACGAGAGGTGAGGGAAAGGGGGCTGTTAAGAGTGATGGATGGAGGGGACACGATGGGGTAGAGGGGGGAGAAAAGGGAAAGGGGTGATTGCAGGGGGAAGGGGGAAAGGGCGTGAAGGGGAAATAGGAAGTTAGGGGGAAGAAATGCAACAAGAGGTGAGGGAATGGGGGATTGTTTAGTAATGGATGGAGGGAGCCAGAGGAGGTAAGGGGGGATGGAAAGAGGGAAGGGAGGCTGCAGTAGTTAAGAGTGAGAAGGGGGCAAAGGCGTGAAGGGGGAATAGGAGGATGGGGGGGGGGGGTCAAAAAACGGCAGGGGATGGGAATGGTGACTGTTTAGACTTGAGTGATGGATTGAGGGCTACAGGGGGTATATGGGGGAGGAATGGGGGGGAGGCATGGGTTGAAGGGGGAAGAGGGGAAGGGCGTGAAAGGGAAGTAGGAAGTGGGAGCGAGGAGCGACAAGAGATGAGAGAACGGGGACTGTTTAGACTTGAGTGATGGAAGGACAGATCACGGTTGGGGGGTAAGGGGGAGGAAGGAGGTGGCAGCACACGCGGGCGGGGTGGCTGACGAGCGTGCAGAATGGGCGAGAAAGCGTTAAAATCGGTACTTCCCGGCGCGGTGGGTGTGCAGGAGGGGGTGGGGGGCGAGGCTGTGCTAATGAGGGACGATATCACAGCCCACAGCCTCTCCTCACCCCACTTTCCTTCTGGCTCCTGTGCTGTGCTTGCTAGGTCACGTGTGTGGGGGGTGGGGGAGGGGACGAAGTTGTGCTGAGGGACGGTATCGCAGCCCACTGCCTTTGCTCTCCCCCCCCCCCCCCTTTGGCTCTCGTGCTGTGCTTGTTAGGTCACGCACGCCGACACAGCACCTCACGCCACGCAGCAAGGTAGTGAGTGTGCACAGGAAAGTGGCAGATGGAGTTCAGTGTCGGGAAGTGTAGTATTCTGAGTATAGGAAGGAATAGCCCTCTACATGACTATTCCTTAAGTGGCACTCCTTATGATGTTCTTATGGTCTAGGCACATGGTGGGTTGTCTCGGTGCTCAATTCTTTACTGCTCATCTGGAGTACCGATTATCTTACACGACTCCCTCCCATGCTGGTAAAAGGTCAGCACTTGCAAATGAGAAGTAATGTAACTTGTATTTGCACCATGGAGTATGACCAACCCATGGAACACCTGATCCAAGTATGAATTCTTTTGACGATTGCGACATCATTTTTCGGTAACCAAGGCCGTTTTGCTCATCTACCTCACCCAAACACTTGATCCTCGGCACAGTCTGAAACTCTCGCTTATTTGTTTCCTTCGGTGGTGAAGAGGCATCTCAAGGATACTCGTTTATACAGGCAAAGAATACCAATAACAACCATCTTTCAGAGTAATTATCTTTGTACCATGGAACAGTCACATCTTCTTTTCTATGAATTACTGGGGAGCACAACGACATACAGTTATTTCATTATTTAGTTGTGTATTTATATTTACATATATTAACTCATATATAAGCGGACCCGTATGCCAGGGGTGGATCAAGGGTGTGCAGCGGCGTGGTGCGGCGCCTGGTTACACTGTCACATGATAGTGGGAAGAGCCCGGCGGCGTGGCCCGGCACGGCGCCCGCTGATTACCGGTGCTGCTGTTGATGCTGCCGCTCATGGAGTGATAGGAAGCGATAATAATGATGATAACTTGTAACAATAATGATGACAATAATAATAATGATCATTTTCAATATCATTCTCTTTATTATTTCCATTATTAACATTATAATCATAATTATTATTATAGCTATTATTATTATTATTATTATTATTATTATTATTATTATTATTATCATAATTATTATAATTATTACCATATTATTATCATAGCATCAATAATAACTTATGTAGTTATAATAATGATTACTATTATCAATCATTATTATCACTATTATAACTTATTTTATTAAAACTACTACAGCTACTATTACTACTACTACTACTACTACTACTACTGTTGCCACCGTAAATTAATGAGCAGCAGCTCGCAAAGACGGCAAGAACAACTACCACCACCATCACCACCAACAACAATACCACAACCACCGCCGACAGTACTGGTAGAAACGTTGGCCACAGTAGTAAATATTATTCGTGCTGGGAGAGGTTGTTGCTGTTATTGTACTTGTTACTACTGTTGTTGTTGTTGTTATAGTTATCGGTGTTGTTGCTCCTAGTGCTGGTATTGGTGTTGTATAGCTGTTGTGGCTGAATCAGAAGCAGCATCGTAAAAACAGCATTAGCAGGCACAGAATAATGAAGGCGAGGCCACAAAGCACCCACACAGCACTCCGCTCCCTCCCTCGCCCTTCACTGCAGCAGCGAGGAGTGTTTTTACGCCGCCAGGAGCAGCAGCGGGCGATTCCTTCCCGGCCGAGGATCACGTTACCTCGGCGGCCGTAATGAGCTTTGTCCGCGGGGCTTTTTACTGGGTCGTCACTTGTGAGTTTATAAGCGGCATTTAGCGGCTGTTTTTTTGTATATTTTTCCCTACTTATTCGTGGTTTTACTCACGGTACCCGCTTTGTGAGGAATATAAAATGTAGGAAGAAAATGCACTACTTTGTTATGATGATGAATAATGTTGTGTAAGTTACGGTTTCATTCTATGTCACGTCATGTTTTTTTTTTTGTGCTTCCTGTAGCGCCGGTAGGCTTTCTTGAGGGACCTTATGGACGGCCCCAGCCCGTTAGTGACGCAGGCTAATTTTATCTATAGTGGCTGCCGTGATGAATGATTCTTGCTTGGCCCATGCTGCCCCCGGTCCTCCTCTTGACCGAGGTCGCTGAAGTTAGGGCTGATTGAAGATCCGGACAGCATGAGGGTAATCTTCCGCCACGCGGCGATGATTTGAAAAAATCAGCGTGTTTTGGTGGGGAACTCGAATTAGATCAAGGCGCTAGTGTATTGTTGGGTGAACCTGACAGGTTGTGTTAGTGAGCGAGAAGTGGTGTATGTGCAGTTTAATGTTGGGAAGAGTAGTATTTTGAGTGTACGTAGAAATAACCCTCACGTAATATTTTTTTTTAAATGACACCACTGTGGAAGAAATTTATTAATGAGCTCTGATCTCAGTTGAAGGATCCAGTGCACTCATACTAAGAAACAAGCAAATAGGATCTTGGGTGGTCATTTAAAGAGTAAGCAATATAAGCGCTGAGCGTGTCTATAAGGTATGTCTATAGCAGTATTCAAATCTCATTTCGATTCTGCGGTGAATAAATCTATGAAGGAGAGGATGACGAAAATATTTCACGAGATGACAAACTTTCTATATAAGAATAGACGTAAATATATAGATTTGTATTTTTTAGAAAGCTATGTATAAACTTTATCAAAGTTAATAAACGGATGAATGACATTTAATAAGGATGGTGCTAATACGATGATGGAGGTGGGCGAGCCGGATATAGGACATGCAGTAATGGATTTAACTTTGATTACTTCAAATCCAACAATGGCATAAGTAAGAATTGGTTTATTGTAATAAAGTGGTGGAGTGGTGGTTCTACAGGCTTGGCAGCTCATGTGGTGAGTGCCAATACGATAGATAACTTCCTGAAAATTTTGGATAAACTCATGGATAGAGAAGATTGGCAGTGATAGGTTGGGTTCGGTTTACAGAAGCTACTCTGTATACAGGCTTACTAGCTTCTTGCAGGCTCCTTATGTTGTTGCGTATATTCCTCCTCCTCCTCTTCTTCTTCTTCCTCCTCCTCCTCCTCCTCCTCCTCCTCCTCCTCCTCCTCCTCTCCCATTTCACATTTTGTTCTTTTCTTCTCATAGTTTATCGCAGTTTTGCTCGTATCCTTACTCCTTTCCTTTACCTCCTTCTGCTCCTCCCTCTTCTCTTTCTCCTTCTCCTCCTCTTCATCCCCATCCTCCTCTTTTTTCTTCTCCTCTACCTCCTCCTCACAATGGTCAGACGAGCCTCTTTTTCCCGCCATTGTTTCGTGAGTTAAGTCCTCCGGCGGGTTACTCCGGCACGACCCGCGCGCCTCCCGCCGATGTCCAGGCCCGAGGCAACATTAATGGGCGGGCAGGACCTCGTCTTTTTCCCCTCGCCAACCTTTTACCTTTACTCGTTTTTCTGCTCCTCTACTCTTGATTATTTTTTGTACTTTCCTCTCTCTTCTTCCTTTCCTGTCTCTTTTTCTTTTTTTTCTGATACTCTGCCTCTTGATACTTTATTTTTGTACTTTTCTCTCACTTCTTCCTTTCCTGTCTCCTTTTCTTTTCTTTACGTTTCGTCACTGAAAGGGCTCACGGAAGTGCTTTCATCTGTCCTGCAAGCATGAAGTGACTATAAAGCCGATGAAAGCGACCTCATAATGAGCCAATGACTTTTATTGCCTGCCTTTCGGTGTTTACATGTTTTCTGCTCACTTTTTCCGTAACTATCCTTTCTTTCCTTCATTCCATTGCTATATTTTCTTTGCGTTTGCCCCTTCTTCTTCCTTATTCTCATCTCTAAAGCGTAGCAGTAGTTATGCAGGTAGGTATAAGTAGCTATAACTATCTAGCTATTTAAGTAACTAACTGGTTGGCTAGTTGGCGCGTTAAGGAGATAGACAGTTCTTTTCCATTTTATTATATCCATTTGCTCCTCTTCTCCATTTCCTTTTTTCCTCAAATTTATCTTACTCCTCCTTTTCTTCTTTCTCGTTTTTTCTCCCTATATCTATCTATCTTGACCCATTTACTTACCTATACCTTAAGAAAGAAGAAATGGAGGAGTAAGAGAAAGTTGAGGAAAAAAGGAAACGAAGCAGAGGAGCAAATGGATATAAAGAAAATGGAAAAGAAAAGTAGGCGATGTATATTAATAAAAAAAAAATAGAACTACAATTTTGCGAAGAGATCCAAGTTTTGAAAGAATACAAGTCAAAACAGGAGTAAATAGAGACAAAGATGATAGTGGCGGTGGTGGTGGTGGTGATGGTGGTAGCGGTGGCGGTGGTGTGAGCGGGGCGGCGGCGTTACACCCACATTACGCATCCGAGCCGAAGACAGTAACCCAACACCCGGGAAGGCGAGGCTCGGCGTGGTGATGGCGTGGGTGGTCTGGGCGGGGCGGGGGTGCAGGGGGTGGGTGGGGGGGGGAGAGAGAGAGAGAGAGAGAGAGAGAGAGAGAGAGAGAGAGAGAGAGAGAGAGAGAGAGAGAGAGAGAGAGAGAGAGAGAGAGAGAGAGAGAGAGAGAGAGAGAGAGAGAGAGAGAGAGAGAAATTTTATTATATCATGTATTGTTAACACTGTACACTAATGAATTAAGAAGCACACATAACGGACATAGCCACAATTCCCACATGCTGTCCAGAAGACCACCTATCAACCCGGACTCTAGATTCTAGGATTAAAGATGAGCTCCGGGAGGGCAGCATGAGCCAATGCAAGATGGCGCCACTATAAACACTCGCCTGCGCCAGAACGGTCTGGGCCGACCATCAGGCCCCACCGGGAAGAAGCCTTGGACCGACCATCAGGCTCCACCGGGAAGAAGCCTACCGGCGCAATAGGCCACGACGTAAAAAAAGTAAATAAATAAATAAATAAATAAAATAGTGCGCCCCCCAGCAAGTCCTGTCGGAAGGATTGCCGCGCTTTGGTGTTTCCTGGGAGTAAGGTAACAGCAGAATATTATACAAGATGCAATATACAGCGGTGGGTACAATACAAGATATTCATGAGGCGTTACCAATGTGCGGGAACTTTTCCTAAGTAAATGCTGAACTGTGTCAATATTCATATGTTTAGAAAAACTACCAAAGGAGGTGAATGGATCGGACAGCGGCCTGAGGCAGTCTGGCTCCCGTTCATTTCAACCCTTCTAATGCTGGTCATTTATAAACTTGTGTTACTCCAATGCCGGCTGATTTGATACTATTTTATTATGATGAATTCATCAGGTTAGATGAGAAAAGCATAATGGAAAAAAGAAAATCCCTCTTTTAGTTCATTTTCGCCCAACAAGGGGTCATTGGAGTTTGCGATAGTGGTCTTGTGCTTCCCGAGACTTTATGTCTTTATTGAGGGTGTGCAGGCAGTTATAACTACTCCCAGCGCCTGGTTTTGACGAACGGAATCATTTGAAGCAATTCAATGTTCAGCAAGGACTTCTTTTAGCACGTACATATATTTTCTTATGATGTACGTACGAACACGAGAGGATCCATGATTGCACAGAGTAAGATGAAAACGACTTTTGTACATTCTTGTATGACACATAACTCTGAGCTTTCGCTGCAAGCACACTTTGAGGGAATTTCATGTGTATGTCCATTGAATATGCATGATACCTTCTGACGCACAACTGTCTCAGGCATGTAAGAGTAATGCCAGAAAATTCGTCAGCCAAAACAATGTATTAACATAGATCATTCCGCATCACGCACTTTCGAGCTACGGATCCACACAGTGCGCCGCATACACGAGTTTTCACGTAACAATATTTTCACCTATTCCCTAACAACACACTTTATGGTTGTCACAAAGTCTGATACAATAGCAACTGATCAATATTCTTAAAAACTACAATTACATATACTGCCGTGCAAACGTATTTCTATTACACATGTTTTCACACTATCATTTCTCAGTGGTGCAGGAGCGCGTGGTGCTGCGTGAAGGAGGATCGGATGCACAGGTCCACAGCACTGTCTTTTCAGTCGTACCTTATGTCCTTCCTGTCCTTGTTTTGAGGTCGTTTAGTGGTCGTTGAAGACACGGCACGTTTGAAAGGCAGGGTGCTTGTAGGTATGAATGAGGGAGGGTTGGGTGAACTAGTTTTGGTGATACAAATTGTTTACAGCAACACCCCTGCCCATATAATATTATATAAAATGGACGTGGCACTATGGGGGCTAATAATTGAATGATCATCAGTTTGTTGCGTCAGGGGTAAACTGAACCGCCCCGCACTTTAATCTGCTTCGAATGTTACATAAGTAGGCAAACAGGCAGCCTCGTTATGAGTCAACGGGCTTTCAGTGGCCTGCTCTTCCATGTTCCCAAGTTTCCTTTCACACTTCACTCGCCTAAAATTTCCCTCCGTCACATTTCCTCAGTTTTCAGCTCGGCGGCATCCATTTCCTCCTCCTTAATGGCCATATCTCCACCCTCTTTAGCCTAAGCTTTTTTCGTCTGCCTCTTTCTGTCTGTCTGCCTGTATATATGTATGCCTATCTGTGTCTGTTTGTTTGTATATATGTATGTCTGTATGTCTGTCGGCCTGTCTGTCTGCCTCTTTGTCCGTGTACCTGTCTCTATATATTATTTATGAATGTCAGTCACTGTATACACCTGTTTGTCACTACTCTCTCTCTCTCTCTCTCTCTCTCTCTCTCTCTCTCTCAGTCAGTCAGTCACGCCCTCTCTACCTCTCCCTCAGCCACTCATTCACTCCCTCCCTCACTCACTCCTCTCCTCCCTACTTGAATAAACACATTAGCCAGCACATAAAAACCCAGGCGGTGATGGCAGGGCAGGGCAGGGCAGGGCATAGGGTTGGTTACTCTGCCCTCCCTCCCTTCCTCTCCTTGCTACGGCTCACATAACAGGCCCTCCCCACACACCCCTTCCCTTCCTCCCCCAGCACTCCTGCCCTTCCTCCCCTCCCCCCGCCCACTCCGATAACACTCCGTCAAACCCTTAATTATGTACGCAGGAAAAGGGTTAAGTATCCTTTAGTGTAGCTTCCTTGAGATCGAAAACGTGGACTGATTTCCGTTGCGTCAAATACCTAATTACTTACACGCGATAAATGATAGTGTTAGGATGGTTGGGACCGTAGAGGAAATGGAGCTTACACACAAAATAAATAGTGAAAAGAAAACTAGTCCAAAAAATTCGTTTAACATTTTTATTGAAAAGAATTTACAGACAAAAGAAAAGCATTGTGCCTCTTTCCGTAGCATCTTTAGGGAGTAGGAGTGTTAAACATTGACAGGCAGTCACATTCTGAGTCACACACACACACACACACACACACACACACACACACACACACACACACACACACACACACACACACACGCACACACACAGACACACTAATACTAACAATAACGCTAACACAAACACACATAATAATTCCACAATGGGACTTTTGGCGGATGTGGAATGAGTTCGTGAGTGTCTTTGTCTGCGTTACATTGTTTGGCTTGATTTCAAAATATTCTCGACATATTTTTTCTTTATTCTCTGACGCAATATCTGCATGCATTATCTGTGTGTGCATGATCAAGCACACTATTATTTCTTTGGTGCTCTGGGTTTAGATTGGTTTTCTCGTGTAGGTATTTCTTCCTTGATTGTTCTGTAATTTTGGTGAGAAAGAGAATGCCAACTATATATTGATCCTTATTTGGGCCAAATATTGCTTAACCTATTTCTGTGACCGAAATAGAGTCCCTGCAAGCACCCAGAGGCCGGAAAGACCAACGCTACACTCCTCGGAGAGATGTGGGGGCGGTGTAGCGGAAGGAGGAGAAACATGTCCACGTCTCTCCTTAATGATGGCATGTTTCCCTCCTGCACCTCATCCCTTCCTATGCCGCTGTGCCCTTTCCAATGCCATCCCGCCCCTTCCTGACTCGCCACGTCCCGTCTTATTACGTTTTATTATCCTTCTTCCGCCCCTTCTTCATCTTGCCCATCATACGCACATACATCCATACACACACACACACACAAACACACACACACACACACACATACATTCCCCCAGACACACACTAACACATATTCACACACACACACACACACACACACGCACGCACAAGACAGGAAGGGAAGAACGTAACAGGAACGAACGAAGGAGGAAAAAAAACGGAAAATGACAGAAAGAGACGAGCAAAAAAACTGACAATTTGAGGAAGCAATAAACATGATCCACACGTAGGAAGCGAGACAAGGACCCGTCGTGAAGGAGAACAGGAAGAGAGAGAGAGAGAGAGAGAGAGAGAGAGAGAGAGAGAGAGAGAGAGAGAGAGAGAGAGAGAGAGAGAGAGAGAGAGAGAGAGAGAGAGAGAGAGAGAGAGAGAGAGAGAGAGAGAGAGAGAGAGAGAGAGAGAGAGAGAGAGAGAGAGAGAGAGAGAGAGAGAGAGAGAGAGAGAGAGAGAGAGAGAGAGAGAGAGAGAGAGAGAGAGAGAGAGAGAGAGAGAGAGAGAGAGAGAGAGAGAGAGAGAGAGAGAGAGAGAGAGAGAGAGAGAGAGAGAGAGAGAGAGAGAGAGAGAGAGAGAGAGAGAGAGAGAGAGAGAGAGAGAGAGAGAGAGAGAGAGAGAGAGAGAGAGAGAGAGAGAGAGAGAGAGAGAGAGAGAGAGAGAGAGAGAGAGAGAGAGAGAGAGAGAGGGGGGTTAGAAGGTTAGTGTTGGGCAAAATCAAACGAAGATATATGCATACACGCACTAACCTTAACACTAACACACACACACACACACACACACACTAACAAAAAGACCAAAGGGTAGACACAAGAACAGACTGACCGACAAGACAAACGGAGGAGAACAGACATACAGACAAGTAAACAGAGAGAAAAAACAAACAGAGAAAGAAAGACAAACAAGAAGAGAAAGACGGAATGACGGAAGGCGAGGAAAAGCTGCATCGGAAAGTCTTAAACCGGAGCGACACATAACTCCACACACGCAAGCCAAGATAACAACAGTGATGGATAAATGGTCTGGCGGAGGGAAAGAAGAATGAGACGAGAACGACGATTAAGTTGCTAATAAGAAGGGGAAAGAGAAATTGTATCTGATAGGAGGAGGAGGAGGAGGAGAGGGACGAGGAGGAGGAGGAAGCGCGTAGAAGAGAATGAGGGATAGAGGGGATTAAGAAGGGAGAGACAGACTTGAGCGAATGAATGAATGTTAAAACGAAAAAAATAGTTAAAATGCGCTTGTATTACGGAAGGTTGTACGAGTAAGTGAATGGAAGTGAGCGTAACGAAGGTAAATGGGAAATGATTAAAGGAAACTGGTAGTCTATAAACACACATAAATAAAGCACTAACGAAACGTACTATAGCAAAAAACAAAGCCACCAACAATTAGCCATGAAAAGAGAAAACAAATGGAAAGAAAGAGAGTAATATCGGATGCTATATAAATAAAAATAAACAACTAGAGAAATTCACGATATCGAAACAGACATAGACAAGAGAGAACAAAGTCGCAAGAAGAAATAAGAAATAAAACATGACAAGAAAAGAGGAAAAAGAACAAAGAAGGAAGAAAATTAGGAAAGGTGAAGATATACATAAATAAAACGGGGGACGAAGAAAAGCAAAGTAACGAAGGAAAAAAAGAAGACAGGAAGGCAAGAAAAAGGCAGAAAAAGATAAAAATAATGAAAAAAACAAAGCTAGGATGAGAGAGAGAGAGAGAGAGAGAGAGAGAGAGAGAGAGAGAGAGAGAGAGAGAGAGAGAGAGAGAGAGAGAGAGAGAGAGAGAGAGAGAGAGAGAGAGAGAGAGAGAGAGAGAGAGAGAGAGAGAATGGGGAGTGGAGTGACAGAACCTGACAGCATGCATAACAAGGGCCACTACTACCTTCACATCATTAGCGGAGGCGGCGGTGGTGTGGTGGTGGAGGAAAAGTGGAGAGATGGGGGAGGGGAGGGAAGGCAAGGGAGGGAAGAGTGAGAGGGGATGGAGAACACACAACAGGTAAGAGGAAAGGAGGGGAAAGGGGAGTGAAGGGGGAAGGTGGAAGGAAAGGGAAGGGGAGGAGTTGGAGAGGAAAGGGGACTGAGGAGGAGCACACAGCAGGGAAAAGAGAGGGGAGGAGGGCAGGGGGGAAAGAGAAGGGGTATAAGAGGGAAGGGGGGAGGGGGAGGGGGAAAGGGGAGTGAAGGGGGAAGGTGGAAGGGAAAGGGGACGGGAGGAGTTGGAGAGGAAAGGGGACTGAGGAGGAGCACACAACGGGGAAAAGAGAGGGGAGGAGGGCAGGGGTGAGAGGGAGGGGGGGAGGGGGAGGGGGAGGGGGCCACACAACAGGTAGGTGTACAAACGGCACGCTCTTTAATTTCACGCCACCTGCCACTCTCACACAATCTCACAATCTCTCACAGTCTGTCTTTCCTTCTTCCTCTTTCTTCTTTATTTCTTTCTTTTGATCGTTCGTTTCTTTTCTTCACACTTGTTCTTTTTGTTTTGATTCTATTGTTTGTTCATCGTTCTCTTTTTCTTGATCTCTCATACTACTAATTAACTACCTCTCCCACCTTAGACAGGCGTAAATTTTGCTCCCACCCCACGCCCCAAAAATATAACTACAACACTAATGATGATGATGATGATAATAATAACAACAGTAATAATAATAATAATAATAATAATAATAATAATAATAATAATAATAATAATAATAATAATAATAATAATAATAATAATAATAATAACGCCAGCCTACAGGAAGCAACGTAAAAAAAAAATTAGTTGTAACATGAAAATCGATTCCAGGTGCAGAAAGGTGTGTGAAGGTTACAGAAATTATGTTTGAGGTCTCGCTGCTTCACAACTATAGGAAAACATACGCACTGAAGAGGACATAAACACATGCTATTAGGAACATATAATTCATTCCTCTATAAGGCAGATTAGGGCGGAGCGTCGTTTCTGGTATTGCGGTTAAGGGCGGCTCACTAGTCCTTGGTAACTCTTCCAAGACAAACGTTCAGGGCGTGAGAAAGCGTGAAGGTTCTCTAACACAACGAATAAAGAAGTAGCACAGATCAGCAGCTCCATCCATGCCTGAACAGTTACTTATATATCCACACACGCCTATATTCCGGCTCGTCACGGCTTGCAAACACACACACACACACGTATCTTTTTATGGGTAAAGGACACAGACGAAGGGATAAGCAGAGAATATAAAGCAAGGAC
This sequence comes from Eriocheir sinensis, assembly GCF_024679095.1. Taxonomy (NCBI): domain Eukaryota; kingdom Metazoa; phylum Arthropoda; class Malacostraca; order Decapoda; family Varunidae; genus Eriocheir; species Eriocheir sinensis. The sequence goes on along the minus strand of NC_066540.1, from coordinate 11,559,564 downwards.
AGCAATATACTTCTCCAGTTCAGCTGAAGAGAAAATACTTGAAATTAGCAATCTAGTTTAAAGTTTTAAAGCTCCCGATATCATTTTCCGGAAACGATTTATTTACAGAAAGTAGGAAGGCAGTAGGAGATGCACAGTTGTACATGCTCTGCCCCCCCCCCCTCCCACACACACACACACACACACACACACACACACACCTCAATTCCAGCCCATTACATCCCTCAACCACATGCATACACACAAGACAGATGAGGGATGTGTGTTCGATAAGGTGTATAGCGGCGTGAGATCACCTGCATGGGAACCCACTTGTAATTTTAGGCCACAGACAGATGTACGTACGTGTGTGTGTGTGTGTGTGTGTGTGTGTGTGTGTGTGTGTGTGTGTGTGTGTGTGTGTGTGTGTGTGTGTATACAGGTATCTCAAAGGAATCTACAGGTTATCAAGTCTGGTCAAGAGCGATGTTTCCGTGCACCCTAACCATTACTATAGAACGTTTTAGCGACCGTCAAAAACTATACCAACCCTATGGCAACATCTTCGTCCCTTTACTTCTAACTCGCTTATCGTGACACCATGTAGTGGGTTCTTTCGTTATTAGCCTCACGGTCATTATCAGTAGATTATAACGTGTTGATGGAAAACGTATATATATTTTTTTTATCGCACTGTGGGGAAACATATATAAAGAAAACGTATCATTGTATTTCCTAAAGGAGTGACGTGGCCGAAGCTGTTGTTAAATCATGAACGTGCTTTTCTGAGAGTCGCTACACGGTTTATTGTGCATCACCTACATCGTCAAAGCCTTAAGGGACTATTACACTGGTCAAATTTTCCGTGGATCTTCAGTCAAACCACGATTTCCGCCAGCGTGGTTCTCATTTGTTTCTTGTTATTGCTGCTGATGATGATGGTGAGTAATACCGTCGTCCTTCGGTGAAATCTACTGTAGCTTTGGAAGATCGTGGACACGTCAGAAAACCACGGAAATATGAGAACTACGCCAGCGGAAATCGTGGTTTGACTGAAGATCCACGAAAAATTTGCCCAGTGTAATAGCTCCTTTACTCGTACTGGGTCTACACCGCCGGCCAGGTCAGCAACGGGTGGCGCCGGCTGCGGAACGGATTTGCGGGTAACATGTTTCTAAAAGGCCCCTCTAGGCGAATTAATGAGAAAAAAATCATCGCTCTCGCAAATCACTTCATAATATATATCAACGCATTTGTGATCAGTTTATGCATCATCTATTTTGGGGGGTTTATATCATGGCAAAAATGTGGCCCGTCGCTGCTACCGGGTTAAATAGGTAGTTTCTGAGGGTTTCATGTCAGTTACCAGCATTGATGTGTGAGGATGATTTTTCTTTATCTGGAGACGGATGGATGTGAATAGCAAAAACTTTAAAAAAAAAAAAAAAGACTTCAGACAAGGAGTATCGAAGCTTTCCACGCCATTTACCACCAGTGATGTCTGTGTTCCATTGTAGTATTGTCATAACAGAGGAGGAAATGGAAGAAAAGTAAACAGAAAAAAAAATGCATAGACAAACAGCAATCAAAGCAGAAGTTTATGATTACAAGGATTTTATATTTCAAATTTTCAACGTATTAACATGATAAACGCCTGAAAAAAAATCCACTGTACGATAAAACGAGATAAATCGATACAGAAAACCACTGTAATTCACGACGCCACAAACACGCAATATCTCAGATTATATACGTGAGGTTCTTTATATTACAGAAGCACAGAACAAGCAGGAAAACTACATATATCAACAGATGAAAAACAAAACCACAGGACTGAGCAGGACTGTGCACTCAAAACTAATCCGTGTTAATCATTTTACGGTAAGTTTCGGAGGAATAATGAAAACAAAACACAGAAAAAAAAACTTGCAACATAACCCTCCAATAAAAAAAACATAAAAAGGTACTAAAATAAAAAAGAAATATCATAAAACAAAAAGAAATATCAGAAAACAAAGAGAAGTATCAGAAAACAAAGAGAAATATCAGAAAACAAAAAAGAAATATCAGAAAACAAAAAAGAAATATCAGAAAACAAAAAAGAAATATCAAAAAACAAAAAGGAAATATCAGAAAACAAAAAGAAATATCAGAAAACAAAAAAGAAATATCAAAAAACAAAAAGGAAATATCAGAAAACAAAAAGAAATATCAGAAAACAAAAAGGAAATATCAGAAAACAAAAAGGAAATATCAGAAAACAAAAAGAAATATCAGAAAACAAAAAGAAATATCAGAAAACAAAAAGGAAATATCAGAAAACAAAAAGGAAATATCAGAAAACAAAAAGAAATATCAGAAAACAAAAAGGAAATATCAGAAAACAAAAAGAAATATCAGAAAACAAAAAGAAATATCAGAAAACAAAAAGAAATATCAGAAAACAAAAAGAAATATCAGAAAACAAAAAGAAATATCAGAAAACAAAAAGAAATATCAGAAAACAAAAAGAAATATCAGAAAACAAAAAAAGAAATATCAGAAAACAAAAAGAAATATCAGAAAACAAAAAAGAAATATCAGAAAACAAAAAGAAATATCAGAAAACAAAGAGAAATATCAGAAAACAAAAAGAAATATCAGAAAACAAAAAGAAATATCAGAAAACAAAAAGAAATATCAGAAAACAAAAAGAAATATCAGAAAACAAAGAGAAATATCAGAAAACAAAAATAAATATCAGAAAACAAAAAAAGAAATATCAGAAAACAAAAAAAAAATATCAGAAAACAAAAAGAAATATCAGAAAATAAAAATGAAATAGAAAACACAAAAAAATCAGAAAACAAAAACAAATATCAGACAGTTATCATATGCTGCCTACAAACTCTCGACTTCTCCAGAGTAAACAAAGTATGAGGATTTTATGAGTTTCACTAGACAGACAGACACCTCACACAGGGCTCACTCACACCAGGGGGAATTAGGCAAGGAAGTCTAATCAAGATATCAAGCGTCTCAAATTAAGTTATCATGGTGGAAAGTGGCAGGTGCTCCCTAATTATCAACGTTCACGAGAATTACACACACACACACACACACACACACACACACACACACACACACACACACACACACACACATACATGAACACGAACACACTTCACTCGTACCTCTCTCTCTCTCTCTCTCTCTCTCTCTCTCTCTCTCTCACTGGAGGTAGAAAGAGAGAAATACCTTAATTGTGGTTCACTCTCCTCCTCTTCCTCCTCCTCCTCCTCCTCCTCCTCCCCAGAAACTCTCACCTGACGACTACCCAGGGGGAGGAGGAGGAGGAGGAGGAGTCTCATTAACCGTGCCAGGTGGAAGCAGGTGATGCATGGGTGATGTTCTTAGGTGTCAGGTAATAATTTGGCCTCGCGTTGGGGGGGGTGAGGATTGGAGGCAGGTAGAGGGGGAGGGAGGTGTAAAGGGGGGGGGGGGGATTTGTGGTCGTTGGAGGAGGTGAAGCGAGTACGTGGTGGGGGGGGGAGAGAGAGAGAGAGAGAGAGAGAGAGAGAGAGAGAGAGAGAGAGAGAGAGAGAGAGGAGGAGGTTAACGCCCACCACCACAAACACCATTATCACCACCACCACCACCAATAAAAGCAACACCATGCACCCAAACCACCACCACCAACATCTTCGCTACCATTATCTCCATCATTACCCTCACCACTCCTCTCTATTCTATTCAGGAGCAGTAAGTAGCGATTTTTTTTTTCATTATTGTTTTTTTCTTTTTTTTTACGCCCTTGAACTGTCTCCTCTGCTGTAAAAAAGAAAATCATAACCTACCACCATCTCCACTATCACCACCATCTCCACTATCATTACTATCATCACCACTGACACCTCCATTAGTATCAACACCGATGAGGCCATTGCCGACACACTACCATCACTATCAACACTACCGCCACCAACCTCACCACCACCACCAATATCAATGCATCACACGTGTTCTTTTTCATATATATATAACCACACAACACCACCAACACGCAAAAAAAAAAAAAAAAAAAAAAGTTCTATATATTAATTTACAGATGTAGTGTTTTAACGCCAAGTAAATAGTGAATTGAATTACTTTTTATAAATAAAGAAAAAGGATAATGTATAGAAGCACTCACAAATGGTCACTACAACAACGACTAAGCAAAACACCGAAACAACCAACTATCGCAATGAACACAACACCGACACCACTATCTCCATCATTATCACCACCACCACCAACAACAAAAGTAACAACAATATCATCAACAACAACAACAATAACCATCATAACACTCCATAACCCCACACCAACGCATCCATCAGCCAAGCCATCAGCCCTCAGCCCGCCCGCCACCACCCAGGCAGCCCCGCCACATCACATCTGTAAGCCTTGTAACGTTGACAAGCAGAGGGATGGGTGGGCCAGGGCTCCTGTTACAAGGCAAGGGGGGGGGAGGGGAAGGAGAAGGGGAGTGGTTGTGAGGGTGAGGGAAGGGAGGGGGAAAAGGAGGGGAAGATGTGATACCCTTACGATTTATATAGTGAGTGAGAGCGAAACACACACACACACACACACACACACACACACACACACACACACGCCGCCAAACGAGAGCCACCACACACACACACATAGAACGCCACGAGAGAAAACGAAACACACCGAGAAAAAGATTGAAGAGTGTCTTTATTGTTTGTGGAAGGCGACAGACATACAATTTAGACTCTCTCTCTCTCTCTCGTAGGTGGAGGAAGCAAGGGGGCGAGGTGACACACAGTTTAGTCACGGCCTTTGTCTATTGGTGGCCACCGTGGAGGCTAGCCTTTGTGCTGCCGTCGACGGGGCTGAGGCGAGCTGATTTAGGGGCGAGGGAGAGAGGGAGGAAGCCGGGAGAGAAGGGAAGGGAGAGCAGGGAAGGGGAGACGCGGAGTGACAGCTAAGAGGTCTGCCCCCACTACTTACCCTCCTTCCTCTCCTCCTCTTGCACCCTACCCGCCGATACCTCCCCTTTCCCCTTCCCTCCCCATCCTCCTCCCCCTGTCGCCGCTCCCCTGACATATATATAAACGTAACTACTGGCAACTTTACACACACACACACACACACACACACACACACACACACACACACACATAAAAATATATTTACTTTTGCCTTGAAGTCTGAACCACTGAAAGAACACCCCCTCCACCACACACACTATACCACTCCACTCTACCACCACTCCACTACAGTATACCTCCCCCA
>NC_066540.1:11529299-11549299 GCF_024679095.1 Eriocheir sinensis | reverse complement strand
CGCCCACAAAGACTGTACGATCAAACAGCTAAAATATTGAGGTTACCAATTTTATACAGTGCATGAGCAACTCGTTAAGCACACACACACACACACACACACACACACACAATGTCAATTAGAAGTAAGGCACAGAGACCCGCCTGCCAGAGTTATGGTGATGATTGTGGTGGTGACCCGGTAAGGAGCTCGACCCCCATACAGCGCCTGGGAAGGGGAGGGAGCAGGGGAAGACGGGATGTGTGATGGAGGGGGCGACCCGACACAACCACCACCACCACTACCACTGCTAACATGCTATTTACACCATTACATTCCTCCACCACCACACCATCGCACTATCACCACCACCACCACCACCACTACTACTACTTCTAACATTCCATTAACACCACTACATTCCTCCACCACCACACCATCGCACCACCACCACCACCACCACTACTACTACTTCTAACATTCCACTAACACCACTACATTCCTCCATCACCACACCATCGCAACACCACCACCACCAAAACCTCACCATCACCCATACGAACATTCCTCCTCCATCACAAACACTGCTACTGCCAACATTTCGCTACATCAATTACTACTATACTACTGCTACTATTTGTCCACCACCAACACAACCACTACAGCCGTCATCGGAAATCACCACAATGGCCGGACAAGTCAAACAGGAGGAGGCCTAATCAGCTAGGATCGTTTTACACACACACACACACACACACACACACACACACACACACACACACACATGAGAGGTAGAGGAAACTTTCTAGAGATTGGTTTGCATTTGCGTGGCTTAACTTTGCTCGCCTTGCTTGAGTTTGCTTTGCTCTGCTTAAGTTCGCCTTGGGTGCCGTGCCCGACTCCCGACAAGGCCCCGACTTTGACGAAGGAGAATTCTGCAGCCCCAGCATTCAGCAGCCGGGGCAGCGATATAGCGAGCACCCAACACTTCAATTAAACCTGATTTATCGAGGAAGTCGTGGCAAAAACAGACCCAGGTGTTATGTGTGTGTGTGTGTGTGTGTGTGTGTGTGTGTGTGTGTGTGTGTGTGTGTGTGTGTGTGTGTGTCGGCTATCTGAGGCCCCCGGTGTTCGCCCCTTCACACCGCCACACCAACACTGTCATAACTCAACAAGCAAGTCACAGGTCTGTCTCACTTACTGGCAATGGTACTTACGAGACGGACGGCGAGGGTGAGAGGCGGCGGTGGTGGCGGAAGGTGAGGGCAGGGGAAGGAGGGACAAAGAAAGAGAGGAAGGATGATAAGGAGGAAAAGGAGAGAGGGAAGGATTGTGAGTATACAGAGAGGTTGGTATATTAAGTCTTTATCATCGTCAGAAACCCAGTAAGCTATAAGAAGAAGGAAAAAAAACGATGTGGAAAAAATCATAATAAAACTTTTTGTGTTAGAGCACCATTTTTGAAGTTACCTCTTAGAAAAAACACATCAACACACTACGTACTCACACAACCAACAAAAACAGCAACAACACTACCACGCTGCTAATATAACTAAGACGCACAATTATCCTAACATATTTAACACCAATGACATTACCGACAACGACGCAATGCACACTAACATTACAATAGACACTAATACAACAACATCGACAATAACAACAACGAACCATTAATTAAAACCACCACAAATAATACAAACCATCAATCGCGCAATGCAACACTGACAACAACACAAACATATCATACCCTAATTTTCCCATTACAAACACTAACATCAATAACCACACACACAACAATATACTCACTTACCCCCACTCACGCCTAACACTAACCCCACTAACTAACCACTAACACACCCACCAATAACTACTCTAATAAAGACCACATCACAACGGCAATACCAATACACTAACTGCCACTAACAAGGCGATTAGCGGGTCAAGGGGTAAGAGGATCACCCTGACTTATCATTCCTGCCTCCGGTGCGTGATCCCGTAACCTCGATCAATGCCTCGGGCCGAACATGACTGAGGAAGAGTCTTGTTCATGATTCAACCGTGGTATTGGCTCAAGCAGAATGGGGAATGGGTGGGGGAGGGGGAAGGAAGGGGGATAAGAGGAAGGAAGGAAGGAGATGAGGTCTTGGAGATGGGGGAGCGGCAGGGAAGGTAGAGGAGAAGGGGGGGGAGGGGGGGAGGAAAAAGAAAAAGTGGAGTATGAAGGGTGGGAGGGGAGGTAGGGAGGGGAAAAAGGAGAAGGAAAGGAGGAGGAACGAAGAAAGAAAGTGACGCGATACAGAGGGAAGAAAAAAAATAGCAGGGAGAAAGAGGAAGAAAGAGAGGGGGAAGGTGGAGGAAAGAGGAGGATGAAGGAACGAGTAAGAAGGAGGTAGGGAAGAAGGGAGGTGGAGGATGATGGTAGAAGATGGTAGAACAGGGGTAGGGAAGTGGTGAAGGGTAAAAGGAAGAGAAGAGGAGGAATAGGAAAAAAAAAGAGACGGGAAATACAAAAAAGAATAAAAAAAGTTGGGAGAAGGAATTAAGAGATGGGGAAGAGGAGGAAGAGAGGGAGAAGAAGGAACAAGTAAGGAGGAGGAAGAAGATGGGGAAAAGAAGGGGTAACTAAAACAAAAGAGATTTCACAATAGGAAGAACAGGTGAAGGAAGAGAAGAAGGAGAAAGATGAGGAAATGAAAAACAAAGAGGAAGAAGGATTGGAAGGAGAGGAAAAGGATGTATGGAGGAGCAAGAGAAGATGATGCTTTGAATGGAATAGACAATAGAGAGGAAAGGGAAAAGGGGGTAGTAGGAAAAAAAGAAAAGGGTTAGTGAAGGAGAGAGGTAAAAAGAGAAGGAGAGCATATAGGGAGAGGGATAATTAGAAGAAGGAAGAGAAGAGATGACGGGTTCAGGGGGAGATAAAGAAGGACGATGGAGAAAGTGGGAAGAGACAAGAGTAGGGAAAAGGGAAGATGAGGGGAAGCAAAAAAAAAGGAAAAAGAAGGCATGAGGAAAATGTTTGGAGAATAAAGAAAAGAAGAAGGGAAGGGTAAAGAGAGAAAAAAAAAGGTGCAGATTACAGACAGAAGAAGATAGACGAAAAAGAACAGGAAGTGACGATACCATTAGACTTTATTATCACCGAAGAGGTACTGATGGTTGCAGTGGCGAGGGGAGAGTGGAGGTAAAAAAGAAGGGTTAAAGGTGAGACTATATAGAAAAATAGATGATGATGATGGTAGTGGTGGTGATGATGATGGTTGGTTGACGATAGGAAGAGAGACGCCAGTAGTGGTAGCTGTTCCTAGAGGTGTATAGAGGTGGTGGTGTGTAGTGGTGGTGGTGGTGTGTAAAAGAAGAATGGTTTAAAAGGGGGCGTATATATAAAAAAAGGAGATGGTGGTGGTGATGGTAATGGTTGGTTAAGGATAAGGATAGAGAAGGCAGTGGTAGTAGCTATTTCTTAAGGCGGTATGAGGGTTAATTGTGGTGTTGAATAATAATGGTGGTGGTGGTGGTTGGTTGGATAGGCATGATAGGCATAGAGAAAAAAAGTTGTGGCAGCTGTTCTTAGGGGGGTGTATTGAGGGCTGTGGTGTTGAGTAGTGGAGGTGGTGGTGGTGGGTGAGAGGGGGTAAGTAAAAAGAATGAAAGAGGATTGCACAGGATGAGCACCAATACTGATACACTGTCATTTTCCTCTTCCTGTGAATGAGATCATTATAGACGAGATCGGATGAAGGGAGGGGGAGAGGGAGGGAGGGAGGAGGGAGGAGGAGGGGAAATTGAGAAGGAAAAACTGGAGGGAGGGAGGGAAGGGGGAGTAGCTAGGGGAGGGGGTGGGAGGAAAAGAAGGAAAATGGGTAAGAATATCGTCAAAATCGAGGGTTAACATAAATAAACATGATATGAGTAGTAGTAATGGTAGTGGTAGTAGTAGTGGTAGTAGTAGTAGCAGCAGTATTGTAGTAGTAGTAGTAGTAGTAGTAGTAACAGCAGGAGCAGGGGGAACAAGAGCAGAGATGGCAGCACCAGCAGTAACAGTAGCAAACAATGGCAGGAGTCGTACAATAGAGCCAGGGTGCCATCCCCCTTGAACGCCCTCCGCTCTATATACAATCGTTATTATTATCTATACAGCGGCCCGGCGTAAAGAGGCGATTGAGAGGGGGAGGGCGGAGGGAAGAGCGTGTGAGGGAGGGGCGGAGGGGAGCGAGAGGAGGGGAAGAGGAGGGGGCGCAAGGAAGGGAGATAAAGAGTTGAAGGGCTCGCCGCTGCCCTCATTGTGTCCATGGCGGCGCTAAATCTTGCGGGCGAGGGACACCGTCGATCCATTCAAGGCGAGAACACATCGGCCGTTAATGTATGCTGGCACGGCGACCACCACCACCACCACCATCACCACCCTCTGTTTGTACACCTGGCTCTGCGTGTGTGTGTGTGTGTGTGTGTGTGTGTGTGTGTGTGTGTGTTACGTCAGAATAGAATGCGGACTCTTGTGTGATAAACGAAAAAAAAAGCGTAACAAGTAGAAAGAATTCACTTAGTCTATCATAATGCGGACTCGTGTGATAAACGAAAAAAAAAAAACACGTAACAAGTAGAAAGAAATCACTTAGTCTATCATAATCCAGAAGTCCTTAACACGAACTGATAAATATAGATGGCCAAAATAGAGTGCATCGAAACAGAATGAATGGTGCCTCTTGCTATCATGAGGGAGGAAGGAACACGTATCTCCGTACTGACTGACTGAGCAAAGGACACGAGTAGCTTAGTCGTGTTGAAGGAGGTGCGTGTTCCTGTCTGCTCCCTCCCATCACTGCCCAGGGAGTTCTGTCTTCATATCTCTTCCTTTTTGTCTCTTGAGCTTAGTTTTTTCTTTTACACTTTTATAATTGCTTAGTTTTCATTTTCTTGCAATTGCTTTTCTGTATAGGAGGAGTATTCTGTTAGGAGCATGCAAGTAGCGGGCTTTTTTTTTCATTATTTTTTGTGCCTTTGAGCTGCCACCTTTGCTGTAAATTTTTTTTTATATATATATAAGGAACACCGTGATTGCTGTCCCCAGAGAGGTGTGGTGTGCAAATCCAAACCCTCGTGTATATTTTAAGCGGGGCAAAATCTTAAGGTGACAATTACAGAACGCCTGAAAAAAAATCAACTGAACGATAAAACGAAATAAAACGATACAGAAAACCACTGTAATTCACGACGCCACGAACACGCAATATCTCAGATTACATACGTGAGGTTCTTAATATTACAGAAGCACAGAACAAGCAGGAAAATTATATATATCAACAGATGAAAAACAAAACCAAGAACCAAAAGTGTTAGACAATTATCAACACACAATGAATCATTACAGCCGAGCAAAAAATGCGCTGCAACATTGATTCCAGGACCCCGGTTACAGTAAGGCAGGCAGGTCTTACAAGTTATAATAAGTGAAAATGACTAATACATGTGTGGCGAATCGTTAAAATGTTACTTAACGTCTCCTCCTTTGCGTGTTAACTATCGCCATCATTTAAGAAGCAGCTACGGCCAAGGCCAAATGAGTATAATATGTAACTCTCGCGGCCTTGACTCAGCACGCTGCTTAGGACTACGTGAGTGAAGATGTGAGGCCCCGGCACGCGATGGCGTCTTGGTAACTTAAAAAGTGAGGCGGCAACACACCGAAGCAGCAGCGGTGACATGGAGTGAAAGGGACGGATGAAGACAAATTGATAAGGAGATAGCTGAATAGGCATAGAGAGAGATGTGTATACACTGATGGAGGCAGATACTGATAGATAAGTATACAGACAAAAAGATAGGTGGTAGGAAGATAGGTAGATACAGATGAATATGTTGGTGGATAAATATTGATAGACCGTATGAATATATATCGGTGAAAACGGTAAGCTAGTTAACTTGCTAGATAAATTGACTGACATATAGGGATAATGGAGTGACTGAGTGACAGACTGATTGACAAACAGATTGACAGAGACTAATATATACATAAGTAGATATATAGGTAAAGGTAAAGGTAGAGTTGGAGGCATACGCTATAGCTGCGCGTGGCCTCGGTGCTCATCTTCGTCTCATTGGCCCTTGAGCCTGTGGCGGGAGAGGGTCCATTACCCCGGGATACAGGGCCAGTGTGACATCCGGGTTACCACAGTTTACCTTTCCCAGGTTTTCCCAGGTACCCATTTACTGACCAGCTGCTGGGTGACCTGTACGCCGGAATTCGAACCCGGGCCCGCGGAGTAGTATAGCCAGGCACGCTGACCACTAGACCACGGAGGCGTGTTTAAGTAGAAAGATGCTTTACAGAGATGTAGACATTACAAATCAATCAATTTTAGATAATCAGACAGAACTTAAACGCTTTCAAGTGAGAGTCCCATGACACCTTTCCAACCTAATGTGGCCATCGTGTGTAGACCCTCCTCCCCCTTTTGTCCTCTGTGTGTAGGAACCAGGGTTGGATCAAATACTGATTTTTTATAAGTCAAATACAAATACAAATACTTTTGTTCGGGATTCCAAAAATACAAATACAAATACAAATACTTTTATTCCTGAATCTAAAAATACAAATACAAATACAAATACTTCTATTCCTGAATCTAAAAATAAAAATAAAAATAAAAATACTCCTATTCCAGATTCCAAAGATGCAAATAAAAATACTCCTGAAATTATACAAAAAATATAAAGATACTTTTTTCACAAGTTTACACTTGACATCATAATTGCATTTTATCATCATTAATGCCCGGAAGGTTTCCGGGCCGAGTTTTGCTCGCTTAGGAGTGTAAAAATTGCCGGCCTTACTAAACACCCTCTCAGATGGTGCCGGTAACTAACAGGTTCTTGCCTACCGCAAGCTCAAAGGGTCAACGGTGCGGAGATGAGTACCTACCGCAGCCACACAGCTATTTTTTTTTACAGCAAAGGAGACAGCACAAGGGCACACAAAAAGGAAACAACAATAAAAAAGCCCGCTACTCGCTTCTCCTGTAAAGAATCCGAAGAGGTGGCCGAAAGAGCAGTCAACTACTTGAGGAGATAGCGTAAGAAGAATAGCGTATGCACCCGCCTTTAACTTTACCTTCAATTTTCTTCCTTTGGTGTCATGGCTAAGTGCAATGGTTAACACACATATATACTCTCTCTCTCTCTCTCTCTCTCTCTCTCTCCGCCAAGGTCCTGCAGCGCTTGGAGACCCGAGTCAAGTGATCACTGAAACTGGTCGTCAGTTATTCTGTTTTGGTTCTTTTTTTTTTTTTTTTTTTCTTCATCGTCTTCTGCGTAGTCATTGAAATGGCCGCCTTTATGTTAAGGCTGAACTTGACTGAAAAAAAAAAGGTTCAGGTTTTTTTCAAGGACACACACACACACACACACACACACACACACTTAATCAGGACTGAAACGCGTATTCCCACTCTTTCCTCACCCCTGCTATTCTCTCTCTCTCTCTCTCTCTCTCTCTCTCTCTCTCTCTCTCTCTGTAAAGTACGTAACAATAGAGAGCGGAGAATGAGTTTTAAATGCTCGACGAAGTTTTAGAAATGTGCCGTAAGGTTGTGACGGAAACTGAAGTGCTAAAAGGTGCCGCCTCGCTAGCTACTGCGTACTACTTGCTGCTATACTGTTATCATCATTATTGAGCACCGTGAATGGGGTATACCCGGAAGAGTACAAATATCAGTAGTTATACAAAGTCTCTTACTCTGCCACATCCAAGACAGAGATAATAAAAAGGATAAAGATTGGGGAGCAGCGACGTAGCGATCTTTTTTTTCTTTCTGTATCCTCTTATTGTGGCCCTTGAGCTTTCTGTCTTCTGTGTTGAAAAAAAAAGAAAGAAAAAAAAAAAACTGAAAAAGTCTACCTCATCGATTTCCATTTTTTTTTTTTTAGCAAACTCTTTATCATTGTTAGCTGCCATTTATTATTTTATTTTTTTTACTTGACGCTTTTCTTCGTCTTATTTTTTGGCTGCAGAGGGGGAGGGGGGGGGGAGACCGATATAATCCAAATTCTTCCTATTACTCTGTCGTACCTCCCCCCTCCCTCCCTCCCTCCCTCTTCTTGCCTCCCTGCCCCCGTCCTTCCCTTCCAGCTCAAGGTCGGACCGGAACCAAGGACTACACATTGAAAAAAAAATTGTGGCAGGAAAACGTGTAGGTAGAACTGACCATGACTGATGACGGACAAGATAAGTAAACAAATAAATAAGATGAGCAAATAAGATAAACAAATAAACAAATAAAAGATATAGAGATAGAACTTATTTTTATTTATGCGGATTTTTTATTAATTTATCTACTTTTGCCCTTGAGTTGCAATTGCAAAAAGAAAAAAAAGATGGAAAGATAAACATAATGATAGATAGCCATGCAGATAAATAGATAAAGAGTCAGACAAATACATGTTCGATCGTTAGATGATTTGATAGTTAGTTAGTTAATAGGTAGTCCAATAGTACCCTGGTATAGTACCCTTAGTTAGATAAGTAGTTAGATAGGTAGTTTAATAGTTAGACAGTTTGAATTAGTTAGTTAGTTCGTTAATTTTACTGTTTTCTGTATTTGTTTATTTGTTTATTTATTTGGATTATTTTTTTGTTTTTGTTTTATTTTATTTTGGTGTTTTTCTTTTTCTTTTTGTTTCTTTTTCCTTTTCTTTTCTTTATCTTTTTCTTTGTTTTCTTGCTGTTGTTTTTCTTTTTTGATGTTCTTTTATTTCATATCATCCTCTTGTTGATGTTCATTGGTCTGGGTGAGCCGCTTTCCTCCCAGAAGAGACCCACCCATAATTTTGGTGATGTTAGTTAGGGGCCGAAAGGTGGATGATGTTTCTTATATTTTTCTTCTCTTGATGTGTTTTTCTTCTTGTTTTTCTTTTCCGATGTTTTTTTCTGTTCTTTTTCTTCTTATTTCTTTTCTTCGTGTTTTTTTATGTTTTTTTTTTCATATCATCCTCTTGTTGATGTTCTTCGTTGGTCTGGGTGAGCCGCTTTCCTCCCAGAAGAGACCCACCCATAATTTTGGTGATGTTAGTTTGGGGCCGAATGGTGGATGATGTTTCTTTGTATGTTACTTTTCTTGATGTTGTTCTGTTATTGTTGTTACTTTTCTTTTGCGATGTTTTTTTGCTCTTTTTTCCCTTATTTTTTGGTGTTCTTTTCTATATCATCCCTCTTTGATGTTCTTTGGTCTGGGTGAGCCTCTTTCTCCCCAGAAAAGACTCACCCATAATTTTGGTGATGTTAGTTTGGGGCCGAATGGTGGATGATGTTTCTTCGTATGTTATTTTTCTTGACGCTGTTCTGTTATTGTTGTTACTTTTCTTTTGCGAAGTTTTTTTCTCTTTTTCCCATTTTTTTGGTGTTCCTTTCTATATCATCCCTTTTTGATGTTCTTTGGTCTGGATGAGCCTCTTTCTCCCCAGAAAAGACTCACCCATAATTTTGGAGATGTTAGGGCCTGAAGGTGGATGATCTGTGTTTTTTATTTTATTTTCTTGATGTTTTATTACTATATTTTCCTTTTTCTGGTGTTCCTTTTTATGTTCCTTTTCTTTGGTGTTCCCATCACGTGGATTGTCTACGACATCTAACGAGCACCACAAGCCCCGGTTTATTGTTCGGAGTTTGCTCTCCTAGGCAGACTGCCTACCACGGCTGACGAGCTCCACCTGCCCGGGTTTATTGTTCGGAGTTTGCTCTCCTAGGCAGACTGCCTACCACGGCTGACGAGCTCCACCTGCCCGGGTTTATTGTTCGGAGTTTGCTCTCCTAGGTGTATTACCTATGACGGCTCACGAGCTCCACCTGCCCGGGTTTATTGTTCGGAGTTTGCTCTCCTAGGTGTATTACCTATGACGGCTCACGAGCCCAACCTGCCCGGGTTTATTGTTCAGGTTGCTCTCCCAGGTGAATTGCCTACCACGGCTAACGAACCTCCACCTGCCCGGGTTTATTGTTCGGAGTTTGCTCTCCTAGGTGAATTGCTTACCACGCTAACGACCTCCACCTGCCCGGGTTTGTAATCGGAGTTTGCTCTCCTAGGTGAACTGCTCACGCTAACGACCGCCACCTGCCCGGTTGTAATTTGCTTGCTCTGTGTGTATTACCTGACTGACTCTCGAGAGCCAGCTCTGCAGGTTTATTGTTCGGAGTTTGCTCTCCTAGGTGAATTGCCTACCACGACTAACGAACCTCACCTGCCCGGGTTTGTTGTTCGGAGTTTGCTCTCCTAGGTGAATTGCCTACCACGGCTAACGAACCTCACCTGCCCGGGTTTGTTGTTCGGAGTTTGCTCTCCTAGGCAGATTGCCTACCACGGCTAACGAGCCCCACCTGCCCGGCGTTGTAGCCGAAAGATCTCCGGCACCTCCGTCGGGGTCCCGATGGACGCCGAGGCGCCCTGCCGGGAGCCCTCCAGTCCTGCCATGCTCGCCTGGGAGACCTTGGGCTCGCTGGCGCTCCACCGCCCCGCCGATTCGAATAGGGCGGATGCAAGAACTCGCTTCTTAAAACTACCAGACTGGATTATAAAATTAATCATAAATGCCGTGAAGGCGCTGGTCACCGCGTTTATCGGTTCTTGGATGAAGGACCGATGGGCCTCGGGGACGCGCACAAGCATCATAAGGAATCCTCGCCGCGGCTTCCGGCGCAGCATCCTTTTCCCTTTTCTTTCTTACTTCCAGTTTTTCTTTTTAATTATATTTCCTTCTCTGATTGACTGATTGATTGATTTTACATAGTAAGAATTGGTTCACCAAATAACGTCTTTCAGGTACATTGCATTCACACACCTGCTGAGGGAGAACACCAGTGAGCGTGTTGACTCACGAGGACGGCCCACTAAAGTTTCCTAACATTTGTATTGGGCTGCCACTTCTCTTTAGTCGTCTGTTCCTCTATTTTTCTCTTCTTTATTTCATTCTATTTCTCCCTTTCTTTCATCCTTGCTCTCTATACATATATTTCTTTCAAACTTCTTCATCAGCCCCCTTTCCTTTCCATTCTCCCTCCCCTTCATCTCCCTCCATCCCTTTCATCCCCCTCGCCTCCCGCCCTTTGCTCTTTTTCTGTTATCATCACGACAGCTGTTTAATTTCTCTGCGGGGACTTTTTTTTATGTTCGTGGATGTGACTTGCTTCCCGGGGCGTCCATGTTGTTGAACAGCACCCAAGAATATTCTTGGCAAAGTGCTTCAAATTTTTTAAGCTTTTTGCATCACGCCAGTACCTCAGTGGATTGAGGCAAAACACCTTCTTCTAGGTACGTATCAAGTTCTGCCTTCACCACTGTAGTGTCATTTGTTGATGCACTTGCCATCATTTGCCCAGCTGGAGGCATGTAGGCAAAAAGACGAGGTCGTGTTGCACTCATGCCAGCCGAAAAGACGAAAGGCTCACTCTCTTGAAATGTTTTCTTCTTCAAGGTCGACTGAGTTGACTCGGAAATAATTAGGTCCACAATCTTGGAAACGTTTTCCTTTTGCATTTTCTTACATGGCATCCATGACAGCTGCGGCAATGACATCAGTCCGCTCAAGAAATGGATGCAACCTCTTTTTGATAGGTGGCTGTAGTGCATATGCCAAGTTAAAGCAGTAGATCGGTTTACTGTCTCTCTCGTCGTCTTCACTCACAGATATCTCATCCCCTATGCCTCCCATTTCCGTGACG
Source organism: Eriocheir sinensis (assembly GCF_024679095.1). Classification (NCBI taxonomy): domain Eukaryota; kingdom Metazoa; phylum Arthropoda; class Malacostraca; order Decapoda; family Varunidae; genus Eriocheir; species Eriocheir sinensis. Next base: position 11,537,607 of record NC_066540.1, on the reverse strand, counting down.
TCACACATTTTTGCGGGCGGATCCTCCCTCCGAGCCACCCATCCCTCATTAACTCCCTAAATCCTCTCCTACTCCTCCTCCATGTGACCTGAGGTTAATTTCCTCCTTACTCCCCACCCTTCATTTTTTTCCTCTTCCGCCTTCAACCTTAATGTTCTCCTTACTCCGCTTTCCCCGTGATCTGACGTTAATCCTTTCCTCCTTCGCCTTCAACCTTCATCTGTTTCCTCCTCCGCCTTAACGCGGCTTAACATTATTTCTTTTTCTATTTCCTTAACAGTATTTATCCTCTTCAAATGGTTTTGACTCGAAATATAAATACATATACAGAATACTTTTTTTCTGGGTGCCAAAATACAAATACAAAATACTTTTTTCTCTGGATGTCAAAATACAAATACAAATACAAATACATTAAAATTGTATTTAAATACAATTCAAATACAAATACAATTGTATTTGATCCACCCCTGGTAGGAACAGGGCTTGGCGGGTTTATTAATCCTGTTTATCTTGTGCCTCGGAACCGTTTTCTCTACGGCACAAGTATACAGAAAAGGAGACGGAGACATATGAATAGGCAGATATGTAAACTAACTCGTTGATTGTGTTCGTTTGTTTGCTTGTGTGTGTGTGTGTGTGTGTGTGTGTGTGTGTGTGTGTGTGTGTGTGTGTGTGTGTGTGTGTGTGTGTGTGTGTGTGTGCGCCCCCCCCCCCCCTCCCCGGAACAGCCCCGAGGCACCGTGGCACATACACACAAATTGAGTGGGGCGTCAATATCTGCCTCCCGCGGCACCCGAGGCGTCACTCACGGCGCCCGCCACCGCCCCCTCAGGTACACGCCCCGCCCCCCCCCACCTCTCCGCCCCCCCACACTCACCTGGCACTACACCCCGCCCCCTTCTTACCAACCCTCCGAAGTTCGGACCTTCCACACACCCCTACACCCTCTACGCCCCTATGCACCCTGCCACCTCTCACCCCCTCCCATTCATTTCGCCCCCCATACCTCTCCCTGCCTCTTTATCCCAGCACCCCCTACAGATACACGCACTGCCCCCCCTCCCCACACCCACCAGACCCTAGATCCCGTCCCCTCCATCCCTCTCATATCCCTTCAACCTCTTCTCCTATCACTTTTTAATCCTTCCGTCCAGTCATAACCAGTCTTATCATCATCAAGTATGTTAAGAAAAAAGGCTGAACAGATAAAGAGAAAAATATATTTGCTTCATTTAGGTGCAAGGAGAAGACAACAAGCTTTTTTTTTTTACGGTTTGAAGGTTAGAAAAAATAAGCTTCATTATATATTTAACATCAGTTTCTTCATTGCCTGTTTTTGAGTTAATAAGAAAAAGATATTAAACTGGAAAACTAAGCGTCTGAAGGTGAGCAAATCTTAACAATCTCTTTGGCTAACTGGTGTATAAAGAAAGCAAGAAAAGGAGATTGCTCAATAATTAAACTTTCATGTATTTGCCACCTGGTTGCAGGATAAAAAAAAATGGAAGGAATAAAGAAAAATAAGGAAGCAATTATCATGACGGTTTTGACTAAGGATTTAACATTCCCTTTAGACAAATAATTCTGCGTTTTTATGATTGTTTCCATTACTTCGCTAAGCTTTTCTTGTTACTTCATCTCTTTATTGAATCTTTGGTCTGCCTCATAAAAATAAAAATAAATAAATAAATAAATAAATAACAAAGCACACACACACGCACGAACATTCCCTCGTTTATTCGCTGTACACAAAGCATGACACATTTTTACCATAGTCCCTTGCTTGTCTTGTCCCCCCCCCCCGGAACCCCCCTCCCTTCCACACTCAGCCTTCCACCACCACATCCCTTCCACTATCATCCCCTCCACCCTCACCGCCATCCCATCTAAAAAAAAAAAAAAACGAAAAAGATAAAAAAAAAGCTAACACATTTTCAACCGGGAAGCTTTGACAAGTGAGTCTTTTTTTATATTTTTGGGTGGACGCAAATAAAACTATTCCGGCCGGTGTGACAGGTGTATTAAAGGTATGCGCTGGATGAGTGAGCCTGGCGTGGTGGTGGTGGTGGTGGCGGTGGTGGTGGTGGTGGTGGAGGTGGTGGTGGTGGAGGTGGTGGCACTGTGTCATGTAGTGTGTTTGTGTGGTGCTATCTCCACCATATACGCGCAGAACTGGCTCCCTCTAGCTGGCAGGACAGACACGAAACCACTTGGAATATGTATCTTTAAGTATGTATTCTGTAACACTGCACTGGTGGTCACTATGCATCTATCTATCGATTTATATATCTATCTGCCTGCCGATCAATCACTCAATATATGTCTATCTATCTATCAACCACTCAGTCAATCTATCACTCAGTCAATCAATCTATCTATCTATCTACTTTTGTACCAATTTACCTGTATATATAAGTCTACTTATTTATATTTATTTATCATCTCATGACCTGTTGGTGTAGCCTGGTCCAGAGGGTTAGCAGCACGAGAGGAAGTATAAGCATAACGCTGTGACACGCCCCGCTGTATGTCTGTATGTCTGGTTTAGAGGGCAAGCACAGAGAGGGAGAGCATGCATGGTACTATGGAGGCATGGGTGTGCATATACAGACTAAGGGAGACGGAAAGGAACGACACACTCTCACAAACGCCTCTATACCACCTGTTAACGTAACGGGCCTCGGTGGAGGACGTGAGAGGATGGGTAGACGAGCTCCATATCACAACGCTTCCCCCGTGCAGAAGGAAGGTCATGAGGACGGGATGGAATGCGTTCGATATGCACTTTTTTCTACCTGTTAACGAAGCCTGGCTCAGCGGAAGGGAGAGACGGGACTATAACACTCTACATATGACTCACTGTAACTACTGTACACATGCGAAGAAGAATTTAGCGCAGGGGTGAAATATTCTAACCAATCTCTCATTTGCTTGCTTAAGAGGAGGGTAGAGATGAGAGTTATGCGCCTTTTTTACGAAACACTCACTACATTATTATCCGCGTATATAAACAATGGGGGCTGGTGATAGAGGAAGAGGAAAGAAAAACTATCGTATCTATCAAAACTCTACGCAGCCTCACAGTCGGAAAAGAGGACACGGGAAGCATATGGCCAACCAAGTACGTAATGCTTCGAGGGCTACACAAAAAGAGGAAGGGAAACATAGCCACTTGATTATACGTTACCAGATGAATAATATTGTTCTGATGTGATTAAGAGAGTTAGCAGGCGAATGAAGAATAGGAAATAGTAGTAGTAGTAGTAGTAGTAGTAGTAGTAGTAGTAGTAGTAGTAGTAGTAGAAGTAGTATATAAGTAAAATATATACTCTGAACTAAACTGTATATATCTTCTAGGAAATGCACGAGGAGAGGGAATACTTAGGGATATTTTACAATTCATTCTATTAATCTCTCTCTCTCTCTCTCTCTCTCTCTCTCTCTCTCTCACACTCCTCCACAAAACTCCTTCCATGCATGTTCTCTTCTCATCCTAGCGTCCTTACCCTCTCTCTCTCTCTCTCTCTCTCTCTCTCTCTCTCTCTCTCTCTCTTGCAGCGTGGTAATTAATGGACGGCTCCCAATCCTTCATGTAATTTTATGTTATTGGGAAGGAGGTTACGATTGGTCACGCCGCGCTATATGGAGGAGGAGGAAGAGTAAGAGGAGGAGGAGGAGGAGGAGGAGGAGGAGGAGAGGGAGGAGGAATACAATAAATTTGAATGGAAATGAGAGAGAGAGAGAGAATGGAGAGAGAGAGAGAGAGAGAGAGAGAGAGAGAGAGAGAGAGAGAGAGAGAGAGAGAGAGAGAGAGAGAGAGAGAGAGAGAGAGAGAGAGAGAGAGAGAGAGAGAGAGAGAGAGAGAGAGAGAGAGAGAGAGAGAGCAGCGGGCTAATCGCAGATAATTGGTAAAATACTCTTTAAGTGTCTCTCTTTTCCGGAGGTGATATCTTCTCTCTCTCTCTCTCTTTTGCACGCGGTGTCTCGGCATGCATGTATGGAGACGCTTGTAGTGATAGTGGTGGTGGTGGTGGTGGTGGTGATGGTGGTGGTTGAATTTTTGTTGTTGTTGTTGTTGCTGCTGCTGTTGTTTTTGTTGTTGTTATAAGTGGTGGTGCTGGTGTTGGCGCTTGTTGGTGTTCATGTTGACTTTTTTTTTAACTTTCACTTGTGGCGCTGATAGGCTTTATTGATGGGGCCTGGTGGTCGGCCCCAACCTGTTATGACGCAGGCAAAGTTTTACAATGGCGCCATCTTGCTTGACTCATGCTGCACCCCGGAACTCATCTCTGTTCTTCTTATTAGAGAGAATCTAGGGTCCAGGTTGAAAGGTGGTCTTCAGGACAGCATGCGGGTAGTCTTAAGGGGCTATTACACTGGGCAAATTTTCCGTGGACCTTCAGTCAAACCACGATTTCCGCTGGCGTGGTTCTCATATTTGCGTGGTTTTCTGACGTGTCCACGATCTTCCAAAGCTACGGTAGATTTCACCGAAGGACGACGGTATTACTCACCATCATCATCAGCAGCAATAACAAGAAACAAATGAGAACCACGCTAGCTGAAATCGTGGTTTGACTGAAGATCCACGGAAAATATGCCCAGTGTAATAGCCCCTTTAGGCCACTTGGCGATGACTGAAAAATTGCCAGGTTGTTTGTAGCGGCGAGCTGGAATTGAACCTGATTCCTCCTGGAAGCCGCGCCCCATAATGTGGTGGTGGCGGTGGTGGTGATGGTTGTGGTGATGGTAATGTTTTTGGTTGTTTTTGTTGTTACTGCTGATGGCTTTGGTGGAGGAGGTGATGGTGGTGCATGTATATGTGGTAATAATTGTTGTTGTTGTTGTTGTTACTGTTGTTTTCTGTGGCAGTGGTGGCGGTGGTGGTGGTGATGACGTGAACGACAATTATCATACATGGATCCGCCACAACACTCCCGCACGTCACTGTACTTATCGTAACCACAAGGCATATTTTGAGGAAGTAGTAATGTACTTTATCACTTTACGGTTTCTTCGATTAGTCGCAGTAATTTACGAGGCGCTGTCCATTAGCTTTATTTCTTTATTATATTCGTTTAACCTCTTTTTGTACATCATTCACTACATATATAATGCAAACGCTTGTTTTCTTGAGTATATAACATTATTTATGAGGTTTACTCGGCGTTTTACATTTTATTGAATCGTATATTTTATGGACAGGTGAATTTGTTACATTTTGCACTTTTCTTGTCTGCTCAGTACATATTTGATAAGATTAGTTTTCCTATTATTATATTAGTTTAGGGAATTTTATAGATCTGTTTTCTTTCTGCCGTTGAGAAGATTGCACAATACGTAAGAAAACCTTTATACTTCGTCTTTTCTATGACCACCAATACGTTGCGGAGGAGTTATAAGCATACATAAAAGAATATCCCATGCAGGCTCCAGGACGCAGCAACACACCCGTTTCCGCTGTTAAGGAGAAACTCTTTTATGATATGCATGATAACATTCTTAGTTCTTCCGTTGGCAATTTCTACTCTCTACACGACACAGTAATTTCATAATGCACACACTCACATGCACATCACTGTACCCACTATTGAAACATCATTATCAATTATTCACTATACGAGACATGAACGACCACCACTTAGCTCAGCCACTAATACGTTACCCGCGGAGCACTAAATGTTTACAAATACATAACCTCGTAACACATTCGCATGCCATGAATATTAGGTAGAAGATGAGCCACACCCTACGCGCTGCCGTCTCCTCTATAATACAACATAAAAAGTAGATGCTCAAATTATATTATGCACCAGTGTTCATTTTGTCTTCATTATATATAATTATCGGCTCCTGTTTGCAGCCACGAGAACACACACTATGGGGCGGATTCTTAGACATTTCGGCGTCCAAGCGTACCTATTTGCCAAGGCTTTCGTAGGAGTCGTGGGCATTTCCATAGGTAGTTAAAGTTTTTTATTGTAGTCTGACGGAGCTTCTGCACCATGAACGTAAAAAAAAAAAAAAACATTAACCTGGTAGCTGCAGGGATCATGTTTCTTAAAGGTCCCTCTAAGCGAGAAAAATGAGAAAAAAACATCACTCACGCAAACCATTTCATAATATATATCAACGCATTTGTGATCAGTTTATGCATCATCTATTTTTTGGGGTTTATATCATGGCAAAAATGTGGCCCGTCGCTGGTACACGGTAAAGCCACAAATTTGGCCCGTCGCTGCTACCGGGTTAAAAGCAGATTAATCTCTTTCTCGGACTTTGAAATTAGTTAATGAGAGAGAGCGTCAGAAAATACCAACCGCAAGAACAAAAGCTGGAGTTCCATAGCTGAAGGCGTTACAATCGGTGGGTTCGAACGCGTGAACATTATAGACAGTTTACCGTCGTCCAGCAGCACAACACAAAACAAAAGGAAAATAAAAAAAGGTACAGAGACGCGAAAACGAAGATAGATCAGTCTCTTTGGCGGACGACAGTAAAAATAACGAGGAGGAGGAGGAGGAGGAGGAGGAGGAGGAGGAAAGGAGAGGGGCGGAGAGTTTATAGAGTGAAGGCGTTAGGGGCGGAGCAGGGCGGATAAAGGAAGGTAAGTGGAAATAAGGGCGAGAGAAGACGTGTGTGTGAGAGAGAGAGAGAGAGAGAGAGAGAGAGAGAGAGAGAGAGAGAGAGCATGTAAAAAAAAAGACGAGAGCAAAGAAGGCGAAGAGGAACGACGGAATAACTAAAGAAACAGGAAGGAAGGAAGAAGAAAATAAAGGATAAAAAGAAACAAACAAGTAGAAAGTCAAGGCAACAGAAGAAAAAAAAATACATAAACAGGAAGGGAGGAAAGAAGAGGAGGAAGGGAGAAAAAGAAGAGGAGGAAGAGAGGAAAGGAAGAGAGGCCGGGGAAAGAAGAAGTTGGCAGCCGCAGAAGTAGAAGGAGGAGGAAGAGGGAGGGAGAGAGACGAGAGAGCGCAAGAGACTGGTAAGAGAGAAGGGAGGAAGGGAGGGAGAGGGAGAGGGTGAGCGAGGGAGAGAGTGAGCGAAGAGAGCGGGAAGGTGAGCGAAAACGTTGGATGGCCGGGGCGTGAGGGACGTAAGACCAAGTTGACGTCGGCTAACAAGCCCACCAGTGTAGCGGGCGCCGGGGTGGTCCAGGGGGCAGTAAATCATTACGACGAGGCGGCCCGGGGGGGAGGGGGACGGGGGAAAGGAGTGGGGCGGGGGAGTGTGTGGGAAGGGTGGGAAGGGAAGGAAGGAGGGAGAGGAGACGTGGGTAGGGAAGGGAGAGTAGGAAGGGAGGTAGGGAAAGGAGAGTGGAGGAAGGGTGGGAAGGGAAAGGAAGGAGACAGTGAAGGGAAGGAAGGAAGGGTGGGAGGGTGGGACGGGAAGGAAGAGAGGATGTAGGTAGGGAAAGAACGGTAAGGAGGGAAGGTGGGAAGGAAGTGAATGTAGGGTGAGGAAGAGAAGGGAATTAAGGAAAGGAAATGTAGGTAGAGGAAGGAAGGAAGGAAGGAAGGAAGGAAGGAGAAAGGGATATTATAGAGCAGTAAAGGATGGAGAAACGGAAGGAAGACAGGAGATAATGAAAAAGGAGAGAAAAGGAGATAAGAAAGAGAAGTGAGAAAACAGGAAAAAGGGAAAAAGATATAAAAGAGAATTAGAGAAGGAATAAAGAGGAACAGGAAAGAAAATGAGAAGAAAAAACGAAGTCGAGAGAATCAGAGAATGGGGTGTAAGGAGAGGGAAGGGGGGGAGACCGAAAGGGAGAAAGAGAGAGAGTGAGAGAAAAAGAGAGAGGGAGGAATGGTAGTACGAAAATATAAAGAGGGGGAGAAGAGACCATTAAGGGAGTGGAGGAGGAAGGAGTGACGGTATGTGGTGTGGTGGTGTTGATGGTGGTGGTGATGGTGGTGATGGCGTTTGAAGTTTAAAGGGGGGAGGGGGGGAGAGAGAGAGAGAGAGAGAGAGAGAGAGAGAGAGAGAGAGATTAAAAAATATAATAAAAGAAGAAGGAAAAGCGTGCGAAGGTGAGTAATCAAGAAGGAAGAATAGGAGTAAATAAATAAAAAAAAGTTAAAGAAAATGATAAAAAGGGAGAATAAAGAAGGAAAAAGTAGCAGAAGATAAGCAAAAAAGAAAAAAAAGAAAGAGGAAAAAGAAGAAAAGAGGAAAAATGAAGAACAACGAAAAAAAGGAGGAGGAAGAGGAGGAGGAAGAGAATTAAGAGGAGAAGGTTGTTATTGCTATTGATGTTGTGGTGGAGGTGATGGTGATAGGGGTGGTGGCGGTGGTGGTAGTG
>NC_066540.1:11514299-11526799 GCF_024679095.1 Eriocheir sinensis | reverse complement strand
GTCGCGGATAGCATTAGGAGGTGATTACACACAAACGGCGGCGCCAAGATTAATGTCATTACGCTAGTGTATCATTGCGCCTCTGTGTTCCTTACCGCGGTGAAGAGTGCGCCCAGGCAGAACTACAAACAATGACAGAAGTGACTACGGTTGCTGAGGAATGAAAATGCGAATTAGTGCGGTCACAAATAAAGCAATGTTGACAGACTGCCGGAAGTCTTCGCAAAATATGTGGGAAGGGTCGCAAGTAATGGAGTTTCTGTGTATATCAGAAATAGAAAAACTGTTCTGAGAGCTTAAAGCAAAGACTGAAACATGTGCTAATGATTATGTAAAAAAAAAGGATTTTCTTAAGTGCAAATACAAGTAAAAAAAATCAGGAAAAAAATGCATATCTTCTGTTATTCTGTGGTACATTAAAAGATACATTAAAAACAACCAATAAATAAAAAATAAAAAAAACACGATCCTCTAGTATGAATGGTATGGAGAGCAGAAGTAAACGTCAATGATTTATTTATTAAGGAGAAACAACAGCGACAGTTACCATACACAAAACAGCCGGTGGATGGACTATTTCTGGCATGTACGGTAGTTAGCATGTTTACACCACAGCACACACACACACACACACACACACACACACACACACACACACACACACGATACATGCCAACCATTGAGGCAAATTTGAGGTGGAATGCAAGGAATGATAATGTTGAATGAGAGGGTGGAGAAGAGGGAATAGGTTTCAGGTAATTATAGGTAAGGGTAGGGGAGAGTAAGGGCAGGAAAAGAGAGAAGGCAAAGGAAGAGGAAAGGGCGATAAAAGAAAGGAATAGAAATATGTAAAGACTAGCCAGTGTCCACATGGGTAAAAAAAATAAGCAAGTAGAAAGGAAAAAAAGTTAAAAGGGAGGGAAGAATAGTTAAGAATTAGGGTGTGTGAGGGAGAGGGGGAGGAAGGAAAACAGTGATGGTGAAGGGAAAGAGAAAAGGTAGAGAAGGAAAAGGGAGGGAAGGGGAGAGAAAACAGGGCATAACAGAGTAGTGCTGGGGAAGGTATAGGTAAGAATGCGTGAAGAGAAAAAGGAAGGGAAGAAGTAGAGGAGGAGGAGGTAAGGAGGAGCTGGGGGAGGGAGAAAGGGGAAGGAAGATAAGTAATGATGAGGAAGGTATAGGAGAGAATGCGTGAAGAGGAAGAGGAAAAGAGGAAGAGGAAGAGGTAAGAAGGAGCTGGGGGAGGGAGAGAGGGGAAGGAAGAGAAGTAATGATGAGGAAGGTATAGGAGAGAATGCGTGAAGAGGAAGAGGAAAAGAGGAAGAGGAAGAGGAGGAAGAGGTAAGGAGGAGCTGGGGGAGGGAGAGAGGGGAAGGAAGAGAAGTAATGATGAGGAAGGTATAGGAAAGAATGCGTGAAGAGGAAGAGGAGGAAGAGGAGAGGAAGGTGAGGGAGGGAAGGGGAGGGCAGGGGTGTGTTAATACAGTGTTGATGGGCCCGTCAGTGGCTCGGGCTGGCGACAGGCGACTCAGCCTCAACCATATGTCTGTGAGGCCGCATTGACACGGCTAATCTCGTTTTGTTTTCGCTTTTTGCTACGCTTTCCATACCCCCCCTGACCCCCCCCCCTTCTCTACCCAACCTACCTCTCTCTCTCTCTCTTTTATTTATTTCCCAGAGAGAGAGAGAGAGAGAGAGAGAGAGAGAGAGAGAGAGAGAGAGAGAGAGAGAGAGAGAGAGAGAGAGAGAGAGAGAGAAGAGAGACTCAGGTGCACATCATGTTGACAGGGAAATTTATGACTGCCATCAACAACATAGGCGAGTCGTGACACACCATATGTTTTATATCGCAACAACATCACGCTGGAGGGAGGCAGCTGATGTTGTTGTTGTTGTTATGATGGTTGTGGTGGTGGTGGTAGCAATAGTTGTTGTAGTAGTAGTAGTAGTAGTAGTGGTAGTAGTAGTAGTAGTAGTAGTAGTAGTAGTAACAGTAGTAGTAGTTGTGGTGGTGAGGGTGATAGCAGTGAAGGTGAAGAGGGGGGGTGATGATGATGATGATGATGATGATGACAGTCTCGTGGTGGTCATGGTGTTGATTCTGTTTTCTTTTCTCATCATTCATGCTAATAAGTAAATGTGGTGCTTTTATATTCTCTCTGATGTTTCTTTTTTTAACTTCGTCATGTTAATTGCTCTTTTTATTGAGTACCATAATTTGTTTATTCTCAGTCTTCTTTTATGTTGTTTCTGTTATTTATAATGTAGGTGTTGCGTACTAGTAATTATCTTTAACATAACAGAAACCCTAATATATCAAATGTATACAGATTTGGATGGGTCGTTTTGTGCTGTGATGTTACCTATGGTGTTGTTGTTGTTGTTGTTATTGTTGTGGTAGTGGTGAATGTTGTAGTTATGGCAATGATCGTGTATGTGTTGATGATAGATATGGTGGTGGTAGTGAATGTTGTGGTGAGCGTAGTGGTAGTAGTGGTGGTGGACATAGGTTCTATATAGTAGCGTGGGGTTGGTGTTTCCCTGGTAATGTTACAATGGCTATATGTGCGTAAGTATAGCAGGACACCTCTACTCCCGAAATTGACCTCTCTTTCGGCCACCTATTTTGACTTTTTTTTTTAGGAGCAGCGAGTAGCGGGATTTTTTTTTTTATTATTGTTTCCTTTTTTTGTGCCCTTGATCTGTCTCCTTTGTTGTAAAAAAAAAAAAAAAGATTGTAGCGTAGGTGTTGGAAAGTGTGGTGATGATGGTGGCGGTGATGGGCACACACTATACACTATAAAGCATGGTGTGGCGGCATTTGAGCGTTCGTTGTGCTGCCGTAATAGTGATGAATGGAAACGTTAGGCGAAGGGTGGGCATGGTGGACAACGCAGGAAGTGACGAAGCACCGATAAATCTTAACCTCAACAGACTAATTCCTCCTTTCCTTGAGGGGCAGAACATCATACACATGCTATCCATTGAATCTCTAGCTTTGATTAACCCGTCCGCTGCGATTGGCACAGATTTGGCTTTTACTGGTAGCCCGGTAACATAATATACTCCCATGTCTTTCTCTGCCTCTGTGGTGGATAGTGGAGTGTTTCCCATGTGGTATTGGTGTGCTGGATATCCCCTCCCAAGGTGCAGGACTTTACATTTTTCTTCATTGAATTGTATCAACCACTTTTTGTAACATTCGTGTAGCTTGGTGAGGTCTGACTGTAGGAAATCCGTAGTCAAGGGGTTAATACTGCAGTCCAGCAAATTAGAGCTAGAAGAGGAACGAGAAATGTCACTATAAAAAGGAAAGTCCATTCACACAATTAATGTCATGCTTCCTCGAAAAGTGCTCAAATGCTCTTCGTATAGTGTAACTTCGATGAGACCACTTCAGCAAATCAACAAGGTTAGCACTGTCCATTTAGCAGAACATTTCGATTACACCATTTCAGTACACCAACAAGCCTACCAATATCTACATAGTCTAAAATCCTCGGCTCAGACAACTTCAGTACATCAACGAGGTTAGCACTGTCCATATAGCTTAACATTTCGATTAGACCATTTCAGTATAAACCAACAAGCCTACCACTACCTACTTAGTTTAACTTCCTCGGCTCAGGCAACTTCAGTAAATCAAATCCACTTAAAACTTCGGCTGGGATCACTTCAGTAAATCAATAAGCCTAACTTCGTGAACTTAGTCTAACTTCTTCGGCTAAGACCACTTCAGGAATTTAACGAACCTAGCCAACAACACAAAACCGCTTCATAAAAGAAAAGTTTGCCTGCACCACTATAGGCAAGGATTCGACCACCACCAGTTCAATCCAAGAAAGTTATCAAAGGCGCTAGGGGTCTGCACAAGAATAGGTTCGGTATGACTCCTTCGATTTCATATAATTTCCGTAAGCCAAATCATACTTCACTGTCACACTAAATAATGCCCTTGCTCTAAACGGAATGGGCTATGTTTTGCTTCACCGGAACGAGTTAAAAATACTATATAGGGTGAGGCTACTTATTCATATAGTGGGCTATGTTACTAATTTAGTGGACTTGGTTACCGTACTTAATTGGTGGTTGATCAGTTCGTACGCCCGAAGTTGGGTGAGAGGACCAAAGCAAGTATGGACGAGAGTACAATTGCGGCGCCATCCCAATGTAGTGTAGTGGTTATAGTGTGAACATAACATCAGATTCAGCGCTGCTCGAAATCGCTAGAGAGTTTTACTGACCCATTCCCCCTGAAGAAGTAAGTCATAGTGTCGTGGTTGTAATTTGTGACGGTAGGTGATGGTGATGACTTGTGGAGTGCGGGGGAGTGGCGAGTGGCGGTCCCGGCGGTGGCGAGAATGATGATGGTGGCGTGTGGTTGTGTGGTGAGACGTTGATGTACGGTGTGGTGGTGACAGTGACTTATGGTGGTGGGATGAGTAATGGCGATGTAGTTGTTGCATACTGCATGGTGAGGCTCATCCATACTTTTTTTTTTTTTGAGATGAGGAAAAGAAAATAGCTGTAAGGGAGTAAAGTCTGCTGGTCGCATCAAACACCGAATATAGTACACAAAACCCTTTTCTTTATTTACACTGATAAAATGCCGTTATAGAAATCATACAAATCAAGGTCACTAACACTGTAGATTATCTGAGAGTAATATTTCATTATACAACTTTTTCTATCTTCATCATTTTTTAAAGCTAACATGTATGACATCATGCGTCTACATTCTACAGCATGCAACTGGTGGAGACTTTTTACACACCATGATCACGAACCCCCCGAAATTTTGTCCTGGTGGTGTCGGAGGGGCTGAAATTGTAACGCACGGTTGAGAAAGTACATTATATGGGCCGAGGTGGTGGTTGATAAGGCAGAGACGCACCGGTGTGATGGCCGAGAAAGCTTTGGGTCGGGGTGGGGGCGCTGCTTGGGCCGGCAAAGCCCTGCACGGGTTGGGTTACCGTAGGAAGGGCCGAGTGCGTATTAGGCCAGGGCAGCGGGGGGCCGTGTTGGCTGGTGTTGTGTAGTGGTGGTGTGACATTAAATATTCAAGTGTAGTGGGGATAGAATGTCACATAAATCATTGCAGGTACATATGCTCTCTCTCTCTCTCTCTCTCTCTCTCTCTCTCTCTCTCCCTTACGTGTGGATCAGGCTATGGAGGAGTAGGACGTTGCCGCTATGTGGGCCGAACACTACAGGAACGCTCTGAATTGTCAAGACGATGGGTGTGGGAATACACTTCAGGGTGAGATGCGTGAGATGACGCTTGATGGCTTCTGCAGTGATGACCACAACGAGCTGCGAAATTCTGCCGCGGAACCTTTACCTTGATTTTCTCTGATTAAATGCTGTTCTAGAGATCATACAAATCAATGTCACTAGTATTGTATGTTATCTGAGAGTATTACTTTATCATACACATTTATTTATCTTCACTCAGTGCATGGTGGCGCCGCTGACACACTTTAAGATGAACTCATCAGCACGGCTTAATGGGTTTGCTCTTACATATGTGGATAGATTGACACACTTTGGCCATGTCATAAACCAGGAAATGACTGACGATGATAACATCAAGAAATAAACCACCAAACTCAGTCACTGGCAACACACTGCTGAGGAGGTTCTTTCGCGGTCAAGAGGTGAAGTTATTCAGGAGCATTGCCCTGAATCGTCTTAGGATCTATTATAGAAAAATCTTTAAAGAGGCTTTACAGGCTACCCAGATGAACGCACTTATTTCCCTGGCCTTTACCGGGCAAGGGATGTACTCTGGCTGTGCTGCGCCGCCACGCCGTGCACAGTATGAAGAGTATAAGGGCTGGAGCGATCTGAGAACTCCATCATCACCTCCATCAGATGAAGCTCTAATAGTGTGTGTGGACCTGTGCGGCCTGAGCGGCTGGACCTTCTGTTAATTGGTATAGTGTGCTCAAAGTTGTTCTCATACATACTTGATAAGAGTAAGGCAGTAAATGATTCATTAGGTTCAGTATTACCTTACCTTACGGCTGTGCCATATCCTCCAGGACGTCGGCAACCATGGACTTCCACTCTTCTCTGTTTCTTGTAGCTCTGATGAACTGCCCACGTGTCATCTCTCCCCGCACCAACTCCACCAGTCCATCCATGTATTTTATTCTTGGTCTTCCTCTACCTCTTCTTCCTTCCACCATTCCATCCATAATCAAATTCTCCAGTCCTTCTCTCCTCATTACATGGCCGAAAAACTCCAGCTGTCTTCCTCTCACTGCTTTCATCAACTGTCTTCTCTCTCCCACCATTTGTAGAACGTCTGCATTTGTCCTTCTGGCTGTCCATGGTATTTTCATCGTTCTCCTCCATAACCACATTTCCATCGCTTCCAGTCTCTTCACCATTGTTGCTGATATATTCCAACTCTCCACTCCGTATAGCAGGGTTGACCATATGTAGGTTTTAATCAGACTTTTTCTTGTTCTTATCGACAGCTTCCTGTTTATCAACACGCTCTTCATATTACCAAATACCTCTTTTGCAATTCCTATTCTTCTCTTAATTTCTGTGTCGCATTTCACAGTATTACTAACCGATAATTGCTTGCTCTGAAATTTTTTTATCTGTATTTCTGTTCTTTTATATATAAATAAGAGCAAAATGAGCTATTATTTTATTATTATTATTATTATTATTATATTATTATTATTATTATTATTATTATTACTTTTTTGTTGTTGTTATCATTAGTGCATGAATTAGTCGAGGCAGCGTCAGGGCGAGGCAGGAGCAGCCCAGAGATCAGCACACACACACCGGACACCCGGCGGCAGCATCTCATCTCGGCACAAACAACAGCCTCCCCGTGGCCTTGTTTAAGGGGCTGCGAGGCTTCTGCGCGGCCCCGGGTGTCATGTTACCTGGGGCACAACACCGCCGCGTGACGCATCCTCCCGGCCGCCCATTGACACGCCGCTGGAGGCCGCCCTCGGTATGGATGTCAACGTGCGCCGCCCTACACCTTATGTGCGGTCACACGGCCTATATGTTCACTCCTCTCCCCTCCTTACCTCCCTTTGCCTCCATCCACACCTTCCTCCTCTTCCTCCTCCTCCACCTCCTCCTCCACATTGGAGAAAAGACGCCTACGAGGGGATATGATTCAAGTCTTCAAGTATCTAAAAAAGTTCAACAACGTCGATTACTCCAAATTCTTTGAACTGCAAACCAACTCAAGAACTAGAAATAACGATTTACCCATTCAGACGAGTCGATGCAACACAGACATTGGAAGGAGTTTCTTTTCAAACCGAGTCATCCGCCACTGGAACAATCTTCCCTCAGAAGTAGTAAATGCGAATACCATCAACTCCTTCAAATATAGAATCGACCGTCATTTCGCTGCGTCGGGAGTAAACTGAATAACGAGGGGCTTCCATCTGCTCCTCAATATCGAGGTGCTTTCATCTGCTCACCAAGCCCCAAGTGACGGTCGAGGAGATTAAATCACCCAAGCGGGCGACCTCGTAATGAGCCAATAGGCTTTCTGTTGCCTGCATTTCCATGTTTCCATGTTTCCTCCTCCTCCTCCTCCTCCTCCTCCTCCTCCTCCTCCTCCTCCTCTGCCTCCTCCAATATAATCCTCCTCCGGCCCATGATGCTTCTGCTCCTCTTGATTCTTATCCTCCGTCTCTCCACCTTCCTTCTCCGCCTTCTGACGTACCTGAAAATCTTATCTTCACAACATAACACCACACTGTGATGCTGTTGACTCTTTTCAGGACTGACCATGGTTCTAATGAGGGTCTTGGAATTTGATAGACTAACACAAACATGCTGCGCCATAAGCCAGCGTTGGTTATAAGAGATAGTGTTGCTCTTGGACACCTGCGCCACTCTTTTGTCCTGACGAGCCACGGGGACAGGTGGGAGAGAGGAGAGAGTTTTTTTTAATTTTATTTTGAGTCATGACCACAATGATGACCAATTAGACGAGACTCACACAAAATGGTGCAAAAATAAGGGATTTGTGGGTGTGTCTTAAAAGATGGAGGCATGGAGTGTGCTGTCTTTGTCTTTCTCTTTCTCTTTTTCTCTCTCTTTCTGCTCTCCTTTCTTTTTCTTTCATTCATTCTTTCTTTCTTTCTGCTTTCCTTCTTTCTTTGTAGTTCTCTTTTTATTTATTTCTGTCTTTCTTTCTTACCCCATTTCTCTCTCTCTCTCTCTCTCTCTCTCTCCCCCCTCCCCCATACCGCTGAAGTCATGTAATATCACGGTACAGTCAAGCAGGGGTCGGCTAACATGTCACCCGGCCGTCACAGCTCACCCAAACACCTCCAACAGCCACACGTACACGCCGCTCAGCACGACTGTACACCCTCAGGACACCGCAGCCACGAGGGGAGGCACGTATCACCACAAAGACGGCACGAGATTTACTGCCAAACTTTCCGTCGACGCCAACACAAAGTGGACAAAGAAGGATGGGGTAACTTCTATATTTTCCTTGCTTTACACGAATCGGTTTACGGTAGAGACATAGAGCCAGCTGCTGGGTATGTACCGTAAGTGATGGACGCAGTACGGAGACCAAGAGAGACACACCAAACATCTGAAGGCTAAGAAACATACTGTACAGGAAAAATAGGAAAGCCACTTGATTAGCATTTGTTGATAAGCCGTAAATTGCCGGGAAAAATAAATGAAATGCTGAAAATATAAAGTGAGAGTTTTTTTTTTTACAACAAAGGAAACTGCTCAAGGGCACAGAAAAAGGAAATAATAATAAAAAAAAGCCCGCTACTTGCTGCTCCTAAAAAAAGTTGAAAGCAATGAGCAATGAAGCAATGAATACGAGTTTACACTTACTTATAAATAGTTTCTACACGTTTACCAACCAAGCAGCCCCCTGATGCAAATATGATTGAAAGTTTTAAATGCAGGTTTTTAGCTAAATAAAATGATGGACGGGTTATCCAAACACACACACAAAAAAACACGGGAGCGCACGCACCCACCCCCACATACACAAATACTCACACACGCAAAATAAACGCGAGCACACACACACACAGACACACACACACAGACACACACACACACACACACATTTTTCCCAGTATTTTTCCTTATCTGTGTATATCCATGTGTAAGAGGAGGACGAGAAAGGGGATGGTGATGGACCCCCATGAACCACCACACCACAGGACACGGAGCCACACTCAAGGAAGAACAACTTATAACACATGGAAACGCGCCGCACACACTGCCGGGGCGTAAAAAGGAGACGGCGATAAACAGTGATAGTGAGAGAGTGGAGGTAACAGTGAAAGGGTAAAAGGGAGAAAGGGGTTAGATGGGACGAAAAAGGGGTGATCTAAAGCGGAATTTACCTTAGAGGGCCGGGACGAGCCCTTCGTAAAGCAAAAAACTGTAAGCACTCAAGGTCTGGGTCGCACCGCTTCCCCAGGCCCTGAGGCTACCCGCGTAAAGCATTCATTCCCTGGGCCGGGCCACCTCCGAAACACTTCGGCTTTTCCCTATGGAGCCCCCTCAGTTTTTATTAGAATGTTCCCAAAAGTTGACCCCCCCAGACACACGCTGTTAATTAGTGTGAATTTCTTTATAGTGTGTATTTATAGGCATGCATACATGGCTAGAGGCTTGGTGAGTGCCACCAGCTCTAGACTCGCCCCCGTGCAATGTCAACTCCAAGCTCCCTAAATTCACCCTTCCAAAACCGAGGTGATGTGTCTGATCACAGCCCAAAGTTGGGTAACACTCTCTGAAGTGCCAACACCAGCGATGGCCAAGCAGACGCCTGACGTGAGCATACTCGGGGAATACTTCCCCGCCATGGAGCGCGTGCGGGTCATGTACTGCGAGGAGGTCCAGGAGCTGCTGGACTGCGGCCGAGGCCGCCTTGCCGGAAAGTTCCGCTACGTCCACTGCTCCCAGAAACACTCCGAGCTGGCCCCCGGCCACGGCGTGCAGCTGTGGATGAAGTCTCGGCCCCCACACACCCTCTACTTCCCCGGCGAGGCGTGCAGGGAGGCCATGGTGCACGCCGTGCTGCTCTACCGCGGCCTGGACGACAAGTACTGCTTCTTTGACAGCAACTTTTTCATCACCCCGACCCTCGAGGTGATGGCTGTGGCGAACCGCTCCGGCCTTTCCTCCGTGCACTACCGCACCGAGCAGCCCGGCCTGCAGGGCTTAACCCTCAACACGTGCCAGTACTACTGCCTGGCCTTTATGAGCTTCATCGTGCAGCACCCACACCTGCCCACCAGGTGGCTCATTAGGGAGTTCGCCAAGACCATGCGGCCTCAGGGTGACGACAAGGCGGTACGCATGACCCAGGAGATTTTTGGCGAGGCGGGCATCATCAGGGACTTTGAGAGCGCCGGGACGCCCGTTCATGCGTACCGGCTCAGCCACGTCGCGAGGCGGGAGCGCGGCAGAAGGCGGCTCGTGAAGAGGCTGCGTGTGCCAAGCAACTATCTGAACGGCCTGACGCGGGAACAGGCCAGGACGCTGCTTAACAACAACGTGATGGTGTCTTTGGTACAGAGGAAAGCGGCTGGCTGTCACGGCCTGCCCCCGCTACGTCACCATGACAGGAAAAGAAACAGCCCGAATCAAGACCCGGACAACCTTCACAGGCACACTTGCAAACAAGGGAGCTGCCAAGCCCTGCCACCCACCTATGCAGCCACGGAGCCTGCCACCTACATAGGCGACCCCCAAAACCGTCACACCACCACTACTACGATAGATACAGTCAAGAAAAGATCAAATAAATTCATGATGGGTTTAGGTTTACAGGAGCTGCCTTGTATAGGTCTAATGGCCTCCTGCAGACTCCTTATATTCTTATGTTCTTATGTTCTTCTTCTTATCAATATCTATACCATTATCAATATATATATATATATATATATATATATATATATATATATATATATATATATATATATATATGGGGAGGTGATGGTGGCCTACTCAGGGACCCCCAAGAACCACCACACCACAGGACACGGAGCCACACTCAAGGAAGAACAACTTATAAAACATGGAAACGCGCCGCACACACTGCCGGCCGTTCTGTAAGCTTTATGCAAGTGGAAGGATCAGGGCGTGGGTCTGATGCAGAGCGATGCCCTTCTCAAGGGTACAGTGCCGCCTGTCCATGATGGTGTGGTGGCCCCCCGCTGAAGGACCAGGGCGTTGCTTTCTACTCAGAGCAATGCCCTTCTTCAGGGGACAGTGCCGCCTGCCCATGACGGCGTGGAGGGCCCCGCTGAAGGACCAGGGCGTGGTTTTCTATTCTGAGCGATGCCCTTCTCCAGGCGACCGTGCCGCGCGCCCATGACGGCGTGGCGGCCCCCCGCTATGGGGCCAGGGCGTAGCTCTCCTGCAGAGTGATGCCTTTCTCAAGGCAACTGTGCCGCCCGCCAAAGACGGCGTGGCTGAAGGCCCCGTGGCACAGGCCTCTCCGCTGAAGGGCCAGGGCGTGGCGCTGCTGCAGAGCGATGCCCTTCTCTGGGGGAGAGGCAGAGCAAAGTCCTTCTTCCGGCGACCGTGCCGCCCGCCCATGACGGCGTGGCGGACGGCCCCGGGGCACAGGCCTCCCCGCTGAAGGACCAGGGTGAGGCTTTCATGCAGTGATGCTCTTCTCCAGTCGGCCGTGCCGCCCACCCATGATGACGTGGCGGACTACCCAGGGCCACATGCCGTCCTTATATACGACAATAGTAAAACCACACCTCGTGACGTCGACCACTCCAAGTTCCTTGAACTAACTAAAAAAATAGCAATAGCGGCTATCTACTCAAGCGAGGCAATGTGTAGGTGTTTCTTTACAAACCGAGTCATCCGTCAGTGGTACAACCTTCCTGCAGAAGTAGAAATGCGAAAACTATCCTTCCTCTATTTTTCCTTTCCTCCTTTCCATTCTTCCTTCCGTCCTTCCTTCCTTCCCTCCTTCTTTCCTTCCTTCCTTCATTCATTCCTTTCTTCCTTCCTCTCTTTCATCCTCTAATCCTTCCTTCCTTCCTTCCTTCCTTCCTTCAGTTCTTCCTTTCTTCCTTCCTCTCTTATTTCCTTTCTTTCTTTCCATCCTTCCTTCCGCCCTTCCTTCCTTCCTTCCTACCGTCGTTCCTTTCTTCCTTCCTCTCTTTCATCATCTTATCCTTCCTTCTTTTCTTCCTTCCTTCTTTCTGTTGTTAGTGGTGGTGATGGCGGTGTATTATTATTATTATTAGTAGTAGTAGTAGTTGTGGTAGCAGTAGTAGTAGTAGTAGTAGTAGTAGTAGTAGTAGTAGTAGTAGTAGTAGTAGTGGCGGTGGTGGTGGTGGCGGTGGTCGAGACGCCTTCTCCTTGGCTTTAATATATTCATTCTCCTTCATCCTGATATATTCATCCTCCTTGCAGGCCGAGTGATACATCGCCGCCACTTCCTGTTCTCGTCACCGCCGCTGTGTGTGTGTGTGAGAGAGAGAGAGAGA
>NC_066540.1:11486799-11509299 GCF_024679095.1 Eriocheir sinensis | reverse complement strand
AGTGAAGGTGCAAGGTGGTAGCAGTATAGATGATGGTAGTGGCAGTGGTAGTGAGTGCATGGCGGTGACAAGGGTTGCTATATGAGTGGTGGAAGGAGTGGGGAGAGTGGCAGTTAAATCCATGGTGGCGGTGGTAGTGGTAGAAGTGGTAGCTATACGGGTGGAGGTGGGGATGGCAGGGGTGGCAGAGGAGGTAGGAGTGGTGGTGGTGGTGGTGGTGGTTAGCCTCCGTATCGGGCAGGCGGTGATTACCCGGCGACAGGCTCAAGAGGGAGGCGTCTGTCTTGCTTCAGCGGTAGTAATAAATGTGCGTGACTAACCGGATCCACCCCTGTGTGTGTGTGTGTGTGTGTGTGTGTGTGTGTGTGTGTGTGTTGGCATCTTTGTCCGCCAGTCAACATACCGCCATGCTCCCTTTCATTCAAGGCGACCCTAAACAGTGCCATGGTGGGGCTGAGGCGGACGTAAGGAGCACTACTACGCTCTATTAATGGTAATGGTACTCCCTGACTGCTCCATTATGAAAGGTCCAATAATTCTACACCTTTCACGGCCGCCCTCTACTCCTTACATTTCGGGTTTAATAAGTCGGCTAAATGACCTACCAAACTGATGCCACTCTCTTGGGTAGGCTTGTATTAATCTTTTATATTATTAATTTTATAGTGTAATACAACCTCCGATGCTACACTTCTGCTGGAGTATTGTAACTCATGCGTGCTGGTGATGTGTAAGGAGAGGACCATACAGTGTGTGTGAGAGAGTGTGTGTGTGTGTGTGTGTGTGTGTGTGTGTGTGTGTGTGTGTGTGTGTGTGTGTGTGTGTGTGTGTGTGTGTGTGTGTGTGTGTGTGTGTGTGTGTGTGTGTGTGTGTGTGTGTGTGTGTGTGTGTGTGTGTGTGTGTGTGTGTGTGTGTGTGTGTGTGTGTGTGTGTGCACACACACACACACACACACACACACACACACACACACACACACACACACACACACACACACACACACATTAACAAACAATTAAGCAAACAAAAATTGCATAGCGGATAATCTATTTAAGAAAATGGGAGAGAAAGTGGGGGTTATGAAGATGGAACAAGTGCCGTGGTTACGTGTCCTACATGACCCGAACCTATATTTATACCAAGTAAGGTTCTAGCAGGAGTACTAGTAGAAGCTTGCTCGGCCTAAGTGACTGGCAAATCTATGAGGTGCCAAGCTAACCCACCCTGGATGAAAAACTAACCCATCCTGGATGAACAACTAACTTCGCCCAGCAGCACCTCGCCGCCACGTCGTGCTTCAAGAGTTTAAGTGGCGGCAGCGTGAACAGTATCAGCCACTCCAGTGATGCCAGTGTGTCGCGTCAGCCACAGAAATGCAGAGTCCCTTGAGTTCGGCGGACCGTGAGTTTGGGGTCACTAACTCAGTCACGTGATACTTATCTGAGCGGGCTGACAACCGTACTTCAGGTCACATCCTTTGCGACGCCTCAGTGACCCAACACAACGGCTGGTGACTCAAGGACCTGTCAAGGGAACGGTCACGGAGTCGAGAGATAAAGAGGCCACTTCTAGGCACTGGACCAACTGGGAAGCTTTGCTCTCCCCTCAGTGAGTACAATGACCAGTAGTGGTGTGCTGAGTGGATTCAGGGTGCTTGGTGGATTCAGGGAACCTTATATCGGGCCACCTCCACTAAAAAGTACAATCTGTCTGAATGAAGCGCGAATGATTGAGACTTGAAGCGACATTATATGCATAAAGTCATAGCAAAGTTACATAAATAAATACAAATCATGTTAGAAAATGTGTTTCTGATGATCTGCCTCCTCGTTAATGATATACAACTCTCATTAGTTATTGCCTGACACGTTGCCTGCACAGCATCGATTCCCACACGAGCATCATCATGAAACTTTCACCAACTACTTTACTTTTTTGTCTACGACTTTTTCTTCATGTTTTCTTCTTTTCCTTTTTCTTCTTCTTCTTCTTCTTCTTCTTCTTCTTCTTCTTCTTCTTCTTCTTCTTCTTCTTCATCATTTTCTTCAACTGTTTCTTCTTCTCACCCTTCCACCCTTTCCTCCTGCTTTACACGACCCACAACAACCCATTCCACATAAAAAGAAACACTGTAACGCGTCACTGTCCGTTTTTCCACATTAATAGCAGATCTAAAACGAGTGTAAAAGAGGAGCCAAAGAAGGAGGAGGAAGAGGGGGAGGAGAAGGAGGAGGAGGAGAAGGAGGAGAAGGAGAATTAATAATCAGAAGAAAAAGAAAAAGAAAAAAAATAAGAACAGGAGGATGGGTGGCAATTATAAAGTTTCATTCTGGGTGGCGGGGGATTTATTGGGTGACTAGGGAATTCATCCTCTCCTGGGTCACGTGTCCCAGCCCACGGATCTTCAAGTCGTTGTGATCCCTCTCTTACTCTATGGCTGTGAGACAAAGACACTATGGTCGATATTATAAAACATTTTCGCTTCTCATATCAGCTATTTCTAAAGGTCAAAGAGGGGGTCAATCAGGTTCTAATGAGTGTTTCTTCAGGTTCACGGTACAGAAGAAGGATAAAACTACCACCTGGGCCATAAAATTAATCCTGGAAATGTACCAAACTCCTACGAAAGCCTTGTCAAATATGTGAACTTGGACAGCGAAATGTGTAGTAATACGGCCCTATATAGCGTCTTGAAGAGGTGAATTGATGCCTTTGAGAAGAAGTGCTTATGCAGAATCATCGTTGGAATGACTTTGAGGCAAACCGACAAATTTTCCGTGAGATTGGATAGAGGCGAATTATCTGCATGGTCCAAGAATGCAGACTTCGGCTAAACGGACATGTGGCACACTACCCAGACGTCGACCCGGCTTGTTACTTGAGCAAATTAATGAATCCTGCCATAAAGGACTTAGGATAGGGAGGGAGCCTGCACAAAGATATGCTCAATGGAACCACACGGGGATTGGTGTCGTAGGGTGGGTGAGGCGATGCGTCACCCCCTGGCGTATGCTCCTATTGATTAACTGAGGAGTCAGTATTTATATTCATATAGAGATTTTCTGTCTACCAAGTACCCGAAAGACAAGACGACTGCCGCCATGATTGAGCTTATCCACAAATCTTTACTATAGAAAATGTTGCCTTCTTTCGTGAGTGGTCCTTTATTTATATGTTTTCACTTATTTATTTATTTACTAGTGCGTCGGAGATTAACTTAGGGAAGAAAACAACCCTTCCGCCCCTCCTCCCCGTCTCTCTCTCTCTCTCTCTCTCTCTCTCTCTCTCTCTCTCTCTCTCTCTCTCTCTCTCTCTCTCTCTCTCTCTCTCTCTCTCTCTCTCTCTCTCTCTCTCTCTCTCTCTCTCTCTCTCTCTCTCTCTCTCTCAAGACAACAAAACAATCTCTACGTCCCGAGAACCAACAAACACAGGTGCAAGAGCCTTTCATGTATTAGGTCCTAAATTATGGAACCAACTACCGAATGAAATAAAAGACTCTCATAATCTGACCACATTAAAATCAATTCTTAAAAAGAAGCTGTTGACCTCTGCATGAATGTATTATCTACTTTACTGCCTTCTGTATATTCTATCATGTATATTTAGATGTATAATACACCATGTATATTTATATGTATAACCTACCATGTATATTTAGATGTTTAGAATAACCACTTTTTAGTGGAAATAAAGTTTATTATTATTATTATATTATTATTACTCTCTCTCTCTCTCTCTCTCTCTCTCTCTCTCTCTCTCTCTCTCTCTCTCCTCTCTCTCTCATGTCCTTAAACAGACAGGAGGAATGCGTGCGATACGTTCTCACGAGGGAAGGTGTTGGTGGTCGCGGACTCACCCCGGTCACTCCATCCATCACTCCCATACAGAAGATTTTCCAGTATATTAGGCAAATAATAAACCTTTGTGCTCTCGTCCTCCCAAACACCTCTACCCCATTATCATCCTCTTTCCTCCACTTCCTCTTCGTCCTCCTCCTCCTCCTCCTCCTCTTACTCCTCCTCCTACTTTTTCTTTTTAGCTTCTTCCACCACTCGGCGATGGTTGAAAATAGGCAGCGTGTTTCGGTGGGGGCTCGAAGCTAGGTCCACGGGCTCACCACACCCGCACGTTAACCACTCAGCCACCGCCTCCCCAGCTGCTGCTACTATACTTTGACTATTACACTTTCTCTACTCTTCACAGCCTCCCTTCTCCTCTTACCTCCTTTCTTCCTTTTTCTATTCCTATCATTTTCCAATTTTCTGATTTCTCCTCCTCCGCTTGCTTCTTCTTCTTCTTCTTCTCCTCCTCCTCGTTCTCGTTCTCCTCCTCCTTCTACTACTCTTCTTCCTTCTCCTCCTCCTCCTTCTCCTCCTCCTCCTCCTCCTTCTTCTCCTCCTCGTTCTCCTTCCCCTCCCCCTCCTACTACTCTTCTTCCTTCTCCTCCTCCTCCTCCCCCTCCTCCTCCTCCTCCTCCTCCTTCTCTTTCTCCTCCTCCTCCTCCTCTTCCTCCTCCCCCTCCTCCTCCTCCTCATCCTCCGGTATCTGCTGCTATTGTCACTACCCCCATCCTCCATCTTCCCCCTCCAACCCTTTCTCCTCCACAATACATGATAGGGACCGAAGGGAAGGAGACGAAGAAAGAGGTGAGGGCTACAGGCTTACCGGAGCTATAAACCCACAGGTGACGATGTTTATACCTGGGCGCCGGTGATGATAGCTAATGAGCCTCGAGCGACCCTGGCGGAGAGGATGAGAAAGGAGGTGAGCCACGCCAGGTATTCCGTCTAATGATGTTTGTTGTCCTTGCTTCCCCGATCACACCGATACACCGCGGGAAAGTGGCGAGGGTGGGAGGGAGGATGGAAGGTATGGAGGGGAAGGGACGGGAGGATATATAGATAAACGGGTGAGAGACAGACAGACAGATAGGAAGACAGACGGGTGGACAGATATGATTTGTTCTGCATGTCATTAAAATGGTTTACGAAGAGATTATAGGCCATATTCTTAGACATTCCGGCACCCAAGCACACGCACTAAACAAGGCTTTCGTAGGAGTTGTAGGCATTTCCACGAGTAGCTTTATGACTCTGGTAGTGGTTTGACAAAGATTGTGTGTCACTAACGTGCAAAGACATTTATGAGAACATGTTTAATCTCCTTTTCGGTCCTTGGATATATGTAGTTGATGTGAGGCAAAATCGTCCAGGAATACTGACCTGAATCACAAAAGAAAATACATTAAAAGATGGGGGCCTTTCTGCTTCCTGCTCTTCCATGTTTTCGTGTCTCCATGTTTCGTCCTCTTCTTCTACCTTGATCGGCATCTTGGAGATCTTGAAAATTATGGACAGGTGTTGTTTTGAGTATGTGTGTGTGTGTGTGTGTGTGTGTGTGTGTGTGTGTGTGTGTGTGTGTGTGTGTGTGTGTGTGTGTGTGTGTGTGTGTGTGTGTGTGTGTGTGTGTGTGTGTGTTGTTCTCGTCACCTTTCCCCTACCCCCCCCCCCCCGCCTCCTCTGAATACCCACCTCCCATCGTGTAGTACTTCCCAACTTATCTCCTCCCTTTTGTTTCCTCCTATACTCCCCTTCTCCCTCCTCCTCCTCTTCTCCTCCCCGTGGCCGCGTGTGGAAGTCAGGTCAACGCCAGGTATCAGATGACCACCCCGGTAGCAAGGCCTCCCCACGGCGCCCGGAACCCATGCCCTTCCCTCCCTACCACCAACAAATGACACCGCCCTCTGCCCCAAGTGACCCCCCCAACACCATCACTATATAGCCCACGCCCCTTCACCTCCTCCTCAAGTTCCCTCCCCCTGGTAGCATATCCAGTTACCAAGCTTACTTGTTTTGGGGGTATGAAGCTCGCAGTGTATTATTCGGTGCAATACTAACAGTTTGAAAATGTAAGTAGAGCCGCTAAGAATTAAAGAAACGTTGCTATGTGACTGATTATAAAAGTTCAAGTTAACTGATTCACACTTTCTCACCCTCTCTCCCAGCTTACAAATACACACTCACAGGTTCGATATACTGAAGGGTATATTCATATTATCATATATTCATAATATAATATTCCCCTCTGGACATTTCTCCCCCTGGACATTTTCCCCTCCGAAAACTCCCCCCTTTACCAATCCTCCCTGGACAAATTCCCCTCCGGACATTCCCCGACTCTCGCTCATTTATCTGTATAAGAAAAGCCTAAGTTTCTCTGTTTGTCTCCGCGGATACTGAGAGACGACAGCGGCTCGTTATATGAAGATGGATTGCGTTTGGACGTAAGAAAAAGGGCCCGACACAATTCACTGTGATTCAATGCAGCACAAACACTCAACAAAACATTAAATCAACACTTACATTCCCTGGGCGTGGTAGTTGTATAATGAGCTGGTCATCCGAACGAGATGAAGAGGAGGAAAAGGAGGAGGAGGAGGAGAAAGACCAGGAGGAGGAGGAGGAGGAGGAGAAAGACCAGGAGGAGGAGGAGGAGGAGGAGGAGGAGAAAGACCAGGAGGAGGAGGAGGAGAAAGACCAGGAGGAGGAGGAGGAGGAGAAAGACCAGGAGGAGGAGGAGGAGGAGGAGAAAGACCAGGAGGAGGAGGAGGAGAAAGACCAGGAGGAGGAGGAGGAGGAGGAGAAAGACCAGGAGGAGGAGGAGGAGGAGAAAGACCAGGAGGAGGAGGAGGAGGAGGAGAAAGACCAGGAGGAGGAGGAGGAGAAAGACCAGGAGGAGGAGGAGGAGGAGAAAGACCAGGAGGAGGAGGAGGAGGAGGAGAAAGACCAGGAGGAGGAGGAGGAGGAGGAGGAGGAGGAGAAAGACCAGGAGGTGGAGGAGGAGGAGGAGAAAGACCAGGAGGAGGTGGAGGAGTAACACTTACGTAATCCTGAAACACAAACAAGGACTTCTCAATTAACAATACACATATATCCGTTATGCTGTATATAGGGCTACCTCCAAAATTATTAATATTATTTATCAGTATTACTGTTATAGTTATCACTCATTATTGGTGTATCTTCATAATTATTGCTGTGTTCTTATTTAGCTGCACCTTTTGTCTCTATCCTGTGCCTGTGGATCCACCCAAACGTTCGCTCTTATTAATTAGGTTTGCTTGGCCCCCTCGTGTGTGTGTGTGTGTGTGTGTGTGTGTGTGTGTGTGTGTGTGTGTGTGTGTGTTCGCCATCCTCTCTTACCTGCTACGACCTATATTCCAATCTCTCTCTCTCTCTCTCTCTCTCTCTCTCTCTCTCTCTCTCTCTCTCTCTCTCTCTCTCTCTCTCTCTCTCTCTTTTTTCCCATCTCAAACGCTCCCTGATCCTCCCTCCCCTCTCACCTCCCTTCCCCTTTCCCACCCCTCTCTTTCCTTTCACCTTCCCTCCCCTTTCCCACACTTTATTCCACTCTCACCTCCCTTCCCCTTCCCCATCCCTCCCTCCCCTCTCACCTCCCTTCCCCTTTCCCACCCCTACCCCCCCTCTCACCCTCCTTTACATTCCCCAACTATAACCCTTCCCCTCCTTCCTCTTTCCCAGCCCTCTCGCCCCTCTCCCCTTCCTTCCCTTCTCACCTCCCTCCCTCCCGTCTATTCCCTCTCTTCCCGGCTCTCCTCGTCCACTATCTCCACGCTATTGGGCTCAAACCCGCGAACATTTGTCCCTATCAGCCACCGTCGCATTAATGGGCTCTCTCGGCCCTCTCGTCCCTTCCTCCCTTCGCTTCACCATTAATAGACTCTCTCCCATACGTTCTATACTGTACTTTCTTTGTGGTTTTGTGGTTAGGTTGGAGGATTCGTTTATAGGACCATTGTAGTTTGTATAGTGCAGGGAGCATTATTGTAACTTTTTTTTCTATTTTTTTCTATCTTTATTTTTTCTTTCTTTCTTTCTCATTTTCTTTCGTCATTTCTTTCTTTCTATTTTCCTTCCTTTCCTTTCCTTCCTTCCTTCCTTCCTTCCTTCCTTCAGTCATTCATTCCACCCCCCCACTCTCTCTCTCTCTCTCTCTCTCTCTCTCTCTCTCTCTCTCTCTCTCTCTCTCTCTCTCTCTCTCTCTCTCTCGCCCATAAACTTCGGGGCTCGGTATCAAGACGTATCGAGAGTGAGGGAAGACAAGCGCTTCGGACACCCCGACAGGCGGCGTGCGGCGCGATACTGGCATTAAGTGCTTGATAGGAGGGAGGGAGGGGGGGATGGGGAGGAGAGAGAGAGAGAGAGAGAGAGAGAGAGAGAGAGAGAGAGAGAGAGAGAGAGCACTGGTATGGTGTTATATGTTCTCATTGAAGCAAAACTCACTTCTATTAATTGCCCTTTTTCCTCCCTCCTCCTGCTCTTCCTCTTCTTTTTCCTCCTTCATCCCCTCTTTTTTTTCCCTCACTCCCTTCCTTCCTCTTTCTTACTTTCCCCTTTTCCTCCTTATATCCTTCCTCTCCTTTTCCTTTCTTCATCCCCTCTTTTACTCCCCGTTTTAATCCTATTCTACCTCTCCTCCTTCTTTCTTCACCCTCTTCCTGTTCTCTTCCCTCCTTTCCCCTCATCTTCATTGCTTACCTCTTTTCCCCCAAACCATCTTCTCTTCCCTCTTTATTGCCCTCTTTCCTTCTATCTTTCTCTCCTCCCTCACTTTCCATTTTCGTGTCTGTCTCTCCATACACCCAAATCAACATATTTAGTCCCCCTCATTCTCCCTCATTTTCATCTCCATTCTCTTTCCCATATATCATCCCTTCCTTCAATTTTTTTCTCTCTCCTCCTCATCATCATCACCTCTATCCCTGCCTCGTCATTTAAGTTCACATTCACCCCATCTTTTTTTCTCTTTCTCTAGTCTCCCTTCCTTCTCACGTTCATCCCACTCCCCTTCTCGTGTCATCCCCCACTCTCTCTTTCCCTCACCTTCCCCTTCATCTCCGCCCTCCGTGTCAAGCTATTTCACACATCTCCTGCCTATTCAAACTTTTTATAAACTCTCCATTCCTCAAACTCATTCTATCCTTCCCCTTCTCCTTCACTCTCCATCACTGAGTCTTGGCAAGGAAAGGCAGAACACACACACACACACACACACACACACACACACACCGCCGCCCTACCACACCGGAACCACTACACTAAAAGGTGATGGCGCAAAACTCACCGCTAACAACCTCCACATGGGGAAAGGGGGGAGGGAGGGGAGGGGGGGATGGCCTTGAGGTTACGTGGGGAGGGGATGGTGGTGTTGAGGTAAGCCAAACTAACCTCGACTTATCTTGCTTCTTCCGTCTCTCTCTCTCTCTCTCTCTCTCTCTCTCTCTCTCTCTCTCTCTCTCTCTCTCTCTCTCTCTCTCTCTCTCTAACTAATTTTTTTTCTCTTTTTGCTTATAATAATAGCGACAATCCTTTTCCTCTAACGTTCTCCCTCCCACCCGATCCATTACTTTCTT
The DNA here is from genome assembly GCF_024679095.1 of Eriocheir sinensis. Lineage (NCBI taxonomy): Eukaryota > Metazoa > Arthropoda > Malacostraca > Decapoda > Varunidae > Eriocheir > Eriocheir sinensis. The sequence continues at coordinate 11,499,866 of NC_066540.1, read as the reverse complement.
ATATCAATGGAAACCGCTCAAAAACACACACACACACACAAAAAAAAAAACAGAGAAACAAAAACCTGAAGAGCATATTGAGTTTTCTAGAGGCGAGTTTGTCAGTCTACACACAAGGCAGCTCCTGGAAACCTATAACTATCTGTTCTTCCTATCCATGAACTTACCTAACAGTGCCTTCAAAGGGTCCACCGTAAATATTGTACTGACCACATAAAAGAAAATCCATCCCCCTTCAAGTACTTCCCCTTCTATTCTTCCAGTCTTTTCCTCCTTCAGTCGTATTTATCCATTTTCTATCCCTTATTTCCTCCTCACCTCTCTCTTACTTCCCCCCATCCTATCTATCTCCATCTCGAAACTGACACACACACACACACACACACACACACACACACACACACACACACACACACACACTGGTTTACCTCCAACACCAATGACCAGTTTATGAGTTTACAACCTCCGCCGGAACCTCCTATAACCTCCTCCTCCTCCGTCTCCTCCTCCTCCTCCTCTTCCTCCCCTGTGTGGTCCGTTCCTTGGGCAGCAGTAAACATGTGTAAAACAAGCTATAGTCTAATAAAACAGGGGAGCTCGTTATGAGGCTGCGGGACCTTTGTTATCTATTCCTACCCTGTGTTATCCTCCTCCTCCTCCTCCTTTTCTCGTATTTCTTCTTTTTCGTTTCTTCCTCCTCCTCCTTTTCTCGTATTTCCTTATTTTTCTTTTCTTCCTCCTCCTTTTCCTTGTGCTCTCCCTTTCTTCCCTGTTTTTCATCTACTTTTTAATTTGTTGTTTTGTTTATGTTGCTTTAATTTTTTCCTAGTCTTTGTCCTCCATTTCTTCCTTTTCCTCTTTCTCATCGTAACACTTCTCCTTCGCTTCATTCCTTTCCTCTTGTTTAACGTAAGTCCTCCTCCACCTTCTCCTCTTACACCGCTTCATTCTCTTTTCTCTGTTTTAGTCGTCCTCTTCTCTCGTCTCTTCCTCCTCTTCCTCTTCTTTTTCTTCCTCTTCTTGACCACCTTCTAACGCCGCTTTCACTTCGTCCACCTTCTTCTTCTTTCCTCTTACTTCTCTTTCTCCTCCTTCTCTTCCTCCTCCTCCTCCTCCTCCCCCTTTTAGACCACCAGCAGAGCCTCGGGGGGCCAGCCGGGTCAGGCGCCCCCAAACAATTTGTCACCACCACCCGGGTCGCGACGGGGGGGAGGGGTCAAGGAACACCCTGGGGAAGCCGTGGGTCAAGCCGGGAGGAGGAGGAGGAGGAGGAGGAGGAAGAAGATATGAAGGAAGAGGAAGGTTAAGATTGAAAGGGTAAGAGGAGGAAGCGCAGTAGTAGTAGTAGTAGTAGTAGTAGTAGTAGTAGTAGTAGTAGTAGTAGTAGTTGTTGTTGTTGTTGTTGTTGTTGTTGTTGTTGTTGTTGTTGTTGTTATAAATGGAAAAGGAAAATATCGGCTAGAACAGGATTATATTACTGGGGATGGAGAAGAGGGTGCATGGAGGGCGAAGAGAAGGAGGACGAGGAAACATGGAGGAGCAGGATGAGGAGGAAACATGGAAACATGGAAACATGGAAACATGGAAATGCAGGCAACAGAAAGCCTATTGGCTCATTACGAGGTCGCCCGCTTGGGTGATTTAATCTGCTCGACCGCCACTTGGGGCTTGGTGAGCAGATGAAAGCACCTCGATATTGAGGAGCAGATGGAAGCCCCTCGTTATTCAGTTTACTCCTGACGCAGCGAAATGACGGTCGATTCTATATTTGAAGGAGTTGATGGTATTCGCATTTACTACTTCTGAGGGAAGATTGTTCCAGTGGCGGATGACTCGGTTTGGAAAGAAACTCCTTCCAATGTCTGTGTTACATCGACTCGACTGAATGGGTAAACCGTTATTTCTAGTTCTTGAGTTGGTTTGCAGTTCAAAGAATTTGGAGTAATCGACGTTATTGAACTTTTTTAGATACTTGAAGACTTGAATCATATCCCCTCGTAGGCGTCTTTTCTCCAATGTAAAGAGATTGAGTCGCTTGAGTCGTTCCTCGTACGGTTGAGCCCTGAAGGTTGGAATCATCTTTGTGGCGCGTCGTTGAATCCTTTCCAGTAAAGCAATGTCCTTTCTGTAATTGGGAGACCAGAACTGCACTGCATACTCGAGGTGCGGTCTTACCATGGAATTATACAAGGATAGCATCACGTCTGGTGTTTTACACTCGAAGTTTCTCGCTATGAACCCGAGCATAATGTTGGCCTTGTTGTATGCTTTTTTACAGTGATTCGCGTGTTTCAGGTCACTGCTGATAGTGACTCCAAGATCCTTTTCCTCTTGCATCGCTTGCAGAGGTCTCCCATTCATGATGTATGTGTGGTTACTATTTTGGGACCCAATGTGCATGACTTTGCATTTGTCAACATTAAAGACATTTGCCATTTTTCCGACCATTCGATAATGTGATTGAGGTCTTTCTGAATGATTTCGCAGTCGGTCTTTGTGAGGGCATCTCCACCCACCTTGGTGTCATCTGCAAATTTCGATATTGTGGATTTCAGTCCTGATTCTAGGTCATTGATATATATGATAAAGAGGATGGGTCCCAGCACTGACCCTTGAGGCACTCCACTAGTGACTGGTAGCCAATCGGAAGGCTGTCCGTTGAGTAGTACTCGTTGTTTTCTGTCGGTGAGCCAATCTCTTATCCACGCGATCAGATTGGCTCCGATGCCCGCCGAGTGCAGTTTCTTAAGGAGTCGCTCGTGCGGTACCTTGTCGAAGGCTTTCTGAAAGTCCAGGTATATAACATCACTGGGGATGTGGGCATCCCAGTTCTTATATATACCTTGGAAGAAGTCTAATAAATTCGTTAGGCAGGAGCGCTTGTTTCTGAAGCCATGCTGGGTGTCGGAGATTATATTATTGTTTTCTAGAAACTTAACAAGTTTATCTCTAATAATCTTTTCGAGTATTTTTCCTGCCACTGATGTCAAACTTATGGGCCTGTAGTTTAATGCAACGCTTTTGTCTCCTTTTTTGAAAATCGGTGTTACGTTCGCCATCTTCCAGTCTTCCGGGACCTTGTTTAGTTGAACTGACCGGTTGAATATGGTAGTGAGTGGTTGAAGAATTTGTTGTTTAAGCTCTTTTAATAACCGCGGGGACAAACTGTCGGGTCCCGTTGACTTGTTCGTGTCGAGTTTGTCCAAGTACTTTTTTACTTCTTGGTCGCATATTGAGTCAATTTCCAGCGGCGTGATCTCACTCGGCGGGGCAGGGCTCTCGGGAATGGTTTCGATGTCCTCGACTGTGAATACGGATGCGAAGTTACTGTTGAGGATTCTGGCCATCTGTTTACTGTCCTGAGTTACAGATCCAGTCTCGTCTGTCAGGGGACCAATATTGGATTTTACTTTCTTTTTCGATCTTATGTACGTGAAGAATTTCTTGGAGTTAGTTTTGATTTCGCGCGCTATTTGCTTTTCATAGTTGCGTTTGCTACTCCGAATAAGGCTGCGACAAGCTCTGAGGCTGTTGTGGTACTGTGTGCTGGCTTCGGCCGTAGCATTCTCTTTCATCAAATTATAATTCCTTTTTTTTAGGTTTACTGCCCTTTTTATTTCTCTGGTCATCCACGGTGGATCTACGGCCCCATTTACTCGCCTGGATTTCGTAGGCACTGTAGCCTTCTCTACTTGCAACAGCTTATCTTTGAAGACGTTCCACGCGTTGTCGATTGTATTGTCGGTGATGCCAAGTTGGTCCCAGGTCGTAGGGGGAAGCAGTGCACGGGCTAAGTTGAAATTTCCTTTTTTGTAATCTGGTATCACTGATGGATTATCTACGAGTTTGTGACATATGTTGATATTAAAACGGATTAAGTGGTGATCGCACCCATTAAGTTTCTCACCAACTGTACAGTCGCGAATGAGGTCGGGGTCGCTTACTAATACCAGATCCAGCAGATTGTTTTCTCTTGTTGGTTGAGTTACAACTTGAGTGAGGAACGAATCCTCCACCATTTCTAAAAGCCTGTTACCCTCTTGATCTCCAGTCATCAGTCCCCAGTCAATGTTAGGGCAATTAAAGTCCCCAATTATAATTGCTTCCTTGCTTTGTGTTAGAGAGTGAATCTCTTCGTAGAGGGCAGTGTCATCGGCTGCCTGTTGTTTCGGAGGCCTGTATACGGTTGCAAGTGTTAGTTTCTTGTTATTTGCGGTTATTTCCACATAGACAGAATCGTATTTCTCTGCGTCCTGTTTGTCTATTTGTATGGCAGGGAGTGTACTTTTTACGTAGCAAACTACTCCTCCTCCTTTCTTGTGCTTTCGACTTTTGTGGAAGCTTTCGTACCCAGGGAATGACATTTCGGATTCTAGATGGGTAGAGTTGGCCCAAGTCTCTGTGATGGCTACCACATCTGGTTTCTCTGTTGCAATATACGCCCTAATTTCGTCCTTTGTGGGTATTAAACTACGTGCATTTGTGTACATGATAGAAATGTGGCCGTGACGAGTTGTACCAGTTCGCTTGTCGGAGGCGTGGTTAGTTACACAGTTTCTTGTGAGTCGCACTGACGCTACGGGTTGGTTGATCAAGGGCTGCCTTTGCCCGTCCTCGCCCGCCGTTTTTTGAAAGGCTTTTCGAAAAACTTTTCACTGCCTCGTCCAGAAGCCTCCCGAAACGCGCCGATCCAACCTCATTCAGATGTAGTCCATCGTTCCAAAACAAGTCTGGGCGCTCAAGGAAGTGGTGCCAGGCGTTTGTAAACGCCACGCCTTCGTCGTCACAAATTTCCTTCAGACTAGTATTGATGTTGCTCGCTTTGCTGTTGAAGCCGGCGTAAGCGCTGATTCTGGGTAGAATTCCAGAGACAATGACGTGAGGGGACTTGGTCTTGTAACGCCGAATGACCTGACGGTATTTTGATAGTAGGGCCTGAGTTTGAGTAGACTGAACGTCATTTGTCCCCGCGTGAATCAAATAAACTGTGTCTTCCTTCGCGAGTTCCGTGACAGCATCGACAGCTGAAGTAATGTCGTCCAGTTTGGCTCCCGGAATACAATAACGCCTCCGCGTCTCTGTATTCCTGCCGCAGAATTCCGTTAATTGACCTCTAACCAGCGAGTCCCCTACAAGTCTAACAGATGTTTTCAGCTTGTCTGTGCCCCGAAACTGTGTCTGATAAGGAGGCCACAGGTTAGCAGGGACAAGTGACAATAGGCCCGATAGCTTAGAACGAGAGAAACCATTGATTATCCTGCAGATCTAGATTAGCTAAATGATAGATACGAGAGAGGAAGCAGAGGGGAGAGAGAAGGAAGAGTAGGAGGAGGACGAGGACGAGTATTTTGAGATGTCTTCATACTTAAGTTGAGTGGACAAACAATATACAAAAGAAAATCGATATGTTTAGTATTAGTGGGAACGCGAGAGGTACCTACATGCATGCTTAGGACGAGTGAGCAAATGATCAACCAGAAGAAAACAAATATTCAATCAGTAGCAGTGGAAGAGGGAGAGAGCAGGGCCTATTGTTACTTGCCCCTTCTAACTTGTGGCCTCCTTTTCCTCCTCCTCCATGTTTCCTCGTCCTCCTTCTCTTCGTCCTCCCTGCACCCTTTTCCTCCACCTCATCCTGTTCCTCCATGTTTCCTCGTCCTCCTTCTCTTCATCCTCCCTGCACCCTTTTCCTCCTCCTCATCCTGTTCCTCCATGTTTCCTCGTCCTCCTTCTCTTCGTCCTCCCTGCACCCTTTTCCTCCTCCTCATCCTGCTCCTCCATGTTTCCTCGTCCTCCTTCTCTTCGTCCTCCCTGCACCCTCTTCTCCATCCCCAGGTAATCCTCATGCTTATTGTCGTGTTCCAAGCTCTCCCATAATAAGAAATGAAAATCGTCATCTTCTCAAAACCATCGGCAGCTTCTACACTGTTTTCACTTGCATTGAATTCCATATACTTGACCTCCAATTACCTTTCTTTTGGCGTACCTGTGCCACAGTACTCATTACCCAATAAGTGGTGTATAACAAAGCTCGTACAGAATGGGGTTTGGTTTACTGATATTGTTAGAACTGATCCCGAAAAATTAACGTACGAATGGAGAGCTTCAACAACAAACAAATTCTGTGCAAGAAATAATGACATGTTCAGGTATTAAAAGACAAAAATAATTCGGCTCCCCTTGCTCCAGTACCCAAAATAACCATCACTGTCAGTTGGAGTAAACATATATAATTCCACGCATAACTTCATTAGTGTAGAAATAAGGCGCCAAAAATCAAGGTACATGTAAACAAAATCATCCGGTTCCCCTTTTCCCGATACCATCCGCAGCCATCAGTGTTAGTCAGTGTAAGAAAAAAGAGACTATTCCACAGAACTTCGATATTCTGCAGATAGTGCGTCAGAAATACTGATGCATATATACAAGCACTAAAGAGAATAATGATAACTCGGGTCCCCTACTCAGATACTCAAGCAGCCATTAATGTTATAGAAAAAAGTGCAAAGGACGCTATTTCACATACCTTCAGTAGCCAACAAATACAGCGCCAGAAATTATGATATATGTTTAGACAATAAAGGGAAAAATAATTCAGTTTCCCTTGCTCAGATGCCCTAAGTAAGCATCATCGTTAATGTAAGAAGAGAAATCGCAGAAATTCCGTATAGGAGCAGTAAGTAGCGGGCTTTTTTTTTTTTTTCATTATTTTCTTTTTTTTTACGCCCTTGCACTGTCTCCTCTGCTGTAAAAAAAAAAATACTCCAAATACAGCGCCAGAAGTACCAACACATGTACACAAGCAAAAATAAGACATAACAATACTACAGTTCCCCTTGTCCCGATACCTTACGCAACGTATAACACTATCGACACTATCGTTAGAACGTATGACACGAAAAGCTACTTGGTGTGGTGATTGAAACATTTCCCCCACCGATGTAAGAACGCAGCATTTCAACATTATACATCGTCTCTTCCTACGAATTTGAGCACAGAAATGCTCAATATACTGTCAATATTTGTTTAACACGCTGCTCTCGTAAATATTTTCACTTTCATGAGACATATTTTTGACTGACTTGCTCGAAAGGACAAAATACACTAATTCCCGTTATTTTTATATCCCTCCAATACCTTTTTTCCCCACCCTTCCTTCACTCACTACGCCCATCATCTTCTTCCATCTCCTCCCGAAATTGACCTCTCTTTTTGGACACTCCTTTGACCTCTATTCAGGAGCAGTAAGTAGCGGGCTTTTTTTTAATATTTCTCTTTACGCCCTTGAACTGTCTCCTTAGCTGTAAAAACAAACAAAAAACAAACAAACAGCAAGACAGGACCGCAACGACTCCCCATAACTCAGGTGCAGAATCTCTCGTCTGCTTTGGTATACTGTATCGTGACGCAGTTGAGCCGAGATTTCCATGTATATCTTCTACACGCAAAGTAAAATATAGAATGTTGCCTAGAAGTTCCACACTGACACTCCAAATGCTACTTTACTACAAGAAAATCGTCAAACACATGTAAATAGAGACCATTACAAGAGTTTTCACCTTGTTCGTAGGTGTGGCAGTGAATGTGGAGAGCTCAGGTGTGCAGCAGCTACCGCCATCACCGAACACCTGTGCCGTGGGAGGCTCCGTGGCAACAGGTGTGAACAAACCGATCCCTGAGATATATGTGGCCGTGGTAACAATCAATCTCATGTGTGTCTACCTGTGATTTGATCGCGGATATAAACCACTACTGTCCTGCGTCGGGGGAGTGATTTGTGGACTGTTTTTCTCATTATTTTTATTCTTTTACCTTCTCCTTTTTTTTTCTTTTCTTTTTATCTGTATTTTTATTGACCTTAGACGATAATATTTCTGCTGTCCTCTTTGTGCATGGAGGAAGTGATTTGGGAACATTTTATTCTCTTATTCTCTTTTACTTTTTTTCTCATTTCTCTTTCTCTTTTATTTTTTGTATACCTTTTACTGATCTTAAACTTACTACTACTACTTCTGCCCTCTGTCTGTGTGTGTGTGTGTGTGTGTGTGTGTGTGTGTGTGTGTGTGTGTGTGTGTGTGTGTGTGTGTGTGGGGGCGTGAATTGGGGGCTATTTTTTCTCTTTTCTTTTTCTTTTATCTTTTCTCTATTTCCTTTCTTTTACTTTTTTCTATATATGTTGTCCCTGAACTGTCTCTTGTATGGGGGAAGTGATTTGGGGACTTTTCTTCTTCCTTCTCTTATTCCTTATTCTTTTCACTTTTTTTCTTTCTTTTCCTCTATCCTTTGCCCTTGAACTGTCTCCTTCGTTGTAAACAGATAAACAAATAATATAAATAGTGAAACGTAAAAAACTCCTGATTAAACAGTTTGTCGTGTGTGTTTGTGTAGCTTTGCCGCGTTCTCATGTAAGTCAAATTATACAAGACTATTAGCAAGAAGAACCAATTTATCATAATTATTGAGTGTTTACCTTTGCTCAATAGAGAAAGAAAATGTGTGATAGAGGAAGCAGATGTGTGCGTGTGAGTGTGTGTGCGTGTGCGCGTGTGTATGTGTGTGTGTGTGTGTGTGTGTGTTTTGGTGTAATCTGATATGAAAAAAAACAGTAAAAGATAAGTGTGTTCGTAGAAACGGTTGATCTTTGGTTACGCCTTTCTTAATTAAAATGTTCTCGCCTTTCTTGTGTAACTTAATGTTTGCCGTGCTGTCTCGATACGTATATAATATGGCAACAGCTTTTTGTGCGGTTTATCCTTGCTCTGCCTCCTGAGTGACTACATGACTGCTGGAGTTTGAGCAGAATCGAATGACTATATTGTACTCGGCAAATGTTTCGACAGTTTGGTATATTTTTTTTACAGGACAAGAAGGGGCAAAAAAGGGGGGGGGAAAAAAAGAGAGAAAAAAAGCCCATTAATCACTGCCCCTAAAAAAAAAAAAAGAGTTAAGAAGAGTGGCCAAAACAGAGGTCAATTTCGGGAAGAGAGGTGTCTCGCGCTGGTAATAACGACTTGTTGGGTGTCTTCCACGAAATCCAACTTGTTCTCTCGGCTTTTTTGAGTCTATTCTTGGATTTATTCTGTTTTTCATGTTCTGGTTGAATGTTTGTAAGGTACAGTCTTATAGGTCATTTTTATTCTTAACCTGATATAATGGTAGCATTTCACCAGGCTTTAGGAACATTGCGACTCTTCAAGGATGATGTATATATTTGTGGGAGTATTTTTTATGCATTAAATCGCCTGCATCTTTTATTAGGTCTTTCGTTAGGCAATCTCCCCCTACTTGCCCCTTCTCATTCCCTTTTACATAAGAATATATCTTTGCAACGCACCCTAAGCACTGTACCACAACCGCCAACACACACGTAACAGCAGTGCATCCCGAGCGCTTAACACACTACTACTACTACTACTACTACTACTACTACCTCTACTACAACTACTACTGCTACTACTAATACTTCTACTATACTCCTTAGTCTCCCATCTTTATCCTCCTCTTTTCGCCTCTTCCTCATCCCTTTCCCTCCTACTCCTCCCTGTATTGCCTCGCCTCCTGCCTTTCATTTTTTTCTCTGTCCTCTGTTCTTTGCCATTTACAGATAACATGACTTGATGAATAAGGAAAAGAAAAGGGTAATAGCAAGTTAGTCCTCTTCCTTTTCCTTCTTCATCTCTATCCTCGTTTCCTCACTCCTCCCGTTTTCTTTCCATCATCACTTTGGAGAGAATTTTGCTCTCCACGTAATGCACAGATTTTTTGGGTAATAAGTGATTTGCAGGAACCTTTTATTTATATCTGGGTTAAGTATATTCAAATTACTGTATCCGTCTGTTTGTTAGTCTCCGTGTCTTTCTGTTTGCCTCTCTGTTTGTCTGTTTGTGTATCACTTTGTCTCTTTGTATGTCGTCTGTCAGTCTCTGTTTTTTTTTTCGTCTGTTTCTCTGTTTGTCATTTTCTCGTTCCGTTCATCTGCTGTCAATCAATCAATCAATCTCTCTCTCTCTCTCTCTCTCTCTCTCTCTCTCTCTCTCTCTCTCTCTCTCTCTCTCTCTCTCTCTCTCTCTATCTCTCTCTCTCTCTCTCTCTCTCTCTCTCTCTCTCTCTCTCTCTCTCTCTCTCTCTCTCTCTCTCTCCTTTCTCTCTCCACCCCCTTCTCTCTCCATACCCTTTTCTCTCCCCCCTTCTCTCTCTCCCCCTTCTCTCAAACAAACGGCCAACAGATCAACAGATACCATCGAAGCGAAACAGTGCGGGCCCGATCGACTGACTCCTCGTGGGGGTGGCGAACCTTTATCTATTTATGTACAGGGAGGTGGGGGAGGTTAAGGGACACACTCATGATAGGCAAGGAAGGAGGTGGGAAGCATAGGGTACACAGAACAAACTGAAGGGAAATGGGAATGATAATAAAGGAATGAGGTACTGAAGAGCCTTAATAAAAGATGCTAAGGTGCACACTCATGATAGGCAAGGAAGGAGGTGGAAAGCAAACAGAGCAAATTGAAGAGAAATATGAATTTTTTTTTTCTTTTTTTTACAGCAAAGGAGACAGTTCAAGGGCACACAAAAAGCAAACATTAATAAAAAAAAAAAAGCCCGCTACTCACTGCTCCTAAAAAGAAAGAGGTGGCCGAAAGATAGGTCAGTTTCGGGAGGTGTCCTGATACCCTCCTCTTGAAAGAGTTTAAGTCGTAGGCAGGAGGAAATACAGATGAAGGAAGAGTGTTCCAGAGTTTACCAGCGTGAGGGATGAAAGAGTGAAGATGCTGGTTAACTCTTGCATAAGGGGTTTGTACAGTATAGGGATGAGCATGAGTAGAAAGTCGAGTGCAGCGGGGCCGCGGGAGGGGGGGAGGCATGCAGTTAGCAAGTTCAGAAGAGCAGTCAGCGTGGAAATATCGATAGAAGATAGAAAGAGAGGCAACATTGCGGCGGAATTTAAGAGGTAGAAGACTATCAGTATGAGGAGGAGAGCTGATGAGACGAAGAGCCTTAGCCTCCACTCTGTCCAGAAGAGCTGTGTGAGTGGAGCCCCCCCACACATGAGATGCATACTCCATACGAGGGCGGACAAGGCCCCTGTATATGGACAGCAACTGTGCAGGGGAGAAGAACTGGCGGAGACGGTACAGAACGCCCAGCCTCGAGGAAGCTGATTTAGTTAGAGATGAGATATGAAGTTTCCAGTTGAGATTTTGAGTTAAGGATAGACCGAGAATGTTTAGTGTTGAGGAAGGTGATAGCTGGGTGTTGTCAAAGAATAGGGGATAGTTGTTTGGAGGATTGTGTCGAGTGGATAGGTGAAGAAACTGTGTTTTTGAGGCGTTGAAGGACACCAGGTTCTTCTTGCCCCAATCGGAAATAATAGTAAGGTCTGAGGCTAAGCGTTCTGCAGTCTCCAGCCTTGAGGCGTTAAGTTCCTGAAGGGTGGGTCTTCTATTAAAAGAAGTTGAATAATGCAGAGTGGAATCATCGGCGTAGGAATGGATAGGACAGTTCGTTTTGGAAAGAAGATCATCAATGAACAACAGAAAAAGAGTGGGAGATAGGACAGAACCCTGTGGGACACCACTGTTAATAGATTTAGGGGAAGAACAGTGACCGTCTACCACGGTAGAAATAGAACGGTCAGAAAGGAAACTGGAGATAAAGGTAAAGAGAAGGATAGAAACCGTAGGATGGTAGTTTAGAAAGCAAAGATTTGTGCCAGACCCTATCAAAAGCTTTTGATATGTCCAGCGCAATAGCAAAAGTTTCACCGAAACGGCTAAGAGAGGATGACCAAGAGTCAGTTAAGAAGGCTAGGAGATCACCAGTTGAACGCCCCTTGCGGAACCCATTCTGGCGATCAGATAGAAGGTCAGAAGTGGAAAGGTGCTTTTGAATCTTCCGGTTAAGGATTGATTCAAAAACTTTAGATAGACAAGAAAGTAAAGCAATAGGACGGTAGTTTGAGGGATTGGAGCGGTCACCCTTCTTAGGTACAGGCTGTATGAAGGCATACTTCCAGCAAGAAGGAAAGGTAGATGTTGACAGGCAGAGGCGAAAGAGTTTGACCAGGCAGGGTGACAGCACGGAGGCACAGTTTTTAAGGACAATAGGAGGCACTCCATCAGGTCCATAAGCCTTCTGAGGATTGAGGCCAGAGAGGGCATAGAAAACATCATTTTGAAGAATCTTTATAACAGGCATAAAGGAGTCAGAGGGGGGATGAGTAGGAGGAATATGCCCAGAATCGTCCAGAGTGGAGTTTTTAGAAAAAGTTTGAGAGAAGAGTTCAGCCTTAGAGATAGATGAGACGGCAGTGTTGCCGTCAGGACTGAGGAGTGGAGGGAAAGATGAAGAAGTGAAGTTGGAGGAAATGTTTTTGGCTAGATGCCAGAAGTCACGGGAAGAGTTAGAGAAAGCAAGGTTTTGACATTTTCTATTAATGAAAGAATTTTTGGTTAGTCGGAGAATAGATTTGGCACGATTTCGGGCAGAAATGTAAAGTTCATATGAGAATAAAGGAATGAATTACCGAAGAGGCTAAATTAAAGACGTTATGGTGCACACTCATGATAGGTAAGCAATGAAGTGTGAGGCATAGAGTAAACTTGAGAGAGGGAGGATGAGGGAGAAATGGTAAAAAGAGGAATGAGAATAAAATAAAAGTCGCGGAAGAAAAAGATTGGTGCATGTGGAATGAAGTATTGAATAGACTAAATAAAGGAAGTTAAGGGCACACTCATCATAGGCAAGCAATGAAGTGTGAGGCATGGAGTAAACTTGAGAGAGGGAGGATGAGGGAGAAATGGTAGGAAGAGGAATGAGAAAAAAAGTAAAAATCGCGAAAGAAAAAGATTGGTGTGGAATGAAGTACTGAATAGACTAAATAAAGGAAGTTAAGGGCACACTCATCATAGGCAAGCAATGAAGTTGGAAGCAGAGGGTAGGCAGGGTAAACTAAGGAAAGGAGAATGAGGGAGACATAACACAGAGAAATGCAAATAAAGGACAAATCACGAAGAAGAGAGAGAGTGAGATGGGAAAAAAAAGTATGGAATAGACTAAAAAAAGGA
>NC_066540.1:11451799-11481799 GCF_024679095.1 Eriocheir sinensis | reverse complement strand
TTCTCTTCCTCCTTTCATTAGTCTCTTTCCCCATCCATTTACCCCTCCCTCCTTCTCTCTCTCCATGAATCACGCCATTTAGCTTTCACAACTCTAATCACTGAAGATCAAATACTATAACACCAAAATCATATACCATTATAGCCAATACATGCAAAAAAGATGAACAATAATGAAAATGTGATGGATAATAGGAGAGCAATCGTTTCTATAATCTGCGTTGAACATTCGAAGTGGGCAAATAGATAAGAAAATAGATAATGATGAAATGAAAAAAAAATACACACCTATCAAAAATTACTAATGAAAAGGAAAGTAAGTCTGTACATTACCTACAATCTCTCTCTCTCTCTCTCTCTCTCTCTCTCTCTCTCTCTCTCTCTCTCTCTCTCTCTTACCATCCTCCCACCTTCACCTCCCTCCCCCTCCCTTCACTCCCTTTCCTACCCCCCCCCCCCTTCACCCACATACCACCCCCATCTGCTACGACCATCCCATCACCCACCAACCCCTCCATCACCCCCCCCCTTCCTACCACCCCTGCCCCCCTCTCCCCCCCTCCCGGCATGGGGCTGACCGTCAATCTCCCCGCTGCCCCCCGCCGAAGTTGTCACAGGAGCGGTTTGCCCTAATTGGTCCTGACAGCGGGGAGGAGGAGGAGGAGGAGGAAGAGGCGGAGGAGGAGGAGGAGGAGGAGGAGGAGGAGGAGGGAGAGGATACTATAGGTGGTAAGAGGGCAAGGTAGAAAAGAAGGAAGAAAGGAAGGAAGAAAGGAAGGAAGGAAGAAAGGAAGGAAGGAAGGAAGGAAGAAGGGAATGAAAGAAGGAAGGAAGACTGAGCCCACGGTTATTGAGGAGGAGGGAAATGAAGGAGGAGGAGGAGGAGGAGGAGGAGGAGGAGGAGGAGGAGGAGGAGGAGGAAGAAGAGGTGAAAGAAGAGGAAATACAAGTAAAAGAAGGCAGGATAAGATGAATTAACAATGGTGTGTGTGTGTGTGTGTGTGTGTGTGTGTGTAATCAGTCAGCCAGTCTGTTTGTCTATCTGTCTCCCCTCTCTCTCTCTCTCTCTCTCTCTCTCTCTCTCTCTCTCTCTCTCTCTCTCTCTCTATCTATCTATCTATCTATCTATCTATCTATCTATCTATATCTTATTTCGTGGCTGAATGAGAACGTAGAGGAGAAACAAAAGATAAAGCAGAAAAAAGGAGGAGGAGGAAGAAAAGGAGGAAGAGGAGGAGGAGGAGGAGGAGGAGAAAGAGAAGGAGCAGAGGAGGAAGAACAAGGGCCTCGCTAACCAGTTTATCGGTGTTCAGATGGAGATGTCCAGGATGTTCGACACTACCTGGGGAAGAGGAGGAGGAGGAGGAGGAGGAGGAAGAGGAGTCTCATCCCATAGTGAATCACCAACCACCACCACTACCCCTCCTCCTCCTCCTCCTTCTCCTCCCTCCTCGCTCTACCCCTTTTTCCCCATCAATTCCACCCTTACTTCTTCACTCCCCATCCCTTCTTCCACTCCACATCCCTTCCCCCGGCTCTCATCCCTCACTCTCCTCCCTTCACAGCCTCCCCTACCCCCTGTCACAGCCCCTCAGTTCCCATTCACCAGGCCTCGAGTTTCCGTCCGTACTAACGCCCATATTACAAGCTCTCCCTCCCATGGCAATTCTCTCGAGATCAGTTTCAGCAATACCAGTGTGCCAGACCCCGTTCGCTACGAGCTTTCTATGAACCACTTTTATGGGTTAATAACTGCATCCAACTTTTTTTCTCTTTGTTGTTAGTAGTATGGTGAAACAGTTCAAGATAAAAGTAATTAGAAGTGAAGTACGTTGAATTTTACGAAGGCGACTAACTTGAGAATATGTCGTTGGTTTCTGATTTGGCAATAATCTTTTTTATATAACAATAGGAACAGCACAAGGACAACGACAACAAACAACAACAATAAAAAAAACGTCTGTATATCACTTTTTTTTAACTACTGCCACTTCCACGATTTTCTACTCATTATTACTAGATATCAGATTGTAGCAAATCAAAGTATATCTATGCTTTTTTTATAATTAAAGTATCAGCAGTACGGAGCCATATGAAAGCCTTTTTTTTTGCGGCTACATGATATTTTTATTCACTTCTTTTATTTCTAATTTCGGTAAAGGAAAAGAAGATTATAAAATATACCAGAAACTCGATGATAAAAGGCAATGCTCAAATCTAATTCCAGACGTACTACCTTGTTACGACACGATACGAAGAGAAGATGGCGCCGCTATAAACACTTGCCTGAGCCATGACGGGATGGGGCCGAACACCATCCAGGCCCCTCAAGAAAGTCTACCAACGCTATAGGCGTAGACGTAAAAAAATAAAAAAATAAATAAAATAAATAAAAAATCAGCTAACGAGTCACATTTGCCACCAACATTTTTCTTGCATATTCCTCCCCTCCACCATGCACCAATATATAACCGTGATAGTTAGGTGAGGGTTGCGGTTAATCTTTGCTCCACAGTTATTTTTTTTTTTATAGTAGCAAACTGATGCGCTGCCGTGTTGCACTACTGAATTACTCCTCTTCCACCCCACCTGCACACCCATCCATTGTCTCTCATCCTCGTAGCCATAACAGTTACTATGCCCCATATTCTCAAACGTTTCGGGGCTTACACACCCACATTTGATAAGGCTTTCATAGAAGTTATGGGTATTTCCATGGGAAGTTTTAGCCTAGTGTTATTTTGAAAAGGATTATATGCCATGAACGTGAAAAAGAATCATGGGAACCCGACTAATCTCTTTTGTTGCCGTTAAAAATACTTTCTTAATGATATACAGTCGAAGGAGTCTGAGAATACCAGCCCTAAGTAAGATGCACAGAAGAACGAGCCATTATCGTCATCTCGCAATCGCAGGCTTCGTGATAAAACGGAATACATGATTACTGAACCCACCATCCCGCTGTTTCTATATGTATTCAACTCATTCACCGTATAGCCTTTTCAGAATTAGCATTATATTTCTTCACCTTTCGCTACGTCTATACCTCCTTGTCTACTTGCAATAAAAATTGTGACTCATTGTAAAATGCGATGTGAAGTGAAAAATGTAATAGTGGAAACTTATAACAAAAGGGCATAGAAAAGCAAAGTCAGGGGAAGAAAAGAACAGAAAAACACCTACGTTCTGAGTGAAGTGTATAAGTATGCACTTAGGCCCTTAAAGTGCATGGTGTGAAGTATAGAAGTGTTGAGAAGGAGGACATAAGAACTTGTAGTTGCCAGATAGCAGGTGACTGAGTTGCCTAGTATAGGGATGGAGGATCGGCTTGTTGAATATAGTAATTGTAATGACGGCGGTATGAATGTCAAAAAAGAGATGTTTAGAAACGGTGACAAATCAAACTAATAGGAGTACCCAGCTACGACTCTCAATGTATTTAAATGATTTTTATGTGAATATTCCTCCCTCTCCTTGTACTATATCTAATTTATTTCCTCTTTTTTATGTCTGATTTGATGATGTTTATAAGATATTAATGTTGGGAAACCATTATTTATCACAGAAAAAAAATAATTAAACACAAAAATATGCATTAAAACACACAAAAAATAACATTTTAGTTGGGGGGCGCGGGACACACTCGACCAAACTTGGATGACTTATAATTTGAGTTGTCAGGCCTTCTCTGGGTTAGGTCGCATTATAGGGAGGAGCTAGGCTGCTTTTTATAGTGCACGGTTTGTTACTATGAAAAAAAATGCAGCACATGTTTTAAAAAGCAATAATAACCGGGTGTCTCCTTTGCTGTTAAAAAAAAAAGAGAGGTCACACTGTCGGTGTCGTAAATATTAGTGTGACGGAAACGAATGGAAAATCTTACAGAGCCACTAACTTTTTTTTCTTCTTCATACTTTATAGCCTAGGAAGCAACCATTGGGCGAAACTGAAAGAGCGAGAGAAAACAGAAAGTACACTATGGCACTTCACCAAACAGAGGACAGGACTGGCAGGCAACTCAATATTATTCAACGCGGGCAGCTGAGAACAAACGCGTATGAAGTAGGCTAGTATACCACATCAGCGGGCTTTTTTTCATTATTGTTTTTTTTCACGCCCTTCAACTGTCTCCTCTGCTGTAAAAAAAAACGTCCTCCTAACACACACACACACACACACACACACACACACACACACACACACACACACAAACACACACACACACAATCTCATCTCACACCCACTCATCACGACCCACAGATACCAACAGGGATCACATAAATAACAGGATATATTCAAGAATTAATACCGTGAAATATACATGAATAAATATGCTAGGTAAATAAATAAACGGTAAAATATGAACCAATAAGTTGAAGTAAATATATAAAATACGTGTATATAATTACGCAGCAAACAGACACCCAGAGAGAGAGAGAGAGAGAGAGAGAGAAGCATGATAGCGATAAAGAAACAAAGAAACAGTAGAATGAAATATAAAGAACAGGAAAATGGAATGGACCGTTATAAAGGCTGAAGTGACTGATAAACGTACCCATCACCTCCCTAACCAAGACCAAGACCAAGAAGACATATAAACAACAAGGCCTGCTCTCTCGTACTTCTTACCTCTTCTCAACGCCTCCTGGAGCTCCGTCGGCCTCTACTGTCATTCTCATCGACAGTCCTTGGAGCACAGACGTTGGCACACCTTCCTTGCAACACTCAGAGGTAATCCACGCAAGCAAACGATCAGAAAAGCATAAAATTAATCACACACGCAATCAACGCCACTCGCTTCCCGCCGCAAAGAAAGAACTGGCGATTACTGAAGTGGCGTTGACTCTTTTTCACGGTAACTGCAATATTTTACTCTCGATAGTTTTTCAATGACTTTTTATTATTCGTTGGTTATTCATAAAGAAATACATTGGATTTTGCTCGTCTTACTCTGGCTTTGTGGCTATTGTATTTTTTTATTGTGTTATGTTGCGTATTGTCTAAAATGTTTGAAGATTAAAGGTTGTGGCAGTAGGCTATTTAACAGTAGGTACCCGGAATAGCTACAGGGGTTCTTCTGCTAAATTTTCTTTCCCTAACTTACCTATTTGTGATAAGTTCTTGACGTTAGATGAATAAATAAATACAGTTATCACATAGAAGTCAACGAAAACAATGGAGATGTCACGGCGGCCATGCAAACGAATTTAAGCATATTTAACGGGTCATGGTCGTTCACTTTCTCATTAACTAATCTTCTTATACTGTGAAAACACCTCATTGCATAATTATATCAGACACCTGCAGACTGCATTGAAGTTATGGTAAGAAAACGGCAGATTATAATCCCTAACTTCGAAAACATTGGAAAGCGGTCTATTTAAGTAATATATCCATGGCCTCTGTTGTACTCTTAAACACAGTTAAGCCTATCAAAGGAGTGACATGAAGCGTATCTTATAATATTTAAAGCAAAACGAGCAAAGTTTTCTCTCTTGTAAATTATTATTCATACCAAAACATTATCCACGAGGGAACCAAGCGCTACAGACTATCGTACTCTCGACACACATTGTATTCTTCGGTTTCTGAACCATAACTATCACAAAAAACATCAACAATTAACGGTTTTAAGAATACTTTTAATTATATATCGTTATATGTGAGGATACGGCAGTTTGGGGGCAGTAAACGATGAGTGCGATGTTCTGAGTACGACAATCTAGTAAGGCATGACGATATGAGGACCACCGCCTCACAAAGTTGCCAGATTGTCGTACTTAGCCGCTTATATTTCCCGTCTTCCTACCCTAAAATTGTTTTCTGGGCTCCAATAACGAAACGCATTTATAGTTATCGTTAAAAAGTTATATCCTGATATTTCTTGGCAATAGTTAGGCGTCAGAAACCGGTAAATCCTATGCTCTGAGTACGATAATCTGGCAACTGTGCCGCCTCAGTCTCCTCTTGACTATAGTGAGGTGTGTGGTGCCGGCGAGCATTATTTCGTTTTTATTGAGTGTGGTGTGCTGCTGTGAGTTTACCAAGGGATCGTAATCCCTTTTCCCTATTGGCCAGTGGGTGAAGCTGTAGATAAGGAAGACAAACCTGGAAGTCGATGAAGAAGAGGGAAGGGGAGACGTGACGATAGGGGTGCTACTTGTTACAGTGATTGTTGTCAAGTATTTATTTTGTGTTGAATCATTCACCCATCATCATTTCATGTCAACACTGAGCTGTTTCTTGACTCGTTGCTGTGGAACTTGCGATGTCAGCAGATATCTGAAAAGCGAGTCCAAACAGGTAAATATAGCCTAGTTTATTATCAGCGTGGTAATCACGTGGTTATTCCAGAGTTTTGTTTATGTTGTTTTGGTCGTTGTTGTGTGTGTTTGTGTGTGTGTGTGAGAGAGAGAGAGAGAGAGAGAGAGAGAGAGAGAGAGAGAGAGATTTAGTCGGCTACTTCGGTGTCCAATTGTTCACATAGTATTGCTGTGTTTATAATTAGTCTTTATGACGGTATACTGTTGCATATAATAGCTGAAGCCCAAATGAGTAAACAGCTGCGCATGCTTTCCCCAAGATGGCTGTAGACTCATTTTTATGTGAAATCCCCAATTATAGAATTAAGAATGCGTAATGTTAACAGCGTATATAATTTGCTGATGGTGGTGTCTTGTTTTATAGTCAAAGTTTAGGATACATAATCATCATACTCTTCATCTGCCACACTGAAAGGCCTTTCCAAACGTCCTCCACCTCTGTCTACTGTTAGCGTGCTCAATGAATCTCCGGCAGATCCTCAAGCTTCACCTCGTCACCTGGTTCTTTGTTGACCATGGCATAACAAATCTGGTTGCCACTCAGTTACTTTGGTCGTCCATTTGTTATCAGTTGTGCGTGTGATATGACCTTTCCAAGTACATTTATTATAGTTAATCGTCATCAAAACATTTTCAACGTTGTCTGTTTCCTATTCCATTATGCTCGTTTTCTATTTGTCCATGCTCCAGCCTTTTTTCCTCTGTTCCTCTTTGCCCTAATTCTCTAGAGTGAGTCTAGACCTTTTGTGAGGCGCCTTATTTCTGAACTGTATGCTAGGACTGGCAGGATACAGTGACACAACATATTTCTCTTCAGGTGGAGTGGCAGGTTGCTATCCATGTATTATGTTGATCAAAAGCGTTCGCTCCATCTTTAAAAGGCAATCTGTCCTTTTTGAGATCTGGTTCTCCTATTTAATTTAAACAAAACAAAAAAAAGACAGGTTGAATCTGTCTTGTCTTGGGGCCATGCTGTCCTGTGTATGTGACCTGCAGCAGGAGATCGCCACTTTCCTCCGTCAGAAGAATCTTCCCCACGTTGATCACTTTGACCCGCAATGACTCGCTTGCCTGCATGTGCCTACTCACAGACATCACTGCGCAGCTCAGTGCCCTCAGTGTGAAGCTGCAAAGCAAATACATTCTCCTGTCTAACATGCACGCACACATCAATGCCTGCGAGGTTGAGGTTTAGATGTGCTCAGTTGTCTGATATTAAGGTTGAGTATTTTCTTTGCCTTGGTGCATCTACTGTTGTGAGCAGCTCTTCTCCAAAACGAAGGACACGAAGTCTCGACTTTGCTCCCAACTCTCAGACCTCCACCTCAGTGACATTATTTTGTTGTCTACCCCATTCACGGAGTCGGACATTGAAACATTTCTTCATGGCAAGCAGCATCAATTATTTCACTGATCTGTATGTTTTTCACTTATCACTTTCTTTACTTTGGGGTCCTCGTTATTTACTTCTTCCTGCGGCCTGCTCCCGAAAGTCTCATCTGGCCCTCCCTTCGAAAAGGTTACCTGCCCCTGCTATAATTGATAAGAATTAATGAAAATTGATAAGATAATAGATAAAAGTAGATGTCATATAAAAGGCAAATAAAAATCAAGAAATAACATGGTCAGGACACATGAGCAGAAGAGAACAACAGACGGACAAAGGGTGACAGACTGGGAAATGGCTGACGTGAGAATGCCTAGTCTGCTATTTTTTTTTTTTTCTTTTTTATTCCTTGCTAAATTGTGCTATTTCCCGTCCTTCATTTCCGCGGGGTGGCATTGAAAAATTTAGACTACACTAATTGTTTGTCCTGAATACGCATGTGCTCCTTTGCTCTCAAGTTCCTTTGTTTCTTATCATTATTCATTATCTTTTTTCAACATAATGATCTTCGAATCTACTTTGTCTCTTCTTAATTTCTCGATCATTATTTTTAAGGCTTATATTTTTCTTAGAATCGTTTAGTAAGACTATGGCATCTACGAATGTGTGGTTGTTAAATAGATGCAACGCCTGTTCTGACCTCCATGTCTTTCAATTATTTTTTAAACACTACTTATTCAAAGGAAGCCGTAAATAGCGTTATATGAATATTGTGACACCTTGCCCAGCCTATTTCTTATGTGGCATTTTCTCACTTTTCTTGTGGAGCTTTATGGTCGCCGTGCTCTACATACTTGCAACTCCTTTATGAACATTTCATCTGCGCCCTGCATTTTTTGTATTTATTTTACTGCAAGGAAGGCAGTTCAAGGCAAAAAAATAAAACCACTGGGCGCTGCTTGAGTGACAACTGACAACCTAATTGATGAAGCTATGATTGGGTCAAGCTATTCTTATAAACCATTTAAACCATGCATTGTGGGTTATTGTGCTCGGGTGATTTTCTACGACTTGCTTGACGTGGATGTCCTTTGAAATACAGCGTGTTCCCTTGGCTGGCTACAGTCAGACTCGGCCATGAAGTCCTGTAGGACGGGTCCCGCTCGAGGAGTCCCCTCGCCATAGCGCTGCCAAATCTTATTTAATGTATACCGAATGTATTGGGGGTGATGCAGCACCACAGGAAAGAGGTTCGGGCCCCACCCAAACGGACTTCATATTTGTGTCGGCCTATAGTGCTGCGATTGTTGTCTTTTTTATCACCTTTGTGAAAATTTGTACGTCGCACGGAGTAGACTAAATGGTCGACAGTTTTTTTAATCTTTTTTGAAACCTTTTCTGTGAATTGATGTCATGGTGACATTTTTCTAAGTTACTAACTCCGTGACTTTGCAAAGATTGTGTGTGTAAACACACACACACACACACACACACACACACACACACACACACAACTATTTTACCTAGTATGTAATTATCTGCATCTATGATTATATGTACCGTTAGGCCAACTTCTCATGTATTACCTCTACTCATCCTTTCCAAAGCTTTATCTGCTTTATTCATGGTTCCCCGGGAAAGAAACAGTATTACAGGCTGCAAAATCTGCATCTATGATGTAGCGTTCCTTTTGAGATACAAATCAGTTCCTCGTTGTTTCTATTCAGTACCATCGCTGATTAAAGACACTCGGAAATCGACGCCGAGCTCGGTTAGCTATATATAGACTTGATTCAATGTTCTTCAGAAATACTGCGGCAATATTCACCTGCTAAATATTAGAAACAAAAGGTCGTTGCTGCTATGGCTGCTGATACTACTACTTCTACTACTACTACTACTACTACTACTACTAGTGATAATAATAATAATAATAATAATAATAATAATAATAATAATAATAATAATAATAATACTACTACTACTACTACTACTACTACTACTACTTCTACTACTACTACTACTACTACTACTACTTCTACTACTACTACTACTACTACTACTACTAATAATAATAATAATAATAATAATAATAATAATAATAATAATAATAATAATAATAATAATAATAATAATAATAATAATAATAATAATAATAATAATAATAATAATCATACTACTACTACTACTACTACTACTACTACTACTACTACTACTACTACTACTACTACTACTACTACTACTACTACTACTACTACTACTACTACTACTACTACTACTACTACTACTGCTGCTACTGCTGCTGTTGCTGCTGCTGCTACTGCCGCTACTAGAGCTGCTATTACTATTACTTCTACTACTACTACTACTACTACTACCACCACCACTATCACCACCATTAGCACCACCACCACCTCAATCACCACCATCTCCATCAGTATCACTACGTGCAGTACTTCCACCACCACCATCACCACCAACACCACCAGTACCATTTCCCTCCTTATTTTTCAGCAGCACTCACCCGCGAGTCATTTGTCGCAATCAACGTAATTGTTTCCACACGCCGTCCAGTAACCTTGTTAGTGGACACATTTCAATCATGTAACATTTAGCCCGAAAGCTGATTTGCAGCCACGCTAACCTTGTTAACCTTAACACTGTCACCCGTCCAGCCCTGTGTATCTCTGTCTGTATGTCTGTCAGTTTGTCTGTCTGCCTTTCTCTATATGTATCTACCTGCATATCTTGTCTCTGTGTATGTCTATCTGTCTTTTAGTAGATGTATCTGTCTGCTTACTATATTAGTGTCTGTCTTATCTGTATATCTAAATTTCCATATCCGTTGTGTGTGTGTGTCTTTCTATCTGTCTTTCTATCGGCATGTACCTGTTTTCAATAAATCCATCATTCTCTAATTAAGGATGTCTTTCTATTCACCAATATTTCATTATGTGCTGTTATTTACCTTTCTTAATACGCATTTTTACCTGTGCCAAGCGGTATCATTTTATATATGTCTATCGATTTTAATATCCATTTGCTTGTATCTTTATATTATTTACTATCTTGTCTTCTTAACATCCATCGCTTTGCATATTTTTTCCGTCTGCATTTACTTAGTCGTTTGTGTGTGTGTGTGTGTGTGTGTGTGTGTGTGTGTGTGATTGTTTGTCTCTATAATAATGTGTTTTTATGTACTGAAATTATGTTTTTTTAAAGTCTACTGTTCATCTATCTATTTACGTGCCAATCGATATTTTGTTCTAATCTATATCTCCCTTTTATCATTATCATGTCTGTCTCTCTATCAACTTACTTTACCTTTTCAGCCGTCACCTGCGGCTCCCTATTCATTTGATACTATGGAAGATGGTACTTCTATTTTCATGTACTGATGGCAGAAGGGAGAGAGGGAGGGCAAGAAAAGATATGATTCGAAAAAAAAAAAAGTGCAACATAAAGCGAAAGACAGACAGACAGACAGACAGACAGAGAGAGAGAGAGAGAGAGAGAGAGAGAGAGAGAGAGAGAGAGAGAGAGAGAGAGAGAGAGAGAGAGAGAGAGAGAGAGAGAGAGAGAGAGACAGACACTGACAGACAGACAACGAGTTAGCACAATAGTGTTATAATTCTCCCACGGAACAAACGATTCCGGATGTCGTAAAATGCATAAAAAAGTTGTGACCTCGGTGTAAAAAATTCTGTCGTCGCAGGTGAAGTTATGGAGACACCTTGCGTCACTAAGGCACGTGGCGCGTACCGGGTGAGAGGGAGAGTGGAACGGTGGGCAGAGGAGAGGGGAAGAGGGATGCCGCTAAAAGTACGGAGTAAAAGAAGAAGAAGAAGAAGAAGAAAAAAAAGAAGAAAAAGAAAAAGAAGAAAAAGAAGAAGAAAAATTAGAAGAAGAAAAAGAAAAAGAAGAAGAAGAAAAAGAAAAAGAAAAAGAAGAAAAAGAAGAAAAAGAAGAAGAAAAAGAAGAAAAAGAAAAAGAAAGAAAAAGAAAAGGAAGAAGAAGAACAAGAAAAAAGAAGAAGAAGAAGAAGAGGAAGAAGAAGGTTTGTCACATAGTACAATGGATCCTTATCATCCTTGTCTAATGTAACTCTCTTTCCTGTTATCTCCTCGTATCTCTTTATTCTGTTTATCAGCGTGTTTCCTTTCTTTGTTTCTTCCTTTGTTTCTTATTTCCTCATATTTTAACATTACTTCCAATCCTTCTTTTCCTTTTTGTTTCCTCATTTACCACCATTTTTTCCCCATTCCCCATAAAAGAAAGTATGATAAGGAGAAAGTTAGATAGAGACAGGAAAGCAAAAGTTGTTACAGAAAAAAAATGAGAGATATAAATGAAATAATGGATTTAAAGGATGAAAATGGAGAGTATAAATGATTGAGGATATTGAGAGAAGGATATTGTAGAAATTAAAAAAGGAAACACAAGAATAAAAGAAAATAGTAAGGAAAGAAGGATTAGGACCATAGAAGAAAAAAAAATAGGAAAATGAATGAAAGGAATTATGTACAGAGAGCTAATTGCAATAGAAAGATGGATGTTGCAAAAAAAAAAAAACAGTGGGAACTTAAAAGAGAGGAAGATAAAGAAAACAATTGATATGATAGAAAAAAAAGAAAAATAATATAGGAGATAACCAAGAAGTAAATGAGATTGAAAGAAGAACGTTACAGTAATCAAACGGAGGAAAGACTTAATAAAAACAAGGAGTAACGTTGCAAAAGAAATATTAGAAAATTTAGATTAGAGGAAAGAAGAAAAATATATAAGAAAAGATGTCAAGAAAAGGTGAGGCATGGAAAAATACTAATAAAAGATAAATACAATATACAAAGAAAGAAGTGGAGTAAAAATTAAAAAGAAAGAAAATAGGAAGGAGGATCAAACGAAAAAGGAGAAGAGAGAAAAAAGATTAAAAAAATAAGAGAAAGGGGGAAAAATTGACGGTAAATGAGGAAACAAAAAAGGAAAAGAAGGATTGCAAGTAATGTTGAAATATGAGGAAATAAGGAAAAAACAGAGAAAGGAAACACGTTGATAAAGAGAATAAAGAAATACGAGGAGATAACAGGAAGGAGAGTTACATTAGACAAGGATGATAAGGATCCATTGTACTGTGTGACAAACCTTCTTCTTCTTCTTCTTCTTCTTCTTCTTCTTCTCAATTTTCTATCTTTCTCGTGGCTGTTGTTGTTTTTGTTTTTGTTGTTGTTGTTGTTGTTGCTGTTGTTGTTTTTGTTGTTCTTTTCCTCCTCCTCCTCCTCCTTCCCCTCTTCTTTCTCCTTCTCCCTCACTCCCTTCACTTACTCCCTCCCTCTCCCCTCCTCTTCCTCCTTCTCCTCCTCCCCCCCTTTCCCTCACTCCTTTATTGTAGTCTCCTCCTCCTCTTCCTCCTCCTCCTCGTCCTCCTCCTTCTCCATTCATGAATCCTCCCAACATCCATTGAGAAAAAGGATGGATGTGGTGGTGGGGTGGGGGGTGGGGGATGAAAGGGAGCAAGAAAGAGATGGAGTGAATATGTGTGTCTGTGTGTGTGTGTGTGTGTGTGTGTGTGGTAACGAGGCATTCATTCATATAGTCTGTGTATTTTCGTTTGCATTGTTTTCTTCACGTTGGTAATAATAAAAAGAATAGAGAGACGAGGTGTAAGTGGGGAGAATATACTATTTGCTCTGTTTATATATCTTGAGAGAGAGAGAGAGAGAGAGAGAGAGATACTGACCACACATGAGGACTTACGGTGTCAGGGAGGAGGTCTGACCTTAATATAGCGAGATTAAGGCTTATCCCACCACCAGAGAGAGAGAGAGAGAGAGAGAGAGAGAGAGAGAGAGAGAGAGAGAGAGAGAGAGAGAGAGAGAGAGAGAGAGAGATGCACAAAGGGAATAAGACATTAAACATACTTGCTCTGTCCTTAACTTAAAATCTCACCTGGAAACCATTTTCTATCTCATCTTTCTTTTTATTTTTTCTTCTCGAGGTTAGGCGTTCTGTGTCGTCTCCACCAGTTTTTCCCTTCACAGATGCTGTCCATATACACAGGCCTTGTACGCCCTTGTATGGAGTATGCTTTTATTGTGGTGGGGGGCTCCACACATATCCTTGTTGGACAGTCAAAGTCTTTTCGTCTCAGTTCCCCTCTCTTACTAATAAACAGCCTTCTTTCTTTTCAACTCCGTCTCAGTGTTGCATCTCTTTCTATCTTCCATCTAAGTTTTCATGCTAACTGCTCTTCTGAATTTGCTAGCTTCACGCCTTCCCCTCTCTCGTGGCCACGTTGCACACGACAATCTACTTATGTTCATTCCTATATTATCCAAATCCCTTATGCAAGTGTTAACCAGCGTTTTCATTCTTTCATCCCTCTCGCTGTTAAACTCTGGAACAGCCTAACAAACAAGCAGCGGAGCAACCCGGCCCGGCCCAGAGCAGCGGCTCGGGGCCTTTTTTTGTTTCCTTCTTGTTTGCGCCTTTCAGCTGTAAAAAAATAAAATAAAGACAATCAGACAGAGTAAATCAACGGCAAAGGCAAGACAGAGAGACACATATGCAGATACAGAAACAGAGATAAAGTAATATGAAAAAAATATGACATGTTTAGGAGGGTAAGATTAATGTTTTCTTTTGCTGCTATGACTTACGATTAGTATTTTTCTTCTTATGTGTGGTATGCCTGTAGTACGCACCTTTTGCTCAGATTCTTAAATATTTTTTTTTTGTATTACATGTTTCAGTTTGTCTCGAGTGCGGGATAGAGGCCTTCGTGTGTTAATGAGGTGGACAGGAAAGACGTAACAGCGGGACGTGGAAGAGATGTTGGTAAGTGAACTGACAACTTACCTATCAGCAATGGCCTGTATGTGCTTTGATTTTTATTCATTAATCTATTTTCTTTTTCTTTGGGTGTGATCCTGTAGGCTATTTTTGGTTTTCGTGCGTGAGGTCAGTCCCGTTCCGTTGGTGTCTCGTGGGAATTTTTTTTCTCATAATGACCCAAACACCTTTTACTTGCCTCATCTTATCCCTCGGTGCTACCCTTGACAGATGCCGCTCAAGATGAATGTCCTAAAAAAAGATCAAACCATATATTTCCCTTTTAACTGGATACAAAAGTGTGTATAGCCATAATAGTACTAATGTTCTGTTTGGACTTGGCGTATAAGTGCTAATTTTGCGATTAAGGCTTATGCAGAAAAGAACATTGCCAATATCTTTTTGTTTATGGTGATATTTCTTTCGTTTTGATTCTCACATGATTACTCGATTTCCTGTTTTCTTTACTGCATCGATTGGACACTATTTTTTTTTCTTACCACCCATGCTGCTACAGTCATACCCCACCAAGCACATGTGTGTGTGTGTGTGTGTGTGTGTGTGTGTGTGTGTGTGTGTGTGTGTGTGTACGTGGGTGGCGGCGTTCCCAGGTGGTCCCAGGGGCGGGTTGTGTCAGGGGGAACAATGTTGGGTGGATATCCTGACGTGAGTTATGACCGACCCTCCACCGCCACCACCACCATCACCACCACCACCACCATCACCACCCCCACCACCACTACCATCGCCACCATTGCTCTCTATACTACTGCCATCACTAACACCACCACCACCACCACCACCACTACCATCGTCACCATTGTTCTCTATACTACTGCCATCACTACCACCACCAACACCACCAACATTACTGCTTATGCTACTACCATATCCACCACCACCACCACCACCATTCACCACCACGACCAACATCCCCATTGCTATCTATAATATCTACACCACTACCATTGCTGCCACGGTGTGTTTAGATATATTGTGATCACCACCGTTGCTATTACTACCACTAACAAACCATCGCTACTTTCGGAATTCAACAACAATAACACCAACACCAAACCACAACCAATAACATGCAGCCCCTTTCATCCACTATCGCCACCGCCATGTTTTGCACCAGTATTTTGTATGCACTTCCTGAAATCACCTCCGTCCCGCCTCTATAATCACCATTTTCTCCGCCTCGTCTATTCTGCGACACCGACACCACCCCAATAACCACACTCACACTGCCTCTCCCCACCCCCGCCACGCCCACCACACCCGCCAACACATAAGCCACAGCGTCAACAGGCTCTTCAATCATTATTTCTTCCGTGATAGAACATAATTTGATTTCGTGTTCAGTTCTGGTTTGGGATTAATTCTTAGGTGTGTTTGTGTTGTTGTGTTGGCTTTATTCTTGACTGTTGCTTACTGCGATATTATTGTTGTTGTTATTATTGAAATTACAGGCTTACTAGTAGTAGTAGTAGTAGTAGTAGTAGTAGTAGTAGTAGTAGTAGTAGTAGTAGTAGTAGTAGTAGTAGTATTGTCCTTATTTATTATTCAATTCAAACACCATTTCTATCACTGAGTGAGCTGTGGTAAAAAAAATAATCAAAGGGAGAGTAGGCAGGTTGCAAGTCTGGGCCGCCACAACAACAAATAACTTCAGTAATCAAGCGTCACTACAACGCTGGTGTTTATACGACATTGATTAACACAGAATGAAAGACTACAAGGCACAGGCACTCCTATGTCACTTGGAATTACCATTATTATTTCTGACAAACCTTTGATTTCATTCTTCTTTTCATTATATATATATATATATATATATATATATATATATATATATATATATATATATATATATATATATATATATATATATATATATATATATAT
The DNA here is from genome assembly GCF_024679095.1 of Eriocheir sinensis. Classification (NCBI taxonomy): domain Eukaryota; kingdom Metazoa; phylum Arthropoda; class Malacostraca; order Decapoda; family Varunidae; genus Eriocheir; species Eriocheir sinensis. The sequence goes on along the minus strand of NC_066540.1, from coordinate 11,465,414 downwards.
ATAATATATTGCGCTGCCTATAGCGCCAGTAGCCTGTCTTGAGGGGTGTTATGGACGACCCCAGGTCGTTAGTGGAGCAGGCGAATTTCATTTATAGTGGCTGCCGTGGTGTATGACTCTTACTTGGCCCATGCTGCCCCCTGGTGCTTCTCTTGACCGAAGTTGCTGAAGTTAAGGTTGATTGAAAATACGGACAGCATGTGAGTAATCTTCCGCCACTCGGCGATGACTTGAAAAGTCAGCGTGTTTCGGTGGGGACTCAAACCTAGTTCACGCTAGGTTCTCGGGCTCACCACGCCTGCACGCTAACCACTCGGCCATATATATATATATATATATATATATAGATATATATATATATATATATATATATATATATATATATATATATATATGTAAATACACACACACACACACACACACACACACACACACACAGGGCGTTGCGCTGCCAGGCTTCACGGTCTGACAGGGCGGCGGTTCGAGTCCGCTCAGGCCGGATTCTTTCCGTTGACTAGGAGTGGTTCCTGTCCCCCCTTGAGCAAGGGGGATGGGGTGTGTGGTGTGTGAGGTCCTGGCAGTACCCAGAGTGCTCATGTCGGGAGGGTACCTGCTGGCGATTACGAGTCCAACACGTGATCAGGCCGTGGTGGTGGTGAATTACACACACACACACACACACACACACACACACACACACACACACACACACACACACACATACACACACCGTCTGGGCGGGAGTACTTAAATCGAAAGATTTTTTAATAAGTGCATTCTTCCTGTCATTACAAATGTATCATATCCATGTAGTATGGGAACTTTTTTAGTTTTCATGGTAGAAAGAAGAGGCCAAAGCCAGGGATCGCTATCAAGGATAAGAAAACTGAAAATGTGAGAGAGAAAACAAAGGTAGACGACATCGCAAAGCTCATAAATGGCGACCTTTGCGATGTCGTCTACCTTTGTTTTCTCTCACATTTTCAGTTTTCTTATCCTTGATAGTGATAGTTGAAATTGCAAAGGCCAAGACACCTGTGTAAGACAGGGGACAACAGATGGCCGAAAAGACTGACTGGGAAATATCTGGCATAAAAATACCCAGGAGGAGGTCGTTCACCTGATGGTAAAACGGTTCACATATTTGTATAGAACTGGAGCTGAGGTTTACGGTTAAAGAATGTGGTTATGACAGAGCTAAGCAAGGATTCTGTGTGTGCATAATCTCGAGCACATAATATGACATTCCGCTAACTTTGGGATGTTAACTCTTCAAGTGTCGGTTAAGGGTAATAATCAGACATGGCTCAGAAGTGATGAAACACGAATGAAGACATATTTGTGCAGCGATTAATGCTCTGAGAGATGAAGAGTTGGTTAGGTTACTGAAGAAAAGTGAAAGACATTTTAGCTCATTACTTAAGATAGTATACTAGGAGAGGATTTTTGGCATAGGGATATTTTTTCCATTAGTGAGAGATTCAAAAGTTTGGGGAAAACACAGAATCATGAAAAGAAATTGCACAAATTGCGAAGCAAGAAACTCTGTTAGTGCAGAGGAACTTTAATTGGAGGCTAATCGTTTTTCTCCTTGCGTCATCCTGTAAGTCAACATAAGTTCTGACTAAAAGCAAAAATTGTTCGTCGCCAGTCGAGTGTTTCTTGAGGGATGGCTGCCGGATGGTTGCGTGCATAGGGTACATATTCTCACTTCCCCTGCTACGTCAGGCCTCAGCGTTCAGCCACACACACACGCCACGACAGCTGCTTGGAAATCGGTCTGAGTAGCGGAAATGGACTTCCAGTATTCAGGCAGCACTGAGGCGCAGCGGGTCGGCTAAAAGAAGACTCGAGTTTCTTTGAGAACTGTTTTGGATATCACAGTCAGGTGCATGGTAACACTATGAGGAAGAATGGTGCAAAGAGGTATCTGTGTGGTTGCGAGGTCGAAGTTCCATTGTCTTTATATGGACGTGAAAGTGCCTATCTTTGTGAGTCGCCGCGGCGTTTAAAAACAAGAACTATGATATGATATAAGCATCAGTGGACAATATTAGGATGAAATTGCAAGCAGATATCCTGGTGCGGGCGTGTGTCTGACTGAACGATGAGGAGCATTGTTTCAACAAAACAACAGAGGAGATAGAGGAATATATCTATCTAGGATACACAATCAATACAAACCTAAAGGACAAAATAAACTCAGAAAGTGGATAGAAATCTGATGGCACATTTTGACAAATTTACCATGAAAAACAGCCTGCAAGTGTCCCTGAATAGGACGTGATTCCGTGTCTCCTGCCAGCCCTAACGTGCAGTGGCACCTCATAGGAGATCTAGAGGGACAGCTAAGAAGAGCGCAACTTCAAATGGATTAGAAAAATAATGATGTGTACACCATGGAGCGATAGGTAGTGAGAATCATGAGTTAAGAAACAGAGAAAGGTTAATTACACTCTAACGGCAATAAGAAAGAAAAGCGACCTTGAGCCAGCCACTTCATGCAAGGAACCGATAGTAACAGACAACCAAAGTAACAGAATTGCAATTCAGAACCTACAGAAGTCATAGCAGACAGGTTGGGAGGTGAAACTCGAACCTTAGTCAAAAACCGCATGGAAAACATTAAAATATTAGAGGTTGAGAACGTTGCGAAAGGCCTGTGTCCTGCCCTGAAATAATTGCGGATGATGATGTTGATAATGATAATAATGATAATAATAATGATGATGGATATTCAGAGACCCTAAGAGTGATTTCCACAACATAAATAATAACTATAATGGTAACAACAAACAACTGATATTTTTAGTATTTCTTCTTCTTTTCACTATTATTATTATTATTATTATTATTATTATTATTATTATTATTATTATTATTATTATTATTATTATTATTATTATTATTATTATTATTATCATTAATGATATTATTATCATTATTATTATTATTATTATTATTATTATTATTATTATTATTATTATTATTATTATTATTATTATTATTATTATTATTATTATTATTATTATTATTATTATTATCTTCTTCTTCTTCTTCTTCTTCTTCTTCTTCTTCTTCTTCTTCTTCTTCTTCTTATTATTATTATTATTATTATTATTATTATTATTATTATTATTATTATTATTATTATTATTATTATTATTATTATTATTATTATTATTATTATTATTATTATTATTATTGTTGTTGTTGTTGTTGTTGTTGTTGTTGTTGTTGTTGTTGTTGTTGTTGTTGTTGTTGTTGTTGTTGTAATTATTATCATTATTATCATTATTATTATTATTATTATTATTATTATTATTATTATTATTATTATTATTATTATTATTATTATTATTATTATTATTATTATTATTACGATTATTATTACAATTATTATTATTATTATTATTATTATTATTATTATTATTATTATTATTATTATTATTATTATTATTATTATTATTATTAGTAGTAGTAGTAGTAGTAGTTGTAGTAGTAGTAGTAGTAGTAGTAGTAGTAGTAGTAGTAGTGGTGGTAGTAAAAGCAGTAACGGTAGTAGAAGTAGTAGCAGTAGTAGTAGTAATAGTTATAGTAGTATATAGCAGTAGTAGTAGTACCGGTAGTAGTAGTAGTAGTAGGAGCAGCAGCAGCAGCAGCAGCAGCAGTAGTAGTAGTAGTAGTAGTAGTAGTAGTAGTAGTAGTAGTAGTAGTAGCTGTTGTTGTTGTTGTTGTTGTTGTTGTTGTTGTTGTTGAAGTAGTAGTAGTAGTAGTAGTAGTAGTAGTAGTAGTAGTAGTAGTAATAGAAGCAGCAGTGGTAGTAGTAGTGATTAAATAAAAAAAAAAAAAAAAAAAGTAGGAGTAGGAGTATTAGTAGTAGTAGTAGTAGTAGCTGTTTTTGTTGTTGTTGTTGTTGTTGTTGTTGTTGTTGTTGTTGTTGTTGTTGAAGTAGTAGAAGTAGTAGTAGTAGTAGTAGTAGTAGTAGTAGTAGTAGTAGTAGTAGAAGTAGTAGGAGTAGTACCTTTACAATTATTATTGTTATCATCATCATTTTTTTCATAATCTGTATTATTACAATTATTATTATCATTACTCAAATAACAACAAAAACAACAACAACCATATATATATATATATATATATATATATATATATATATATATATATATATATATATATATATATATATATATATATATATATATATATATATATATATATATATATATATATATATATATATATATATATATATATATATATATATATATATATATATATATATATATATATATATATATATATATATATATATATATATATATATATATATATATATATATATATATATATATATATATATATATATATATATATATATTAGGGAAATATGTGCCAAGTTTTATAATCTAGATATAAAAGAGATAAAGGTGATGATGTGGCCGTCTCGACATCATTACCACCATATGTGGACAAGTTGATACAGCGACGCTCTAACGCCCCGCCCCAGCTGTCACAAAGCAATGTGCAGCCGCCTCATGTTTTTACTACTGATGTGCCTCGGGACCGCCATCGCCTGCTAGGTATCAAGAGCTACCGATGGCGCTCCAGCGCGTTTAGCCAGGCCCTGAAGTAGGCCTGAACGGCGGTCACCTTGGAGAGCGGGCCCCTGATGATGACGCCATAGGACTCTATGTCGCTGTCGGGCGGCGTCGACACCCTCAATCTGGCTACCACCTCGCCCATGGGGCCCACCACGAGGCGTCACCGTGGCCGCTTGGCGGTCCCACGCGGCCTTGAAGTTCTGTCTCCATTGCTTCGATGCTGGTGTCAACGTCTGGCGTGGTGGCGGCCACCTGGCTCTTGAGGCCCCGGAGACTGACCTAGGCGATGGTTTTCTCCAGTAGCGGCGGCACCACCACTTTCATGCCGAAGTAGTCTCGCCCCTGCTGCTGGCTCATGTCCCCGCGCTGGCCGATCACGTCTCGCTGTCTGGCGGGTGGCACAGGGAACTGCAGCGTCACCACGTCCTCCTGCCAGAACGGACGCACTCTAGGAAGGGTCAGGCCGCGCGGGACTGCCTCCAGCTGTCTCGGGGAATGCTGCTTCCTCTTCCTCCTCACCCTCTTGACTTCCTTGACCTCGGCTAATGCCGAATTCTCTTTGACCTCGGCCTTACCCTTTATCTCCTTGACCTTAATCTTGACCACCATCTTCTTGATCCCGCCCTTGGTCATCTCCCTCTCCTTGACTTCGGCCTTTGCCACAGTCTTATCTTCAGCTCTGAATTTTGCCTCCCCGGCTCACTTGGGCATGTCCGGCAGGAACCAACTTTTTCGTTTTTTCTTCTTCTGGCGGCCTGGCAATCCCCTGCGCGTGCTCACTCCTCAGCACCTCATCTATGCTGGTGTTTCCCATTTCTTTTTCTGTTTCCTCTGTTACCATTTCAGCATTTCCTGATGGTGTTTCTAAACTCTTTTCTGCCTCCTTCACTACCGCTTCCACACCTGCGAGGGTTGCCCACCATTCCTCTGCTTCAGCAGTCAGGGCTCTGATCGTCCTGCTCCTGAACAGGTCGACGAGCCGAGCGCTGCTCGGCTACGGAAGCTAAGCACCGCCACTCCCAGGGTCAGGGCGACGCCCTTGAGTGGTCAGCGCGTGGACGTTGTGATCCCTAAGGAACCGTGTTCAAGTTGTACCGTAGACAACTGACGATTTTCGACCGTCGTCGAGTGGCGGAAGATTACCCACATGCTGTCCAGATGCCAAGAAACTCTAACTTTAGCAACTTTGGTAGCGAAGAGTACCGAGTGGCAGCACGGGCCAAGCAAGAGTCATACATCACGACAGCCACTATAAATAAAATTCGACTGCGCCACTAACGGGCTGGGGTCGTCCAAGAGGCCCCTCATGAGAGCTTACCGGCGCTATGGAGAGAACCTTAAAAAATAGACATATCGCCACTTAAATAAAATTAACATGCGCTACTAATGGGGTGGGGATGTCCACCAGACCCCTTAATTAAGAGGCGCTATGGGAAGAACGTAAAAACTATAAAAAGAGAAACATTATCAGTCTTCTCAAGATGAAGCAGAACAAACATCATTTTGACACTGAATCATTTTTACACTTAATGAAGTTCAGTTTTTTTGAGTAGCATCTCCCTTCATATGAGGACTGACTGACAGGGAGGGAGCGAACAGCTTGGTGAAAACTGGTGCAGCTCCTGTGTGCCAACCGCGCCCACACAGTCTACGTTTGAACACACATCACAGGTACACATCACAACACTCACGCATACACAGAGAAGGAAAAGGATGAGGAGGAGGAGGAGGAGGAGGAAGACGAGGCGGAAGATGGAAAGAAGACGATTAGCGAAAAAGAATCCCGCTCGCGTAAGACCATGTCAGTGCAAGGCCCAAGGCGGCGCCGGGGGCAAGGAGGAGTGAAGACGCCAACAAGAAAGAGAGAGAGAGAGAGAGAGATTCGAGGGGGGCGGACACCCGACAGGAAAAGGGGCGGGGTCGGGGAGCGAGACGAGACCAGGCTCCGCCCACCTCCTGGCTAGCCTCAGGCGGCTGCTTCGCTCAGACGCCTCCCCGCGCACCCCGCCTGCGGACCTCCTCGCGGGGCCGATGCACAGGCCGAGAGGGAGCGGGATGCAGCGTGCGGGAGGGAGGCAGCCAGCGAGCGGTGCGCCGGCCAAGTTTGCTGTCCTCTTTTTCTGCTGCCAACCCTTCCCAGCTACGAAAGGCGACGTTCCTTGTGGTGGAGGGTGTAGCCAGATTACCTGCTGATCACTGACGGTGCTGAGTAATGGTGTGGCTCTGCAAGTGGATAAGTCACCAGTCAGTCATGGCGGGATGTAGTATTCTGCTGTGCTCTGTAGGTAACCCTGGAGGCAGTCACCGGCTAGGACTTTACATGATTAAGCTCTGGTTTGTTTGCTCGTGACTTGCGGGTTGGTCTGTTGGTGTGGCTTACGTGAGGCGCGCGTCTTTGTACCCTTAGACACCGAGTTCCCTGGGGCTGTGAATGTCATTAAGAAAGCTGGAGGCTGCATTGTTCCCGCCTGTCTCTATAACCTAGTTTACTATCTTATTGACTCGTTACTCCTGCTGTTTTAATGTTATTGTACAGAAGGCATGCAGCCTCTTCCCGTTGCTTACTCGCTTGTCGAATGATTGTTTTTGTCCAATGATTGTTATGTTTAGATATTGCTTTTGGCAAGTGATTGTTTTTTGTGAATGTGTTTTTTTTTAAGAATGTTTTGTTGAAGGATTGTTTTGTTAAAGGATTGTTTTCGCAAAGGATTGTTTTGTCAAAGGTTTGTTTGGTCAAAGGATTGTTTTGTCGATAATTTGTTTTGTTGAATGTTTGCTCTTTGGAAATGTTGTTCTCTAAAATAACTTCTCTCGAAGGATCGTTTCATTAAAGGATTGTTCTGTTGAAGGATAGTTTTATCGTCGTTTAGGATGCCGCAGATTTACACTTAAGCTATGTTCATTCACCTATTAAACTTTTTGTTATTAATTTATTAACTTGGAAAATAAGTAGTATGTGTTGACTGGACTGATGAAGCATGATTGATTATCATCAACTGCCTTCACCTCATAGTTGTTGTTGTTGTTTGATTTTTACATGCACGTTGGCATAATGGGCTATGGAGGAGCCCGGCAGAGTTGCTGGGCGTCAGGCCATGAGGCCCTGCCCAGGTGGTCGGGGGGCACGGGTGCATCTTGCACCCGTAGCCGGAGCCGAGCGAGCAACTCAACAGTCTATAAGCTGGCTCAAAGGCCAGGAGAATTGCTCGCTCGACGAGTGCTGGCGTTCCACTGACCTCATAGTTATTCCTTATTTGTGACATATATTTTGACAAAGAAATGTTACAGAGCCTATATAGATTCCTTATGCATGAGTTAACCAGCATCTTCAGACTTTCATACCTTACACTGGTGAACTCTGGAACAGTCTTCCTTCGTCTATTTCCTCCTGCCTACGACTTTACCTCTTTCAAGAGGCTGCTCTCCACCCGAAACCGTCCTCTCTTTTGGCCACTCATTTATACTCTCTTTTATCGGGGCAGTGATTAGCGTTTTTTCTCATTTATTTTTGCCTTTGAGCTCCTTCCTTTTTTGTAAAAAAAGTTTTTTTTTGTCAAAACACATACTTTTTATCATGAAAGGTCTTAGGAGTATGGCAAGTAAAGGCAGCTTGGTATACTTTCCTCCTCATAATTATTCGTTATCAAAAATAGATTGTTAGATTGCAGAAATGGGTTTAGTAGCTATATTTATTTACTCCTATGAACGACATCAGAAGCACAATCAAGTACAGGCTAAAGGGAGTCCTCTTGGATACTTCTTGACCTGCCTGATCGTACGTGCAACTCTGACATATAACTGGGAGGGAAACAGCCAAATAAGGCGTTGATCTGTTCAGTATATATAAGAGTGAAGCAACTGTTGGGTGGATGTGTATTACCTTCCTTAATTCTCTCGTTGGCCGTATCCTCTGTCCTTGGCATTAGGTTATATTTGTACATCTATCCAGGTGTCTCGCCAGGTGTATGTCAATCATCACTGGTGTATATTACTAGTGGTTATGTTGGTGTATAAATACTTCCCCTTTCCTATGTCGTTCGTTTTCTCTGTTATTGATGTTAGGTTAGATTTATTCAGCTGCCCAGATGTGTTGTCAGGTGCACGTCAGTCGTCAGTGTTGTATAGGGTGTGGAAGAAGGTATTAGGGCTGGTATTGTCAGATGCTCCCGCCCCTCATACCAACTATTTCCAAAGGCCGAAAAGGAGGTTAATCGAGTTCTAATGAGTGTTCTTTTAGGTTCACGGTACAGAAGAAGGCTCAGACTACCACCAGGGTCATAAAAGTACCCTGGAAATGCTCTAAACTCCCACGAAAGACTAGTAAATTACGTGTCCTTGGGCGCAGGAATGTTTAAAAATATGGCCCTTGGTGTGTGTGTGCTTTCCCTTTCCCATGGTCTTCGTTTTCACTGTCCTTGATGTTAGGTTATATTTCTGCAGGTGTCCAGGTGTGTCCTCAGGTGTATATCGCTCATTTGTGTTCTATAGAGAGTGGAAGGAAGTATTGGGTGCATTCGTACTCACCTTCATACCTACCAGCCTAATTTTCTTTCACCTTGGTTTTCTATCTTATATTTTCACTTTATCGTTGGTGTTATATTCATTTCACCGAAAAGAAATCCCGTGAGAGCTTTTCTAGCACAGTCAAATATATTACGTTCTCCTCGAAGTGCGTGAAAATGTATTGCTTTCTTATCGACCAGAATGTAAAAATATGAAGTAGATATTCTTTTGGACTCATGCATGTACACACACACACACACACACACACACACACACACACACACACACACACACACACACACACACACACACACACACACACACACACACACACACACACACACACACACACACACACAATGATAAACAAAAACAAATAAAAGAGCAAATACACTCACGCAGGTAAATAAATAGGTAGGTAGGTAAATGTGAAGAGAGAGAGAGAGAGAGAGAGAGAGAGAGAGAGAGAGAGAGAGAGAGAGAGAGAGAGAGAAACAGACAATCACACAGTCAAGCCGAAAGACAAACAGACAGTGACAGACAGGCGGACAAAGAAAGCGTCGACGAACAGAAGGCAGGTCGATGAAGATGAATAAAGCTTTACATTGGCAATTATATACAGAGATCACAAACGGCAGTATACTATATTAAGCTCTACAATACTATGAGAAGGCAGCTTGTATACGAACTCAAAAACGATCAGTCATTTCTGCATTGTTTTTTTGCTAGTGTTAAAATTCCACATACTTCACTTCCAATCACCCTTTTTCTTTGTATAATTGCGCCATTTTCACTTAATCGTTGTTATTTTCAAAAGAAATCCCGTGAGAGCTCTTCTAGCACAGTCAAATATATTAAGTTCTCGAAGTGCGTGAAAATGTACTGCTTTCTTATCGACCAGAGTGTAGCTTAGAAAGAAATTTAATATGTTGGGTGTAGTCATAACCCGCAAAAATTGGTCGTAGAGAGTTTGTATGGAACGGAATCTAAAAAACCGATATTGTTGAAAGTGACCTCTACAGTGACTGACATAGGAAGGGAGAGCTTCTAAAACGGGCGCTAGAAATTGTTGCAAGTCATATTATGTAGTAAAAAAAAACGTATATGCACCCTAAACACACGAAGAGTTCAATGCATCATACACATTATTAGCACGAGCAGAATTTAGCACAGACACACCTGACAAAGACCCGGCCTGAACACACCTATATACTGACACTACACACAGGGCTGTCAGCGGGGACGTACACTGTGTCGATGCAATAACTCAACGTCTTAAAACAACAACGAGGCGGCTTCGGGGCACGTGATGAGTTCTGGGGAATGACGTGAGTGTGTGTGTGTGTGTGTGTGTGTGTGTGTGGCCATTTAAGTAGGTAGAGAACGCACACGACTGCGACTACCTCCTCTTCCTCTTCCTCTCCTCCTCCTCCTCCTCCTCCTCCTCCTCCTCCTGCTCCTTGCTTTTCCCAGGACTTTCGTGCGCCATTAGTACTTTATCGCCGCCATTTATTAGTGTTTATCGCCTTTATTTATCACGCCGGCGGTTGTGTTGCCTTGTTTATGCTATCAGGAGGTGTCGCAGAAATTCCCGTGTGTGGGGTGTGTGTGTGTGTGTGTGTGTGTGTGTGTGTGTGTGTGTGTGTCTCTCTCTCTCTCTCTCTCTCTCTCTCTCTCTCTCTCTCTCTCTCTCTCTCTCTCTCTCTCTCTCTCTCTCTCTCTCTCTCTCTCTCTCTCTCTCTCTCTCTCTCTCTCTCTCTCTCTCTCTCTCTCTCTCTCTCTCTCTCTCTCTCTCTCTCTCTCTCTCTCTCTCTCTCTCTCTCTCTGTTATTCGGGAAAGCGTGGGTGGCGTGAATAGAATTTTTGAGATTTTTTTTTTCATTCGAATTCTTTTTGTGGTGTAAAAGGAGGAAGGAAGGCCGAGGGGAGGGAGGGAATCACATGCTCCCACGCAATGAAGAGAAACACATGTAATTTTTGTTCCTGAGGTGCATGACAAAAAAAAATAATAAAACATCGAAAACAGAATGATGAATGGAGGGGTGAAGGAGTGAAGAAATTGATCAACTCTTCCATCAGTGAGAAGAACGAGATAAAGATGAGTTTAAGCATTGAATATTTGGTGTTAAGTGTACTTCTGCCTGTAATTCCTTTTTGTTGTTGTCGTTGTAGAGAGGTGAAGGATAGACTGACTTTCCGCTATGATCGGTTGGTAGTGTATAACATGGTCCTGAATTTCTTATGCCTATATGAATAATTGCTCACTCCTCTGCTGTAGGTGAGTGTTTTCATATATGATTCTACTGGCACCTACATGAATTCCCACCGATGCATTATTGTTGCACTATTTAATTCGGTAAAAATATCACCCTACTGAATATTTTTAGTTTTCTTTCTTTCATCTTTTTCTTTTTCTTTTTTCTCCTTTTTCTTAATTTTTTTCTCATTTTTCTTCCTCTTCTTCTTTTTCTTCTTTTTTTCTTCTTCTTCTCCTTCTCTTTTCCTTTTTTCCCTAGATACATACCGTACAACATGGTGATTTTATTTGATTTTTGTTGCTTGTACAGTATATGTGATTTTTTTTAACCAAGATGCTTATAGATTTAATTTCCTACATCCTCCGTGATTCTTTCCTCCTTGATAATTGGGCAAATTTTCCGTGTATCTTCAGTCAAACCACGATTTCCGCTAGCGTGGTTCTCAATTGTTTGTTGTTATTGCTGCCGATGATGATGGTGAGTAATGCCATCGTCCTTCAGTGAAATCTACCGTAGCTTTGGAAGATCGTGGACACGTCAGAAAACCACGGAAATATGAGAACCACGCCAGCGGAAATCGTGGTTTGACTGAAGATCCACGGAAAATTTGCCCAGTGTAATAGCCCCTTAACGCGGGTAGCTGTTGCCCTCCTCTTGAGCTGCAACCCTTCACTCACTGTCATTGCAATGCCCTGTGCACGCCTCTTACTGTTTTCCTTGCGTCCTTCTCCTTCCTCAGTCCAATCCAGCACCTACTAAGACTAACACAGGACTCAATTTCTTCTTATAACTTAACCCATTACCGTCTCAGAGTGATTCATTTGGTCTTCAATACCAAGTGCTTGATTATCATTAATCTATCCAATTCCCTTGCACTGACTGCTTGGTGTAGTGTTGATCTACTTGGTGTCTCCTGCTGTGAATTCCTGCCTATTGATTATCTCCTTGCAATGTCGTTACGGCTGTCTTCTCAGGTGACACATTTCATGATTCCTGTGTCGCAAATGGGTCTTTTTTTCTATTCTAAAACGAAATTGGATGTTTGGTTCATTTATGCTTTGCACCGGTTGTCTCTAGATGTATTCACGAAGCTGTTTTTCCATGCAGCATTTGGTCTGTCTTTTGGCATAACGTGTATCGGCCGAATTTGAGTTACGTGCATAAATTACTTGTTTTTAATATATATAAATAAGCCTTGTAAATATGTAAACTACTTCGAGATGCTTCAGTCTTCCACGCTTCAAAATTGTACCGCAAACCAATCATTACGACCATATTGTTACGTCTCTCTCTCTCTCTCTCTCTCTCTCTCTCTCTCTCTCTCTCTCTCTCTCTCTCTCTCTCTCTCTCTCTCTCTCTCTCTCTCTCTCTCTCTCTCTCTCTCTCTCTCTCTCTCTCTCTCTCTCTCTCTCTCTCTCTCTCTCTCTCTCTCTCTCTCTCTCTCTCTCTCTCTCTCTCTCTCTCTCTCTCTCTCTCTATATCAAATTTCAACTAAGTACACTAAAACATCACTATACCTAACATCCTCAGATCCTCCTTTGCCTTTACCCCAATGCCTCCTCCTCCTTCCCCTTCCCCCCCACCTCCCCTCCTCCTCCTCGTCCTGGGCCTCGGGAAAGCAATATATGGCGTGAGGTAGGAGCGGAGGGGCCACGCCATCGCCCCAACACCATTAAGATTGCATCGTGTCGGGAGCCAGCGAGAGCCTTCAGGGGACCGCCGCTGATGAGACTGAATTGGGAAAGAAGCTGAGAGAGAGAGAGAGAGAGAGAGAGAGAGAGAGAGTGAGAGAGAGAGAGAGAGAGAGAGAAGGAGGAGAGAGAGGAAGGAAAGGGAGGAAAAGGAGAGAGAGGGAGAGAAAGAGAGAGAGAGAGAGAGAAGAAAGAGAAAGAGAGATAAGAAGAAGAGAGGAGAGGAGAGAGAGAGGGAGAAGGAGGAGAGGGAGGGAGGCGAGGAGAGAGAAGAGAGAGAAAGGGAAAGGAAGAGAGGTGAAAGAGGAAGATGACGCGGAGGGAGAAGAAAAAGAAAAGAGAAAAGGGGAGAGGAGAAAAGGAGGAGATGAGGAAGAGAGAAAGAGAGAAGAGAGAAAGAAAGAAGAAGGAAAGAAAAAAAAGAAAAAAGGAGAAAGAGAGAGAGAGGAGAGGAGAGGAGGGAGGAGAAGGAAGAAGAAGGAGAAGAAGAGAAGAAGAAGAACAAAGAGAAAAGAAAGAAGAAGAAGAGAGGAGAAGGAGGAAAGAAGGAGAGGAG
>NC_066540.1:11441799-11446799 GCF_024679095.1 Eriocheir sinensis | reverse complement strand
CTCTCTTCTTTATTGGCATTTCCGTTTCCCATCCACTCTTTCTCTTCCTACTTCCTTCCTTCATCATGACTTCTCTTCTTCCACTGTTTATCCTCCTTGCCTTGGTCCCTTCTTCTTTTTCCCTTCTTTAAATGATACTGTTGTTCATGTACTCCTTCTCTTCCTTTCTTCTTCCCTCCTTCTTTTCTTCCTCTCTTTCCCTTCCTTCTTTCCTTCTTCTTCTCTCCCTTTTTTTACCTTTTTTTCATTCACTCTTCCTCTTTGTTCCATCCTTATCTCCTTCTCTCCCTCCACTCTTTCCCTTCTATCCTTCTCCCTTTTCTTTTTCTTACCTTTGTTTATTCACTCCTCCTCTTTCTTCCATTTTTATCTTCTTCTCTCCCTCCACTTTTTCCCTTCTTTCCTTCTTCTCCTCTTTCTTTTTCTTTGTTCCATCCTTCTCTTCTTCTCTCTCTTTCTTTTTCTTTGTTCCATCCTTCTCTTCTTCTCTCTCTCCACTCTTTCCCTTCTATCCTTCTCCTATTTCTTTTTCTTTGTTCCATCCTTCTCTTCTTCTCTCCCTCCACTCTTTCCCTTCTATCCTTCTCCTTTTTCTTTTTCTTTGTTCCATCCTTCTCTCCTGTTCTCCCTCTACTATCTTCGTCCCTCCTTCATTTTCTAGCATTTCTGTTGTTCGTTCCTTCTTCCCTTCTCTCCTCTCCCTCCTTCTCTCTCCCTCCTTCAGCTGGGTGGCGGCAGGAAGGGGTAACTTAAAGCCTTCTATTCCAATTCCACAGCGATAGGTTAAAAGACAAAAATCTATAACTTAAAGGGGATTCAACACCGACTAGGCGAGAGGAACGTCTTGGGTGACACTTCGGCTCTCCTCCGCCTCCTCCTCCTCCTCCTCTTCTTCTTCCTCTTCGTCGTTCTCCTCTTCGTTTTCGTTCTGGTCTTCCTTCTTTGTTTTCCTTTTTTCTGTTTACTCTTTCATTGTTTTGTTTTTTTGGTGTTTATTGTTTTTTTGTTTTGTTTTTGTTTCTTTGTTTTTTTTCCTCCTCCATCTTTCTTCTTCTCGTTCTTCTTGTTTTAGTTCTTGTTTTTATTATTTTTTTGTTCTTTTTCTTCTTTCTCTTTCTCTTCGTCTTCCTCCTCCTCCTTCTCCTCCATTTTCTCCTCCTCCTCCAAATTCCTCGATCCTTCTTTCCTCCGGCTCCTTTACTTTCTTCTCTTACTTCTTAACTTCTCCTCCTTCTCAGCCAACTCATTCCTCCTCCTCCTCCTCCTCCTCCTCCTCCTCCTCCTCCTCCTCCTCCTCCTCCTCCTCGCCGTGTTCAATACTATGCCATCACGGCCACGGTCGGTGTGTCTTCACTTCTTGGAGCCCCCCCCCCCCCCTACTCCTCCTTCACCCCCCCTACTCCTCCTTCACCCCCCCCGGTCCTCCTTCAACCCCCCCCCTCTTCCGCCTTCCTCTTCTTCATCCCCCCCCCCTCCGCCTTCTCCTTCGGCCTCCTCTCTTCCTTCCTACCTCCTCCTTCCCCCTTCTTCATCTCCTCTCCTTCTTCCCCCCCTCCCTCTCCCTCGCTTCTTCTCTTTCCTCTTCTCCTTCCCCTCCTCTCATCTGTTCTTCTTCCACTTCCTCCCTTCCTTCTCTTTCCTCCTTCCTTCTCATTCGTTCCTCTTCTGTCTCTCTCTCTCTCTCTCTCCTTTCTTTTTTTGTCCGCCTATTCTTCCTTTCTTCTCATTCTTCCTTCCTCTCCTTTCCTTCTTCGTTTTCCTCCTTTCTTCCAATCCCTTCCTTTTCTTCCTTCCCCTCTTCCTTTACCTCCTTCCTTCCCATCCTTTCCTCTCCTTCAACCTCTCCTTCCCTTCTTCTCTCTCCATCTTCTCCTTTCTTTCTCCTTTCCCCTTTTCTTTCCCTTCCTCTCCTTCAACCTCTCCTTCCCTTCTTCTCTCTCCATCTTCTCCTTGCTTTCTCCTTTCCCCTTTCCCTTCCTTTCCCTTCCTTCTTTCCTTCCCGTCTCCCCTTCCTTAACCTCTTTGCGCCTTCCCTCCCCGTTTGGTTTTCCTCCCACCTCTTCCTTTCTTCTATCTCCCCTTTCTTTTTTTTTTTTACTCCTATTCTCCACTCCCATCTCAACCTTTGCTTTATTTTCTCTCCTCTCCTTCTCCTTCTCTCCTTCTCTTTCTCTATTTCGCCCCTTTTCTCTCCCCTCTTCACTTCCCTCCTCTCCCCTCTTTTACTTTCTCCCTCTCTTCCCTCTTCTATTTCTCTTTCTTACTCCCAACTCCCCTTCTTTCCCTCTCAACTCATTCCCCTCTCTCCCCTCTCTCTCCCCTCCCTCCCCTCTCTTCTCTTTCCCCTCCTTCTCTCCCTTCTTCACTTCTCTCCTCCCTCTCTTTCCCTTCTCCCTCCAATTTCCTGTTCTCATTCCCCTCCTTTCCCTCTCCTCGCATTCCCTCTCTTCCCTCACTCTCTCCCGTCCCTTCTCCCTCCTTCTCTCCCCTCTTTCCCCTCCCCCTCTCTCCTCCCTCCCCTCTTCCCCTCCCCCTTGGCCTGGCTACAAGTGTATCTAAGCGTTCATATCGGCATGGAGTGAAGAACATTAGTTAGGGGCCTGCTACCTCCCCTCAAGTTACGAGTCTCTCTCTCTCTCTCTCTCTCTCTCTCTCTCTCTCTCTCTCTCTCTCTCTCTCTCTCTCTCTCTCTCTCTCTCTCTCTCTCTCTCTCTCTCTCTCTCTCTCTCAAGCTCACAGTGTCGCCAAGGTGGTGAGAGTCCTTTCCCTCCTCCTCCTCCTTTCCCTCCACCTTCTCCACTATGGCCTCCTCCTCCTCCTCCTCCTCCTCCTTCGTATTTCCTCTCCCTCACGCAAGATGGCCTGATGTGAACCCCGCCTAACCAACCAGCTCAGTTCCTCCTCCTCCTCCTCCTCCTCCGTCTTATCTTCCTAGGAGCTCCTTTTCATCCGCTCTTCTTCTCTCAGCATTACTGTAGGTCAAGGAGGGAGGGGAGGAGTAAGAGGAGGAGGAGAAGGAGGAGGAGGAGGAAAAGGGGGCAAACTAGAGAGCATACACAGCAAAAAAGAAGAATGTGAAGGAGAAAGGAAGCAAGGAAAGAATGAATGAATGAAGGAAGGAAGGAAGGTGACAAGCACTCTACGTATGATAGGATGACATTGCAATTCACACAGACAAGACTCCTGCAATAAGGAAGACAGGAGGGAACTGGGAGGACAAGCAACCAGTGTCTGTATGAAGATTATTACAGGAAGAAAAACAAAGAAAAAGAAAGAAAGCAGGAAGATAAGCTGTGTGTTAACAAAGTGTAGGATAAGACGGGACTCAGCATCACAGGAGGACAACAGTGAATAAAATAAAGCAAAGGATAAGCTCTTTGTTTTAGGATAGGATGATGCAGGTCTTTAGAGTTGACAAAAAATGAAGAAAAGGAAGAAAAAGAGTTGGAAGACAAGCCGTATAGGTAAGATAGGAAGACACTGTACTCCAAAAAGCGATGAAGGAAGAACAGAAGGAAGAAGTCAGTCAACGTACAACAGCAGAAGAGAAGGAAAGAAGGAATGGGGTAGTAGGACAATGAAGGAAGACACTTAAAGGCATGAACAAAGGAAGAAATGGAGGGAAGAAGGAAGAAACATAGCCAGAAGGAAAACAAACAACAGATGAGACAACCTAAACGGACAAAAAGAAGGAAATGAAGGAATGGACTGGGAAAACAAGCCGTATAAGTAAGGCATAAGAACATGATGATAAAGGAAGGAAGGAAGGAAGGAAGGAAGAAGAAAACAAACAACATATGAGACAACCTAAACTGACAAAAAGAAGGAAATGAAGGAATGGACTAGGAAAACAAGCCGTATAAGTAAGGCATAAGAACATGATGATAAAAGAAGGAAGGAAGGAAGGAAGGAAGGCATAAGAACATGATAAGAAAGGAAGGAAAGAAGGAAAGAAGAAAGGAAGGAAGGAAGGAAGGAGGAAAACAAACACCATACATTAGACACAAGATGATATAAAGGGACTTCGAACACTCAGCCAGCCAGCCAGCCAACGAACTCACCAGCCAGCCAGCCAGCCATCAGCGGGAACCCAGCGGCGGCGGCGGCGGCGGTGGGGGAGATGGAGTGCAGCAGCGCGGGCTTGGCAACACTGCTATCACCCTCGTTTTCTATTGGTCCCGAGAGACGCCACATTAGGCAGCCTTGGCCGCGTACGAACCGCTCCACACACACACACACACACACACACACACACAGGGTTACATACATACACACACACACACACACATACAGGAGTCAGTCAGAGCTTACACACACATACACACACACACACACACACACCAAAGACATAGCAGTAGAGGGTTGTTTGTGTGTGTGTGTGTGTGTGTGTGTGTGTGTGTGTGTGCAAGGCCTCCTCCTCCTCCTCCTTCTCTTCCACCTCGCAAGACAAAGGTTGGTTTATGTTTAGGTATGGGATTAGAGAGAGAGAGAGAGAGAGAGAGAGAGAGAGAGAGAGAGAGAGAGAGAATCCAGACAAAACAAAACTCGCTCACTTTTATACTTCTTTCCCATCAACATAGGAAGCACAACAACGTATTCCTCTGTGACATCCTCCTCCTACCCCCCTCCCCCTCCTCCTCCTCCTCCTGCCGCGCCTCCTCCTCCTCCATTCTCCGCCTTCGCAGCAAGCAGCAGCTCCTGGAATCTTATCCTCGGGAGCGACAGAGCGAGTAATGCGCCATCTATATACAAAATGGCGACACCGATGCTGAAAGGCGTGCGGAGCGTCGCCGAGGTGATAGGAAAAAAGGTGAGGCGTGGCGGGGTGAGGGGAGGGGAGGGGAGGGGGCAGGGGGGGGGAAAGGGATTAGGTGGGGTGAGGGGAAAGATATTACTGGAGCGCATGTCTGGTTGCTTGGGGTGGAGGAGTGGTGCAGAGGAGTGGAGTTGGGAAAGGCATTTGGGAAGGGGGCGATGGTTGAAGGGGGGGGGAGAAGAGA
>NC_066540.1:11431799-11436799 GCF_024679095.1 Eriocheir sinensis | reverse complement strand
TGAAAACCTAAATTAAAGAAGAAGTAAGAGATGGAGGAGGAGGTGTGAGCAAAACAAAGGAAGAGGAAAAAGGAGTGAGGGTTGAGGGATGAGCAAAACTAAGAGCAGGAAGGCGTGAGAAGTGGAAGGGAAGAAAGATAGAAGGAGGATGGAGGGATAGAGAACGAGAGTTGGATGACTGGCTGGCTGGTTGCTACAGTATGTTCTCACCGGCAATCATCTGTTAGGGGTTACGCGTGCCTCTGCCGTTGGTAACACTGATACTGGTGGTTCTCCTATACAGCTGCTTCTGCTACCAATTAACATCCTATCTTTTCTTACTTATCTTGCTTTCTTCCCATTTTCTTTCCTCCTTTTGCTCCTCTTCGATATCTACTTCTGACCCTTCTTCTTACGTTCTTACTTTTCTTGCTTTCTTCCTATTTTCTTTCCTCCTTTTGCTCCTCTTCGATATCTACTTCTGACCCTTCTTCTTCCGTTCTTACTTTTCTTGCTTTCTTCCTATTTTCTTTCCTCCTTTTGCTCCTCTTCGATATCTACTTCTTACCCTTCTTCTTACGTTCCTACTTTTCCTTTCTTATTCCTGTTCCTTCCCTCCTTCCTTTCCTCAGCCTCCCACACCTTCCTGACCTCCATCCTCCATTATCCCAACCTTTCTTACTTCTCATCCATGACTCCTACCATTTCTTGATCTCTTGGACCCATTATCCTATTGATCCTTCTGTTTCCTTCCTGATTCCAGCTCATTACCTTCATCTCTCTTGCTTTACTCTTTTTCCACACGTCCGTAATTCCCTCCTTCCCTTCCTCCTTCCTTCCCTTTCTCACTTCCTAATTATCTCTCTCTCCCTTATGCCTTACCTAATCCTCCTCCCTCTTGCTCTCCCTCTTTTTTCTCGGTCTCAATGCACTCCTTCCCCTCTCGCCTTTCCTCAATTCCTCATTTTCTCTTTCTCTCTCTCATCTCCCTTACCGTTTAATGCACTTTTTTTCTTCTCATGCCATTCCCTTCTTTCCCTCGGTTCCTCTGCTTGTTCTTGTTCTTGTTCTTCTTCTTCTTCTTCTTGTTCTTGTTCTTCTTCTTCTTGTTCTTCGTCTTTGTCTTAGTGTTCAGAGTCTTCTTCTTTTTCTTTTTCTTTTTCTTTCTTTCTTTCTTTCTTCTTCTTCTTCTTCTTCTTCTTCTTCTTCTTCTTCTTCTTCTTCTTCTTCTTTGTCTTCGTCTTCGTCTTCGTGTTTAGAGTCTTCTTCTTCTTCTTCTTCTTCTTCTTTATCTTCTATTTTTTTTCTTTTTCTTTTCTTCTTCTTCTTTTACTCTTTCTTCGGAGTTTCTTCTATTTTTTTCTTTTTCTCCTTCTTCTTTTTCTTCGTCTTCCTCCTAAGCCACCTCATATTCCTCTTAAATCTCTTTCTTCCTTCTTCTTCCTTTTCCTAAACCACCTCATATTCCTTCTAAACCTTTTTCTTCCTCCTCCTCTTCCTAAACCATTTCATTCCCTCATACACCTTATTTTTCCTCCTCCTAAGCCACCTCACAATCATCATAATACTATTCTTGTTCTTCTCTCAGTATCTCGGAACAGACAATGGTTGACATATTTAAAATCTGTGCAGAGGAGAATGACAAGTGATTCATGGGTCGAAAAACTTGCCTTACACAGAGAGCCTGAAAGATTTAAGCTTCATCTCAAACATTTCGGAGCTTACACACCCACATTTGACAAGGCTTCCTTAGTAGCTCTGGGTATTTGTATTGACAGATTCATGAGCCTAGTAATAGTTTGACAAAGCTTTTCCGCACCGTAAACGAGAAAATAACTCATGCGAAGCCGTCTCATCATTGTGGTCTTTGAAAATGTTTGTTGTGAGAGCTAAAAGTGTCTGAAACTATGTACTTTAAACTTGCATTCTGTAGAGCCGACGAGTGTGTGGAGACTTGATTGAAGTTTGCAAGGAGATGAAGAGCTTTATCTAGGTTCATATTGATAAGAGTCTTGTTGTAGGACTCGTGGCAACGGGTTTAAGTGGACGGGAGCAATATATTTAGCTGGCAGTCATGTGGTGAGTGCCAACCCGACAGAGGTTTTCAAGAACAGATTAGATAGACCGCGTGGACAAGGAGTATAGGTGATAGGTGTTGTTAAAGAGTTGGCCTTCTCACCCTCATCCTCTTCCTCTTCATCCTTCTCTTCCTCATCCTTCATCACTCCTTCACCTACATTTCTCAACCTTCTTATAAACCTCCTTCTCTTCCTCTTCATCCTTCTCTTCCTCATCCTTCATCACCCTTTCACCAACATTTCTCAACCTTCTCACCCTCATCCTCTTCCTCTTCATCCTTCTCTCCCTCATCCTTCATCACTCCTTCACCAACATTTCTCAACCTTCTTATAAACCTCCTTCTCTTCCTCTTCATCCTTCTCTTCCTCATCCTTCATCACTCCTTCACCTACATTTCTCAACCTTATAAACCTCCTCCTCTTCCTCTTCATCCTTCTCTCCCTCATCCTTCATCACCCCTTCACCAACATTTCTCAACCTTCTCACCCTCATCCTCTTCCTCTTCATCCTTCTCTCCCTCATCCTTCATCACTCCTTCTTCTACATTTCTCGACCTTCTTATAAACCTCCTCCTCTTCCTCTTCATCCTTCTCTTCCTCATCCTTCATCACCCCTTCACCTACATTTCTCAACCTTCTTATAAACCTCCTCCTCTTCCTCTTCATCCTTCTCTTCCTCATCCTTCATCACTCCTTCACCTACATTTCTCAACCTTCTTATAAACCTCCTTCTCTTCCTCTTCATCCTTCTCTTCCTCATCCTTCATCACCCCTTCACCAACATTTCTCAACCTTCTTATAAACCTCCTTCTCTTCCTCTTCATCCTTCTCTTCCTCATCCTTCATCACCCTTTCATCTACATTTCTCAACCTTCTTATAAACCTCCTCCTCTTCCTCTTCATCCTTCTCTTCCTCATCCTTCATCACTCCTTCACCTACATTTCTCAACCTTCTTATAACCTCCTCCTTTTCCTCCTTCTCGTTCTCTTCTTCCTCTTCCTCCCTCTCCTCTTCCTTCAACTCCTCCTTCTATTAACCCTCACCTCTTCTTCCTACACTTCTCCCCTTGCTATACTCCTCTTCTTATACCTCCTCCCTTCCTCCTCTTCCTAAAACCCTCCTACGCCCAAACTACCACCACCACCACCACCATTTCCTCCTCCTCCTCCTCCTCCTCCTCTTCTCCCTCCCTTCCTTCCTCACCCTTACAATCCTGCCACCACTAAACCATCCCTTCGTCCTCCTCCTCCTCCCCCCCCGTACAATCCTCGCCTCAATTCCGCGCTACGAGGGAAAGTTTTGCCACCACGGCCATTCCGCTCCTTCCCTCCCTGACCTCATAAAACGTGTATCCGATGACCCTTTTACACCCTTAGCTCGTGACCCGCCGACGTGACCTCCTCCTCCTCCTTCCCCTCCTTCCCCTCTCTCCTTCCCCTCCTCTCTCCTCCTTCCCCTCTTTCTCTCCCTTACTTCATCTTCTGCTCCCCTTTCCCAACTTTCACTAAATGTTACTTGCTTTTTCTTTAATTTCTTTCTTTTTTTACTTTGTTTTCTCTCCGTATTTTCTTCTCAATTAGCTTTTTTTTCTTTCTTCTCTTTCTTCTTGTTTTTCTTTTTTTTCTCTTTTTTGGCTCCTCCTCTTCTTCCTTCTCCTCCTTCCTATTTTCCTCCACCTCCTGCAGCTGTTCCTCTTCCTCCTCCTCCTCCTCCTCCTTACTTTCTATTCCCCTTCTCTTCCTACTCCTTCCCTTTCTTCCCCTTCCCCTTCATCTCTTCCTCCCCTTTCATTTTCTTTCCATGATATCTTTTTTCTTTACTTTTTTCATTTTTGGATTCTCTTTTTTTACTTGCTTTTTTTTTCTTTCTTCCTTTTGTTCCTGTCTTTCTTCCCTTCTCTTCTTCCTTCTTCTCCTGTGTATCCTCCCACCCTTCATCTCCTGCTCCTCTCTCCCTTTCCCCTCTACATTAATTGCCTTTTTTCTTTATCTCTCCCCTCTTCCTTCCTTTTTATTGACTTTCCTCCTCTTCTCTTTTTTTCTCTTCTTTGTCTCTCTCTTCCCTTTTATTGACCTTGCTCCTCCTCTCTCTTTCTCTCCCTCTCTAATTTTTGTTTTGTTTTTGTTTTCATACTTCCTCCTTTATCCGTTCTCTCCCTCCGTCATCGCCTCTCCTCTTTCTGTTTCCCTTCCTCCGTCCTTCTGTTCCTTTTCTGCTGTTTCCTCTCCTTCCTTTTTCCTTTCCTCCCTATTCCTTACCTCAGATTCTTTTCCTCCTTCATTCCTCCTATTCCTCTCTCAGTTTCCTTTTTATTTCATTCATCTTCTCTTCTCTTTCCTTTCCTTCTAACTCCTTTTCTTCTTCTTTTCTTCTCCTTTTCCTATACACTTCTTTCCCTCTCCTTCCCGACGTATTTTCTTCCTTCCTTCTCCAGTTTCTTCGTTTCTTTTTCTTCTCTCCTTCCTTTGTCTTTCTCTCCTCATTCTTATTATTCTTTTCCCTTTCTT
Organism: Eriocheir sinensis; assembly: GCF_024679095.1. Classification (NCBI taxonomy): domain Eukaryota; kingdom Metazoa; phylum Arthropoda; class Malacostraca; order Decapoda; family Varunidae; genus Eriocheir; species Eriocheir sinensis. Next base: position 11,432,234 of record NC_066540.1, on the reverse strand, counting down.
TCCTTGTACTTTTCATATTCTTTCTGTCATTCTTGCTAGCTTCTTTCTTTCTTCTCCTTCCTTCACTTTCCTTTTCCTCCCTCTTTCTTTCAGCTCTCTTCATGGTCTTCCCTTTTTCCCTCCTTCCGTCCTTTACCTTCACTTTCTCTCTTTCCTTTCACCCCTCCCCTTCCTCCATCACAACTTTTTTTCTTCTTTTTCTTTCTCCTTTTTTTCCTTTTCTTTCTTTCTTACCATTCCCTTGCATGCCTAACACTTTCTTTGCTTTAATTATCTTTCATTTCTTTCCCTTCTCCTTCTTTTCCTTGTTTCGTCTCCTTCATTCCCTTTCCTCCTCGTTCCTTCCGGATTCAGCTCTTTTTTTTTCATTTTATATCCATTCTGCTATTTCTGCTGTTTTTTTTTTATCTTTTCCTCTCTACCTCATCACCTTTC
>NC_066540.1:11401799-11426799 GCF_024679095.1 Eriocheir sinensis | reverse complement strand
TCCCTCTTTCCTTCCTTCTCCTGTTTCCTCCCCTACCCTACGTTCCTGCTTCCTTCCCTCTTTCCTTCCTTCTACTGTCCCCTCCCTAACCCCATGCCCCGATCCCTCCCTTCTCTCCTTCCTTCTGTTCCCTCCCTTACCTTACGTCCCTGCTTCATTCTCTCTTTCCTTCCTTCTCCTATTCCCTCCCTTACCCTACGTCCCCTCCCTCTTCTCCCTTTGCTCCCTTCTCCTCCCCCCTCCAGTACCCTGTGACTCTTCTCCCTCCTTCATGCCCTTTTCGCTATCTTACTCTCCTCAGCGTACCAGATTCTTGTCAGAGGGTGTATATGGGCGTCACGAAAAGGGCAAGAAATAACTCTGATTTCTTGTGTTTGTATAAAGTGTCGTATCTCTCTTCCCCTTCTTCTGTTTCCCAACCATTTTTTCCCCCTTTATTTCCTCTCCTCTTCCTTGTCATTTTCCTTCACCTCACCTTTCCTCTCCTCTTCTCGGCACATTTCCACCCATTCCTCTGTTTTTTTTTATCTTTTTTATTCTGATCAGCACATTTCTCGGTCACCACCATTCCTGATCTTATCCTTCCCGCTTGTATCCCACTAAAGTTTTCTTCAGCATTTTAATTTCCAGTTTTCTTAACCTTGAGTGCTACTGAAATGTCTTGTATCCTTAATAATAACGTAATGGAATGTTTGTAGCCTTCAAACTTAGCAGCAATTAGTGACTCAGACTGTTAACATCCAGGTCCACTTTTATTTTAATTTTTTCAGGAAGACGAACCACGGAAAAGGTACTCATCACGCTGATTTACAAAGAAAGCAGAGAGAGTTACCAAAGACTAGACAAATTTGGTACGTGATTGTGTTTATTTTTTACAACAAAGGAGACAGCTCAAGGGCACAAAAAAAGGAAACAATAATAAAAAAGCCCGTTACTCGCTGCTCCTAAAAAAAAAAAAATCAAAAGAGGTAGCCGAAAGAGAGGTCAGTTTCGGGAGGCTGATACTTCCCTCCCAAAAGAGTATGATCATAGGTAGGAAGGAGTCAATGGGACGGCGTGGTGAATGTGCAGTCCCGGATTCAAGTCCCGCCGCTGCCTGTTGATCCTATTCAATCGTCGCTTCGTCGCCGTAGATTAGCCACATGCAGTCCAAAACTCCATCCGCAGAACTTCAAAAACTTCAGCCAGGAAGAACTTCATCGAGCAGCAAGGGCCAAGCAAACGATAAAAAAACACGGTGTCACTATAAAAACCCGCTCGCACCACTAACGGGCTTGTGCCGACCACCGACGTGCCTCATTGATCAGGAAGATAGCCCTCCACCGCTACTGCCCCGCTCATAAAACAAGATAAATCCTATCTCGCAACCGCCCCGAGAGTTGTTTAGACAGCCATGTAGTCGGTGGATCGTCGTGTGGGTAAAGCAACCTTCGAAGGCTCCATTCACACCATTCCAACGACTGGGCTGGATTTATACACAACTGATCTTTGCCCGGCGCCAGTCATCAGTCATCCAGCGCCGACTGAACTGTCTCCAGGAGGGACAGAGCAGACTCCCGCGCCACAATGTTGGGCAGGGGGGAAGTGAGGGAGGGAGGCTGGAAATCGGGGTCAGCGCCAGACAGTCGGAGGAGAAAGAGGAAGAAGAAAAAAATGAAACTAGCCATGGGAAGTAAAGGACACCAACCCTCCTCGCGATAAGATCAGATCCCAAATAAACCCGTGTCTGTCTGTCTGTCAGCCGATGTGGGGCACCAGTCACGGGGCGCCACACACAGCCAGGTGGCGGCGCGGGGCTGGGACGATTGCTCTATTTTTTTCATTCTTTTTCATGATGTTGGGAAAATCTTATCTTTGATCCTGACTCTTATCTGCCAGGAGCAGACGATAACACATGGAGGTGAAATATTACAAGAACCTTAATAATGCTAAAAAAATAATAGCCACTACTCTTGCATCTACTACTTATCCAACCACCAACCCGCTGTTACTACTGATATTACTGCTTCTACCCACCACTCCTCCTCCTCCTCCTCCTCCTCCTCGCCAACTTCCCCGTCCCCCTCCCCTTACTTCTCCAACTACGACTCGATTCCAACTATTACTTCTACTACAGCTACTACTACTACTACAGCTACTACTACTGCTACTACTACTGCTACTACTACTACTACTACTACTACTACTACTACTACTACTACTACTACTACTACTACTACTACTTTCGTTGCGTACTGCTGTTACTCCTGATACTATTGCTATTTAAATAAAAAAAGACGAAAACCTGCCGAATAAGCAACCCCTTACGAAAAGAAGGAAAACACACATAAGTTGATATACGAGACATGATGAAAAATTGCAAGGAAGGCATAGTGACAGTACCCCCCCCCCCCCACCACCACCACCACCACAACCACCAGCAGGACAGCAGTGAGAGTGACTACGGTACTCTGGCGCGTCCCATCTCGCCGTGGCCGACCGTCTCGCCCCCCAAACACACTCTTGTTTGTCAATCGACTGAGGCGATATCCAAACACCATTAGCAGGCCTGGAGAGCTGACAGGGCAGACTGCCTCTCCCAGGTAACAAAGGGAGACTGACAGCAGAAGGCCGGACCACCTGGCTGGCTGACGGCGAGACCCGACGCTGGTGTGAATGGTTGTCCGGGCCGCTGCGGGATGCCTCCTCCTCTTCTCTCTCTCTCGCCTCTCGCCTTCTCTTCCTCCCCCTCCCCCTCACTCTCTTCTTCCCTGTCCCCCTCCCCCTCCTCCTCTTCCTTCTCCTCCTTCTCCCCCGACTACAACTCCGACTCCCACCTCGACAGCGATTCCAGATACCAACCTGCATCAGTCCCTCCATCTCCCTTCCCCCCCTTCCCCAATGCCACACACATGCACACAGTCACACACACACACACACACACACACACGCACGCACGCACAATTAATCACCTGGGGACTACACGGGCTTCACCTGAGGCTGTATATGACGAAGACGAGCAAATATTTACTTTACTTACGCGATGAATCAGCTTTAATTATATGACTGAGGCGACTGAGGTGGCGGTGGTGGTGGGGTTGTTTGCGGGGAGGAAAGCATTGGAGGTAGTGGCGGTGGTGGTGGTGGTGGTGACGGCGGCTGCGATGATGGTGGTGGTGATGATGGTGGTGTCAGGCACTGGTGACGGTCGTACTGGTGGTGGTGGTGATGATGAGACACGATGGCTGGCTCTTCCCGTGTCCCCTCCGGCTTTTTTCTTTCCGTCTTGTGTGTTGGGTGACCGGCAGATGTTGGCGTGTTTGTTGTGTTTGCTAAATGGAGATTGTAAGTGAATATGAGGAGGTTCTTTTTGGTGGTGACCGGTGCCTTGGTGACGGTACAGCTGTATGTTTCAACAGTTTGACTTATTATTTCTGTATGACTGAATAAATAAGAGTTGTGTGTGTATCAAGGTGTGCACTGTGTATAAAGGTGCAAGAAGGAGAAGATGAAGATGAAGATGAAGATGAAGATGAAGAAGGGGAAGAAGAAAAAAAGGAAACGAAGAATTATTATTGTGTGACTGTAAATGAATAAGAGGAGTTGTTTATTATGTATGGACATGTAAAAAAAAAAGACACTTGTTTACATTTTTATCTCAAGCAGTTTTATACTGATATTTCTCTTTTTTCAGTTTCGATTTCCCAGTGCTGGTTATTTTCATAGTATTTTCATGTCAAAATTTTCTCTTAACTTTTTTGGGAAACTTTGAAATGAACCGCATTTGAAAATAAAATATGTTTGTATTTATAACCCTACATTGTTAAGTTACAGTTTAGTCCTTGTTATCTTGTGTCACGAATTCAGGTGATGAACGAGGAGAAAAAAGCATAATAAAGTGTCAGTTATAGAGAGAAAAAGAGGTAGACAGACAAACAGGCAAGCAGACAGACAGATAAACATTCAGACAGACAGGCAGACAGACAGACAGTCAAACAGGCAGGCATACCCAGATAGACAGACACACATATAGACTGACAGACAGACAGACAAACAGACAGACATACATGCATACAATCAAACAGGTAGACAGACATAGATGCAAAGAGACAAGATGAAAGACATAAGCAGACATTAGATTAGCATATAGAGAGATAAACAGAGAAGGATATACAGCCATCAAAAGCCGAAGAAAAGAAGCTCATTGACACACAGACACACAAAGACTGATGGACAGACAGATGGACGCCCAAAGAAACAGATTGCGATACTTTTTTCCCATATTTTACTCCGAAGTATTACAAGTGGATAAAGCTTTCTTGAGCACACACACACACACACACACACACACACACACACACACACACACACACACACACACACACACCCCGCCCCCCCCCCCCGCCCCCACCCCCGCCGCCGCGCCGCCCGCCCCCCGCCCCACCCACCCACACACACACACACACACACACTTTCCCTTCCTATACACATCTATTTCAAGCCTTCACTTTACCGTCTCTCTATTGCAGGATGGACGAGGATGTTGCTGGCTGCCTGATGCGCTGAGACAAAGGCATAAAAGAGGTAAGCCAAACAAAGGTAGCAGGCATATAAGAAACACAGTGTAGTTCATTTCTTGTAGCACACAGAGAGAGAGAGAGGGAAGGAGGGTAGTCACATTACTCACCTGTTGTTATGAATAATATTTTTATTTATCATTCTACTGCATTGTCTTGTCATAGTCACTTATATATTGATGGCAGTTCTGAGCCCTGTGTGTGGTTGTCGTTGTTACGGATATGATGATCTTAGGTGTTACAAATGTCAATGCAAATAGTCAATTAGAGAAAACACAGCAGGTGACTGGAATATATTGGGAGTACACCTGCACTACCCCCCCCAAAAAAAAAAACACTCTCTCTCTCTCTCTCTCTCTCTCTCTCTCTCTCTCTCTCTCTCTCTCTCTCTCTCTCTCTCTCTCTCTCGCCTTGGGTTAACGGTACTTTCTTAGGACGAGCAAGTTAAAATCAAAATCATTAACAGTATCCATGGAGGTTACAACTTTTTTTTTCTTCAACAAGTACGTGTGTGTGTGTGTGTGTGTGTGTGTGTTTACGGTAGAGTGGCAAACTATATATTATCTCTTCAGTGTCGTGTATGTTCGTAACTCTTATACTGGTTTTCATATTCCCCTTCATCCACTTCTGTATCTACTTCTTGTGTATCTATGGGAATCATCCTTTAACTCTCCCTGGCTTTTTATAGCTTTGTGCAAGCCTTTGCGACCTCTGTTATATATGTTTGCAGTAAAAAGGGGAGTGTTGCTAACTTGCTTGAGTAGGTACATGCACTTAACAGGTCGCCTCTGTAATGAATAGTATGATATAGATATTTTTTTAAATTTTCACGCCATGTCCTCTTCCCTTGTGTTATTTTCCATGTACTTTTAAATATATGATAAACCTGCTATAAGTACTAAAAGTTTAGAAAAAAATATTCATTTGTGTATATAAACAATGATGTAAATATATCTTTATGAATGATCGACTCTTTCGTTGGCAAAGAAGGTTTATAATTAGATTTTTTTCTCGTTTACGTCAGACCATTATACAAACTCACAGCTTTCTTGCGCGATGAAACATTTGGTTTAGGATACATTTCAGACAAGAGAAAGATGAATGTACTTTTAATAATATGTGTAAGATATTTGAAAAGAAGCAAAGAATAACAAAACCAATGTATGCCGTGAAGAATTTAAAAGATGAAAAGCTTAGATGCAAATTATTCAACCTGGTATCAGTGACGGGCCAAATTTGTTGCTGATATAAACCCCCCCAAAATAGATGATGCATAAATCGATCACAAATGCGTTGATATATGTAATGAAATGGTGTGCTTGAGTGATGATTTTTTCTCACTATTCTCGCTTAGAGGGGCCTTTAAGAAACATGATCCCCGCAGGTACCAGGTTAATAGATGTGGAACGCTGACCAGATATGATGGGCTGTAACACGCTGACCCCATCATCCAATGTATTCTGCTGCACGCTAACTTGATATTTATTCCATTCTGTTGCACGATGACTTGATCTTATAAATTACTCTCATTCGGTGACTCGATGCTGCCTTCCGTAACACTTTGATTATCGTAGAGCACCGTGGCACGATAACTTGGTACAGTGTTCTGTGTCTCGTAAACGCTGCATAGTGCACTGTGCCACGCTGACTTGTTATTATAGTGTTTTGTGACTTTAACGTGACAAAGACAGACATAGACAACACAGAGACGTTGACTTAATGAAAGGAGTTGAGGCTTCTGGCTAAGTTACAACAAGTGCCGTTGCCTCGTGCGTGACCTGTACGCCACTAATAGACTTATAGATCGAGGTTGAAGAGGCGATTGTCGTGGCAAAGAGCGTAAAATATAAGTCACTTTTTTTATGTAGTACTAACAAAAACCTTTAAGAACGCAATGAGCCTCACTTTACAGGAACATTAAATAGCTTTGAAGCGATTTTCCTTCCTCTTTCGTCTGTCCTCTTCCTGCAATCTAACTTCCACCCATCCACATTTTTCTGCTGCCTCTATTTTCTCTTCTCAGTCGCCGCCACGCCCATACTATTGTTATGTCTGTCACTGTGTCGATTTTTATCCTCTACTCTCATGCTCTCCTTTCCATTCCTCTCCTCCATTCTTCTTGAACCTTTCTGTCCTCTCTCCCACTTTTTCCTTTCTTCCCTGTCGCCGCCACATGCACACACTGACCACGCCCGGTTGACTCTTTTTACCATTATCGCTCATCTCATCTCCTTTCCTTTCATCTTCTTTTCTCATATCTTCCTCACTGCCATCACTACACTTTCGTTGCTTCTCCCATTCACTTCAGCATTTTGAAGCTCACCACTGCAGAACAATTTACAGCCCAATCATTTCGTATCAGCTTTATTCACTTTACAGCTGCAAATCAAAACGAGTTAGTAAATGAAAAAGATAAGAGTCTTTACTCAGAAGCTATTTGTCGATGTTGAACTGCGTCATTCATTTGTTGACCCAGTTATACAGCCAATATAGTTCCTCCTGATGTACCTCAGCGTTGTCTGAAATCATTAATCTCTCTCTCTCTCTCTCTCTCTCTCTCTCTCTCTCTCTCTCTCTCTCTCTCTCTCTCTCTCTCTCTCTCTCTCTCTCTCTCTCTCTCTCTCTCTCTCTCTCTCTCTCTCTCTCTCTCTCTCTCTCTCTCTCTCTCTCTCTCTCTCTCTCTCTCTCTCTCTCTCTCTCTCTCTCTCTCTCTCTCTCTCTCTCTCTCTCTCTCTCTCTCTCTCTCTCTCTCTCTCTCTCGCTCTCTCTCTCTCTCTCTCTCTCTATCTCTCTCTCTCTCTCTCTCTCTCTCTCTCTCTCTCTCTCTCTCTCTCTCTCTCTCTCTCTCTCTCTCACCCTTTTTATTTCCTCTCTCTTTCTTCACCTTTCCTTCAGAACCAACACCTGGGTCAGGGTAGCGGGGGCAGCAGGCAGCCTTAAGGTTCCTGCAAGGCAAAGGTGTGTGGGGTGGAGGACCGAAGGCTTGAAGAAAAATTATATTAATACAAACGCTTTACTCGAGACAGTGTGGCCACTATAAATTATCTTAAGAAATAATAAAAAAACGATACCTGATTGTAAAGGAAATTCTGGTATTCACTTTCTTTTAATGAGGTAAGCACTGTGAGTATTTCCCTAAAGCTAGTAAAAAAAAAGAAACATCCTCCTTTTGAAACTATAAAAATGGAATCAAGTTACAAATACAAATTAAAATGGTGGGATGAAGGGAAGGAATGAGAAGGGTTCGTAAGCCAAGCAAGATTAGTGGTCGTTGGTGCGTCTGGAAGGTTACGCCGCAGAAGGAAATGAAATACTAAATCGAGTTATTGCTAAGTGAGTTCATTTACACAAGCAGTACAAATTAATCGGTAGAGGAATGTGTTTAGGAATGCCTTCACGGCCCACTTCCTGACACGGTTTGTGAAGTGACATGGTGGCGCTCTGAGGGACCCTTCAGGTGACGGAGAAGCAGACAGGCAGATAGATAGATAGGTAGATAGATAGATAGATAGATAGAAAACATAGATAGTAAGTAGAAAATGAAAGGTTACACTATTCAAGTTAACATGGAAAATAAGCCACGCCCACTCATGCCAGACAACCACCAGTAAGATCTTAACCATTCTCATCATATAGACTGAATTGGGAAGTGTCCGCGGCCTGCTTCTGGATTGGCCAACGGTATCCTCCTGGTGGTGAAGGAGTGGGGCGCCTCCTTTTAGTTAACGTGAAGAGTTAGTGTAGGAGGGAAGAACAGGCATGGAGTGTCGTCACCTTGTAAAGTCCCTTCTCACCTGCCTCACCTAAGCCTTAATCAGATGTACATGTTTTATTTGATTACTGGATTCTTCATAAAGTTTTCTTAAGGTTACTCCTATCACTGGTATGTACAGGCTTCTCGTGCTCAAAGGAAGAAAAGAAGAAGAAAGAAGGAAACGGAGGAAGAATTAACCTAATCATGTTCATCTTTAAATCACGTCTCGCAAAGCTAAACGTCTCAGAATTACTCTTAAAAAAAACATTTTAGTGACATCTTTTTTCTCATTAATTTTGGCACTCATATTTGGGTGTTTCCACTTCACTCACTTTTCTTGTCACTCTCCCTTCCTCGTGTTTTCTTGCTGTTCGCCTCCTTCCCTCACACAGTGTCCGTAGCGAGGGAGGGAAGGAGGTAAGGAGGGAGGGAGGACTCTGGTCTGTGAACAAATCCTTGAGTTCAAGTTTTGTCCAACAGTCACCTTTCCATTGTTTTGGTGCTCGTTATAATTTATATGGAATCCAATACATTGTTACATTTTTTTAGTTTTTATCCTTTTTCCTCTTATATAAACTATTTATCTGCATATCACTAACAAAACACTGTAAAACTATGGAATGTAGAACAATAGGAGCCTGGCGCGTCTCAGGCCGACTAATGGTAATAATGTCTAAGTGTGTGGAAACACTTTCTAACTTATTCTGCCGCCGCTGGGCTGAAGGCTTCTCCTCCTACCGAGCCTCGAGGACTACACAGCTAAGGGTTGCGAGGATGACAGTGGTGCTGGCGTGGCGCTGCCGGGGCGGCGCACACACGCACACAGACACACTGCGGGGACACGCGAGGGTCCCCTGGTGTGAACAGCTAATAGTTGGGAATGTTTTCACTGGCCAGAGACGCGTCTCTGGCCAGCTTCCAGTACCGTCTCACAAAGTCTAGATTTAAGGTCAAAATCTAGGTTTGTGTTGTTTGCCGGCCATGACTCCAGCACCCACCGGCCCTTCCCTTGCCAAGACGCAGCGGACACGAACTCGCCGCGGTGTAGCAAGCTGACCCGTCGCCGCCGCCGAATGCCAGAGAGAGAGAGGGCGACCGTCCCGCCCCACACCATCTGGACTGACCCCACACTTGTAGCGAGATCCCTGCGTTAGTGTCCGCCCTCCGGAGGCGCAGGACTCGGGTGGCGACGGTGCGGCACGCGCTGAAAGGCACCGCTCCTCTGGAAGAGGCCCGCCGCCAGAGTGCCCGCGGGGCCACTGTGCGAGGGGGCGGGAGACGTCAGGTGAGGCCCGGGGTCAGCTGTGGTCCGTGGGTGCGGGAGTGTTGGCCGGGCTCAGGCGGGCTGCCCCGGCGAACCCTCGGGGGGAGGTCGAGCCTCAGGGGAACCTGGCCGTGGGTTTGTAGGAGAGGAGCTGCCTTTGGGGTAGAAGTAAGGAGCGAAGCGGTGAAGGCCTGGAGCGAGGGGCGGGTAGATGGGGCGGGGCAGCCTCACGCCGCCCTCCCCGCCGCCGCCGCTGCTGCCAGACTGAGAGGCCGCAGCGCCGTTCTCCCGTGACGTGGCCCCAATGCCTGCTGGGGAGGTGTTGTTGGCGGCTGCGGCGGCGGTGAGGGAGGCGTGGTGGGCCAGCAGCGTGGCGTTCACCTGGTTGAGGCCATGCAGCGCCGCCCACTGCGACCACAGCTGTAGCGGCAGGTTGACCTGGGGCGGCGCCGAGGCCGTGCGCCCCGCACCCAGGTTGTACAACTGCGAGATGGCGGGCGGCAGGTTGCTGAGGCCGCCCACGCCCGAGCCCAGGCCCGGCGCCAACCCGCCCGAGGCCAGGCCACGCGTCGGGAAGGACGAGGTGTGCGGGGCCAGGGAGGTAGTGGCGTGGGAGGTGGTGGGTGTGGTGGGCGTGGAGGTGTGGGAGGAGCGGAAGAACATGTGGGCGCGGGCGGCGAAGACGGCCCGCTCCTCCAGGCTGAGGTGTGAGGTGGTGCTGTGGTGGGTGTCCATGGAGGAGGCGCCCAAGTTGTTGCGGAAGTACGGGTGTTCGGACAGCATGCTCTCCATCGTCTCCCTGCAACACGGCACGGACAGCGTCAGGGGGGGAGAGCCGCTGCGGGCCGGAGAGAGGCGGGTCAGCAGGGTGAGGCGCCGGTCAGCAGGCACCCCCAAGGGATATGCTGCCGCGCGCCTGCACGCGCACACACACACACACACACACACACACACACACACACACACACACACACACACACACACACACACAAATATGCACAAGCTAAATTATACCAGCAATAAGGATAATAATCTTACTCATATTACTAATGCTACTACTTCTACTAGTGCTACTTCTACTGCTACAACCACTACTACCAATGCTACTACTACTACTTTTACTACTACTACTACTACTACTACTACTACTACTACGACAACTAGTACTATTGCTATTATTTTTTCAACTTTCACTCCTAATGCTACTGTAATAATAATGATAATAATAATAATGATAATAATAATAATAATAATAATAATAATAATAATAATAATAATAATAATAATAATAATAATAATAATAATAATAATAATAATAATAATAATAATAATAATAATAATAATAATAATAATAATAATAATAATAATAATAATAATAATAATAATAACACACACACACACACACACACACACACACACACACACACACACACACACACACACACACACACACACACACACACACACACACACACACACACACACACACACACACACACATTTGTTCTTCATTCCCTTCACTTTTCCCTCCATATCTCTCTTCCCTTTCTCCTCTACCTCCTCCCAGCTTCCCTTTCCTTTTATTTCTCCACCTTTCGTGTATTGCTCTACTTCTATCTTACCGTCTATCTTCCTTTCCTTCCTTCCTTCTTTCCTTCCTTCTTCCCTTCCCTTCCTTCCTTCCTTCTTCCCTTCCTTTCCTTCCTTCCTTCCTTCTTCCTTTCCTTTCTTTATATGTCACTCTTTCCTATTCAATCTTCGGTACCTTTTCTCTGTCCCTTCCTCCCTTTCTTTAGTCCATGTTCCTCTTACCCATTTATTTCTCCCTCCTGCCTTCTTTCCCTCCCTCCCTCCCTCCCTCCCTAGGCGTCGGGGGAAGGATCGATCGCCGAGACCACAACCTGTTCGTAATTAAATAACTCCGACTCTTGATTTGGATGCTGCCTCTCCTCCCCCCCATCTCTCTCTCTCTCTCTCTCTCTCTCTCTCTCTCTCTCTCTCTCTCTCTCTCTCTCTCTCTCTCTCTCTCTCTCTCTCTCTCTCTCTCTCTCTCTCTCTCTCTCTCTCTCTCTCTCTCTCTCTCTCTCTCTCTCTCTCTCTTCCCTCCTTCCCCTCTCTCCCCTCTTTCCTCTCTTTTCCTCTCTCCCTTCTTCCCTCCCTCCGTCACAATTATCAGTCATTGTTTGCCTCGTCCAGCGCGCTGCTCCTGTGATACCTGAGCCTCCCCTTCGCTCCTCTGGCTGATTGGCCGGCTTAGGGACCGCTGGCATAGTGCTCTCGTGCTCTCCTTAGCCGCATAGTACATGACAGGTGCTGGCGACGGGATCAAGTGTCTGTCTCCTGTATGCATGGTGGCTGGTCTTGGTGCGGGGGGGGGGGTAGGACGGGGGGGGTGCGTGTGTGTTTCTGTGGGGGTTGTGTGTGTGTGTGTGTATGTGTGTGTAACGGGCTACATATCTTGGTTTAAATGGGTGTCATTAAAGATTTTTTTTGTTATTTTGGGAAGTGTGTGTTACGAGAGAGAGAGAGAGAGAGAGAGAGAATGTAGGGTAATTTCCTGTGGGAATGCGGGGTTTCGTAACTGAAAATGTGCGAGGTAGGTTAGAAGGTTATCGTTAGTTTAGAATTAGCGAATGTATGAACTGGTTATTTACTGTGTGAGTATTCATAGCTGTGGAAACGTAAGCCTCGATACGCTAGTATCATATGCTTACACTTGTTGGAGGGGAAATGTGTGTTACTGAGAAAAAATTGATTGGGTTAAATAGTAGATCCTGGTAGTAGCAATCTTATGTATACGATGACACGCTAATAGGTAAATATGTGTAATCAGCTCCTGTGCTCTCACGGTACAGGAAGTCGAGGGTTGAGACTTCCATCCGTATTGCAAGCTCACCCTTACCAAAAGTGTCAGTTAATGCCAACTAATAAACCAACGTCATCTTCTTAATAAGTGTTTCTCGCCTCCGTTGCAATTCACATCACTTCCAACTACTTTTTACTCTCTCTTTGCGTCATAACATTGCAGAACGAGAAAATGTATGCGTTGGATGTACTACCTGGTAACACCTTAAAAATGATTCATAGGAAGCTCGTCTTGATCGGGGTTATTATACTGGAATCATAAGAACTGTGCTGAGGGAATGGCGCGGTGAGGCGGAGTTTGGTATCGTTGGAGTCTGTTTCTGTACAAGTCTTTACCCGCCCAAGAGGTGTTCTGGAGGAAGGTGAGGTTTTCAGTTTACTCAAGAGAAAAAAAAAGAAAAATTGTCAGATTAAAAAAAAAAACGTAAAGGGTAATAGCGGGGGAAAATCCTTCGACTACTACCACTACTACTAATACTACTACTGCTACTACTACTACTACTACTACTACTACTACTACTACTACTTTTTTTAACGGGCCTCCATCCATTAGAGTTGCGTTGTGAGCGGTATATTTTCTCATATCCTTTCACAAAGCAATTCATTGGCCCCACCTATTACTACTACTACTACTACTACTACTACACACACACACACACACACACACACACACACACACACACACACACGCGGATCGGGTTTCCAGTGTGGCGGGGCTGGCAGGTGGCGGGAGGCCGGCGAGACACGTGCTGGCGAGGGGGAGAGAGACAGGACGAGGACGAGGACGAGGACGAGAACCATGATGATGAGGATGATGCCGAGGAGGGGAAGGAAGAGGAGGAGGAGGAGGACGAGGAGAAGAGAAAATATGGGTGTGAGGTGAATGAGAAGAATGGGAAAACTGAGAGCGAGAGAGAGAGAGAGAGAGAGAGAGAGAGAGAGAGAGAGAGAGAGAGAGAGAGAGAGAGAGAGAGAGAGAGAGAGAGAGAGAGATTGAAAGAAGAAAAGAAGAAGGAAGGAGACGAAAAGGAGGAGGAGGAAGACGACTAAGATATGTAGAAGGAAGAGGAGGTAAGAGGAGAAGAAAGGGGAGGAATAAACATATATGGTGAAAGGCTAGAAGAAAAAAGAGATTAAGAGAAGGAGGAGGGGGAGGAAAAAGAAGAATATATACAAGGAGAAAGAGAAAGAGGACTAACTGAAGAAAAACAGAACCGAGGCGCAAGACAGACAGATAAACGGACGGGCAGACGAACGACCGGGCCAATCGACTTAAACAGGAGGAGGAGGAAGAGGAGGAGGAGGAGGAGGAAGGGCCCCGCGGGAGGTGTCGAGGGAGGGCCACTGACACCGGGTTACACATGTAATCTCTGAGGGAAGCCAAAGGGGGGAAGGGGGAGGGGGTAGGGGCATTAGAGGGGAGAGGAAACAGAGGGAAACGAGAGCAGGGGAGAGAAGCTAAGTGGAGGGAGGGAGAAAGAGGGGAGAGAGTGAGAGTTTAAGCGGAGAGAGAGAGAGAGAGAGAGAGAGAGAGAGAGAGAGAGAGAGAGAGAGAGAGAGAGAGAGAGAGAGAGAGAGAGAGAGAGAGAGAGAGAGAGAGAGAGAGAGAGAGAGAGAGAGAGAGAGAAGAGAAGAGAAGAGAAGAGAAGAGAGAGAGAGGAGTGCAAGACAAGGCAAGGAGGAAGAACACAGAAGGTATGAAAGAATGGAGGAATGACGAAGGAAAGGTTGATCAGAGAAGAGAGAGAAGAATGACTGCATGAGTGAGAGTGAGAAAGAAAAGGGATTAAGGACTGATAAAGAGGGCAAGGAGAAGAGGAGTAAAGGAGGGAGAGAGAAGGATGGACAGTATGTGACGAACGGAGAAACTAAGAGAACGAGGAATAGGAGAGGGAGAGGGGGCAAGAGGAGGAAAGGAGAGAATGAGGTAAGTGGATTGAGGGAGAAAGCTAAGAGGAGGATGAAAAAAAGAATGAGGGGAGAGAGGGAAGGACAGATAAATAGGGTCGAAGGAAGAAATTAAGAAAACGAGGACTGGGAGAGTTAGGGAAGACAAAGGAGAATAGAGAGAGAAGTAAAAGGAGAAAAGAGGAAATGAGGGAGAACAGAGAACAGAGAAGGAAGGATAGACAGTGAAAAACAGGAAATAGAAACTAAGAGAACGAAAGAATAAGAGAGGGAGAGGAGGCAAAGGAAAAGAAGAAGGAAGGTAAAAGGAGAAGAGAGAAAGAGGGGGAATGGGAAAAAGGGAGAGAGAGAAGGATAGACAGTGAAAAACAGGAGATAGAAATTAAAACAAGGAAAGAATGAGAGAGGTAGAGGAGGCAAAGGAAAAGAAGAAGGAAGGTAAAAGGAGAAGAGAGAAAGAGGGGGAATGGGAAAAAGGGAGAGAGAAGGATAGACAGTGAAAAACAGAGGGTGAAACTGAGAGAACGAGGGAATGAGAGAGGGAGGGTAGACAAGAGGAGGGAGGGAGAGAGGAGGTAAGGAGGGAGGTGTGTCGGACAATGGAGAGAGGCGGTCGTGGGTGTGGTAATGGGGAATTCATGGGCCCTGAGGATCACCAAGTTAGGAGGGTGATGGAAGGCCGCGGGGAGGGAGGGAGAGAGGGGGAGAAGGGAGGAGTAGAGGCAAGGAGGGAAGGGATGTTAGCTGGAGGGACAGCGAGGGGTCGCACGTAAGGAGGAAGTAAGTGAATTTGAAGGAGTGAAGAGGTATGTGAAGGAAGGAAGGAAGGAAGGAAAAGAGAAGGGAAAGAGGAAGTAAGTGAATTTGAAGGAGTGAAGAGCTATGTGGAGGAAGGAAGGAAGGAAGGAAGGAAGGAAAAGAGAAAGGAAAGAAGGAATAAGGAGGAAGTAAGTGAATTTGAAGGAGTGAAGAGCTATGTGAAGAAAGGAAGGAAGGAAGGAAGGAAGGAAAAGATAAGGGAAAGAAGGAATAAGGAGGAAGTAAGTGAATTTGAAGGAGTGAAGTGGTATGTGAAAGAAGGAAGGAAGGAAAGGAGAAAAGAAGGAAGGAATAGAAGGGAGAGAAAACGGAAAGCAGGGAGCAAGGAGAAAGAAGGGATGAAAGGAGTGAGAAACGAGAAAGAAAGAAAAGGAGAGAAAGACGGGAGAAAGAGAAGGAAGGAATGGAATAAGAGATGACAGAAAGGGAGAATGAGGACAGGAGATAAGAAAGAAAGGAAGAAAGGAGGAACATGTACAGATGATAGGAAATTAGTAGAAGAGGATAGGAGGCAGAACAACAACAACAACAACAACAACAAAGGATAAGAAGAAGACAACAATTAAGATAGAAAAAAACTTAACCTTCCAAAAATAAAACCATCAACCAAATATAAATAAATAGTACATGGACAATCACTACACGAAGATAAATGAACACACCCAAATAACAAAAAAAAAAAAAAACACTTATCTAAACTTAATGAGCAACGTGTGTCAATTAATAAGTGTGTGTGTGTGTGTGTGTGTGTGTGTGTGTGTGTGTGTGTGTGTGTGTGTGTGTGTGTGTGTGTGTGTCGTAAATAGCGTGCTGTCGTAATGCTGTGTTGATGATTGATATATTATGCGGGTCATGGATGCTGCGGCGACCAGTACTGCGCCTCGTTCATCAGAGAGAGAGAGAGAGAGAGAGAGAGAGAGAGAGGGGGAGGAAGAGATAGTGACAGAGATGTGTGTGTGTGTGTGTGTGTGTGTGTGTGTGTGTGTGTGTGTGTACAACTGTTTCGGTCAATGAGTGAACGAGTCAGTCTTGCGCGTAAATTGGTTGTAATTCTTTTTTTTTTTTGTGTGTTGGTAATAATTTATGAGTGTGTGATCCATCTACCCTCACCAACACACACACACACACACACACACACACACACACACACACCTGCCCTGTCCCTCCCTCCTTCCCACTCTCCCTACCACCCTCACCACCCTCACCACCACCACCACCACCACCACCACCACCACCGCCATGCCTTGCCGTCTCATTCATCAGTGGCCGCCATTAGTGAAGACGAGGTGAAGGTTAGCTCTGGTCCTGCTCCCCTCCCCACCTCTCCCTCTCCCCTTCCTTCCCTCCCCCTCTCCCCTTCCCCCACCAGCACCTTTGGGTCAGCTTGGGTCACTTGGTTCCCCTCTTGCTCCTTGACCTGTTCCGTGGTGTTGGTTTCCCCTCCCCTCATCTCCCTTCCCCTCCTCTCCCCTTCCCTCCCTTCCTCCCCTCCCTTCCCCTTTTCTTCGCCCCTTCTTTGACCACCCGCATTTATTGGTTCACTTAAGATTGATTTTTTTTTCTATTAAATGTTTTCGTGTGTTATTTTTTAAGTAACGGAGGGTTTTTGTGTGTGTGTCTGTGTGACTGCATGTGAGCTTGTTTGTGTTTATTTCTTTGTTTGTGTGTTAATGTATGTCAGTTGTTACGTATGATTTTTTTGGGGGGGCTTTTTTTCTTCCTCCTCTCTTTTTTTTTTCATTCTATACCTCTCATTTTCTCTACTACTACTCCCTGTACTTACTACTACCACTACTACTATTACTACTTCTACCACCACTACCACTACTACCACTACTACTACCACCACCACCACTACTACCACTACTACTACCACCACCACCACCACTACTACTACTACTACTACTACTACTACTACTACTTCTACTACTAAAAATAATACTAATACAACTACCATTACCACTATCACCACAACTCCTCCACACACCACCAGCATCCCCTTAACCCCTCACACTACCCCTCCTTCACTCACTCCCCTCCCTTATGAGGCGTAAAGGGAGAGGGGAGGAAGGGGAAGGCAGAGGGGGGGTAAGAGAGGCTGGTGTGCATAGACCATGGCTGACCTCCTAGTGGGTCAAATTAGTGTGGGCGTGGCCAAGGTCATGGGAAGTAAGAGGCAGTGACCCCTGACCTGACCACGGGGGGCTGGGAGAGAGAGAGAGAGAGAGAGAGAGAGAGAGAGAGAGCTCATGAAATACTTATACGGCAGCCCTGATATCCTTTTCCCTTCCTCCTCCTCTCCCTTCATCTCCTCCTCCTCCTCCTCCTCCTCCTCCTCCTCCTCCTGCTGCTGTCCCATAAATCATTGCCTGGACGAGGTCATGTGTTGGTCAGGTCATGGGAGAAGGAGTGACGTCATGCGGAACGCGGGAGGGAGGGAGGAAAAGGAAGAGGGAGGAACGGAGGGAGGGAGAGATGATGCTGGGGAGGATGGGAATTGAAGAGGAGGAAGAGAAGGGAGGAGGAAAGGGAAGGAGGGAGATGAGTAAGAGAAAGGGAGGAGGAAGGAAACGGAGGGTTGGAGAGAGAAGGAGGAAGAGAGGAAAGGGAAGACGAAGGGAAGGGAAGGGAGGGAGAGATGATACTAGGGACGAAGGGAGATGAGGAAGAGGAAGGAAAGGGAAGGGAGAGATGGTATTAGCCGGGAAGGGAAGGGAAACTAGGAAAGGGAAAGAAAAGAGGGAGGGAGGAAAGAGAGAAAGGGAAAGGAGAGATGGTATTAGTCAGCAAGGGGAGGGAAACCAGGAAAGAGGAAAGAAAAAGGAAAGGGAAAGAATAGAAGGAGGGACGAAAGAGAGAAAGGGAAGGGAACATAGGGACGGAAGTAAGAAAGAGAAGAAGGGAAGGAGGATGAGAAGGGAAAGAAAAGAAAAAGGGCGGAAAGAGAGAAAGGGAAGGGAACAGAGGAACGGAAGTAAGAAAGAGAGTAAACGAGAAAGTGCACATAGACGGAAAATGAGGGAGAACGGAAGAGGAAGAAAAGAAGGAAAAAAAGAGGAAAGGAAACAAAACGAAGAGCAAATGAGGAAGATAAAAACACAGTAAGAATTAAGTGTGAAAAGAAAGAAAATAAAAACAAGGGAGGAAGGGTGGAATGTAAGGAGGATAGAAAGAGAGACATAAAGAAGGGAGAGAGAAAAAGGAAAGTAAGACATAAGAAGAAGAGAGGGAAGAAGGAAACGCAGGATGAAGTGAAGAAAGGAAGGAAAAGAAGACTAGGAAAACGGGAAGAAGAAGAAGAAGAAGAAGAAGAAAGAGAGAGAGAGAGAGAGAGAGAGAGAGAGAGAGAGAGAGAGAGAGAGAGAGAGAGAGAGAGAGAGAGAGAGAGAGAGAGAGAGAGAGAGAGAGAGAGAGAGAGAGAGAGAGAGAGAGAGAGAGAGAGAGAGAGAGAGAGAGAGAGAGAGAGAGAGAGAGAGAGAGAGAGAGAGAGAGAGAGAGAGAGAGAGAGAGAGAGAGGAAGGGAAGGTTATAGGTGAACATATGGCGGTGAGAACACGATTCCAACAATAACTAGTTTGTGGCCGGCTGTTCATGATTGGCCTGATTTACTCTACTGGTGATTAAGGTTGTGGTGGTGGTGAGGGAGGGGCGTGACGGTGGTGGTGGAGGGCTGTGATTGGGGTGGTGATGATGGAGGGTCGTGATGGGGGTGATGGTGGTGGAGGGCTGTCATTGGGGTGGTGATGGGGGTGATGGTGGTTGAGGGTTGTGATTGGGGTGGTGATGGGGGTGATGGTGGTGGAGGGCTGTGATTGGGGTGGTGATGGTTGTGATGGGGGTGATGGTGGTTGAGGGTTGTGATTGGGGTGGTGATGGGGGTGATGGTGGTGGAGGGCTGTGATTGGGGTGGTGATGGTTGTGACGGTGGTGATGGTGGTGGCGGGTTGCGGTGGCTGTGGTGCGTGGTGGTACTGATCTTGTAGTGGTAGTAGTACCGTGTATATATAACAGAGGTCGTCTTCTCTCTTATATTCTACATTTTTATCTTCCTCTTCATTCCATTCGCTTCTATTTATCTTGCTTTTTCTCTTTCCTTCACTCTAAGCCTCCACAACAAAGCATCTTCCAGACACTCGTTCCTTTTGAAAACATCCATCATTCCCTCCCTCTTTCTTTCCATCTCTAACTATCCCTTTCTTTCACCTAAGCTCCTGTTCCTTCTCTTTGACACCTCTCTATACTTATGAACTTTTCTTTCCTATCCCTTCCTTTCGCCTAAGTTCCTGTTCCTTCTCTTTAGACACTCAACTATACTTATGAACTTCTCTTTCCTATCCCTTCCTTTCACCTAAGTTCCTGTTCCTTCTCTTAGACACTCAACTATACTTATGAACTTCTCTTTCCTATCCCTTCCTTTCGCCTAAGTTCCCGTTCCTTCTCTTAGACACTCAACAATACTTATAAACTTCTCTTTCCTATCCCTTTCTTTCACCTAAGTTCCTGTTCCTTCTCTTAGACACTCAACTATACTTATGAACTTCTCTTTCCTATCCCTTCCTTTCGCCTAAGTTCCCGTTCCTTCTCTTAGACACTCAACAATACTTATAAACTTCTCTTTCCTATCCCTTCCTTTCGCCTAAGTTCCTGTTCCTTCTCTTTGACACCTCTCTATACTTATGAACTTCTCTTCCCTATCCCTTCCTTTCGCCTAAGTTCCTGTTCCTTTTCTGAGACACTCCAGTACTTATGAACTTCTCTTTCCTATCCCTTCCTTTCGCCTAAGTTCCCGTTCCTTCTCTCAGACACTCAACTATACATATGAATTTCTCTTTCCCTCCCTCCAGCCCTCTTAGCTTCCCTCTCCATCCCTCTCAGAGCTTCCCTGCCTCTTCTCTAATCTCTCCTACTCTAAACCCATATTCTCAAATCTTTCGTGAACTTACACACCCACATTAAATTTTGATATGGCTTTTGTAGAAGTTGTGGGTATTTCCCTGAGGGGTTATATGAGCCTGTAGTGATAATTTGACAAGGCGTCTCGTCTCCACCATGAATGTGAAAACACTAATAAAAATTCGATTCATCTCCTTTGTGACCTTTGGAAGTATTTGTTGTGAGCCGAAAACACCTGAGAACATTGGTCTTTTTTCACAACAAAGGAGACGGCGCAAGGGCAACAAAAAGAGTGAAAAAAAAAAGCCCGCTACTCACTGCTCCCATAATAGACAAAAGTAAAGAATAGCCAAAAGAGAGGTCAATTTCGGGTGGAGAGGTGTCTTGAAGGACTTTGATTTCTGCCCCAAGCATGACTTTGCCCTCCTGATACTTCCTCCATCTCTTCCTACTTTCCTCTCAGCATCCGTCACTCCTTTCTCTTCTCAGACATTCATCCCTTCCTTAGCATCCCTTCACCCCTCCTTCTCTCCCGTTTTTTTCTCTTTTATCTCAGCCCACTCCCTACTCCTCCCTCTCTCCTTCTCTCTCCTATGCTCTCTTCCCTTCTTAGATATCCCTACACCCCTCCTTTTCTCCCGTTTTTTCTCTTTTATCACAGCCCACTCCTCCCTACTCCTTCCTCTCTCCTCTCTTCTATGCCCTCTTCCCTTCTTAGACATCCCTTCATCCCTCCTTCTCTCCTTTTTTCCCTTCCTCTCAGAATCTCTCTTTCCCCGTCTCTCTCTCTCAGCCCCCCTCACACCCTCTCCCCCTCTCTCTCTCTCCCTCCCGGACGCCTCACTTGCCACTTCTCCCTAATGACGGCCGAGGGTAATGATGCCACAGACGCCTGACAGACTGACAACCGCTTCCTCTCACACTCCTCCTCCTCCTCCTCCTCCTCCTTCTCCGTCGTGTCTCCTCCTGCTCCTCTTCTTCCTCCTCCGTCATCTGTCCCCTGTTTCTCGTTTTCATCTTCTATCGAGTTTTTTTTTCTATTTAAGGTTTTGTATTTTTGGAAAGGAAGAAAAAGGTGGAGATAGGAAAAGGGATAGTGATGATGATGGTGTGTGTGTGTGTGTGTGTGTGTGTGTGTGTGTGTGTGTGTGTGTGTGTGTGTGTGTGTGGTGACGTAAGTTGAGAGAAAGAAAAAATAAAGTTTCATAACCAAACAAGAGCAAAATAGTGAACAACCATATTTCCCAGTGGCCATCCTCCTCCTCCACCTCCTCCTCCTCCTCCTCCTCCTCCTCCTTTTCCCACGCTTTGCCCTGCTTGACCTAGCGAGTGGGTGGCCATGTGTCTCAGATCTGACCTCCCTTCTCCTCCTCCTCCTCCTCCTCCTTCCTCTTCTCTCTCTTTGCCTCTCTTGTCTTCTTTCCTTTCTTCTTCCATCCCGTTTTCTCTTCTTTCCTGCTCTCCTGTCTTCTCTTATCTTATTATCTTCTCCACTCTCCTTCGCTTTCTTCTTTTCTCTCTTAATGTAGCTTCTTTCTTGATCTTTAATATTTTTTTTCTCCTCCCTCTCCTCCTCCTCTTCCTCCTCCTCCTCCTGCTCCTCCTCCTCCTCCTCCCCCTCCTCTTCCTCCTCAACGGAAACGAATGAAAAATGAAAAGTAGCAGTAAAAATAATAAAATAAAACAGCGATGGTGATTCTTACGTGTTTTCGAACGTTATAAAAATGAAGAATAGGAAAAAAAAACATAAGGATAGTAGTAGTAGTAGTAGTAGTAGTAGTAGTAGTTATCGTTGTTATTGCTTGTATAGTAGTAGTAGTAGTAGGAGGAGGAGGAGGAAAATTAAGAGAAAGGAAATGAAGAAAATAAAAAAGTGAAGGTAGATAGAAAGAAGAGGAAAATTATAGGAAAGGAGAAAGAGTTCCATGACTAAAACAGGTCCATGAAAAACAATAAAAAAGGATGAAAAGGAAGACGGGGAGAAGAAAGAACAGAAGGAGGAAGTAAGGAAGAAAAGGGAAGAGGAGGAGAGGGGGAAAAGGAGAAGGAGGAGGAGGAGGAGACGGCTAAAGAACAGAAGAAGGAAGTAGGGAAGGAGAGGGAAACGAGTATCATGATTAGGAGGAGAATAAAACAAGAAAAAAAACATTAAAAAGGAAGAGAAGGAGGAGGAGGAGGAGGAGGAGGAGGAGAAGAAGACGGAGGAGGAGGAAGAGAAAGAGAAGAAGAAAGAAGAAGAGGAAGTAGGGAAGAAGAGGGAAACGAGAAACATGACTGGAACGAGAAAAAAACATGAAAAAAAACAATAAAAAGGAGGAGGAGGAGGAGGAGGAGAAGAATATGGAGGAGGAAGAGAAGAAGAAAGAACAAGAGGAAGTAGGGAAGAAGAGGGAAACGAGAAACATGATTGGGACGAGAAAAAAAAAACAAGAATAAAAAACAATAAAAATTAGGAGGAGGAGGAGGAGGAGGAAGAGGAGGAGGAGGTGAAAGCTAAAGAACAGGAGGAGGAAGTAGGGAAGAAGGGGGAAGAGGGTAACATGATTGGAAGGAGAATGAGACAAGGGAGAGTCAAATCAAATCTATATCCTCCCTTAACTCGGGTACCACTTATCTTTTTTTTTTGTTGTACACTTTTTAAACCACCGTGTCCTTCCTGCTTCCTCTTCCTCCCTTAACTTTAGCCCCTTCATACCGTTTTCCTCCTCTCATCTCCCTCACTTGATCTCTCTTTCGGTCACCTCTTTGGGGTTCTATTTTACGAACAGCGAGTAGCGGGCTTTTTTTTTATTATTGTTTCCTTTTTTTGTGCCCTTGAGCTGTCTCCTGTGTTATAAAAAAAAAGATCTGCTCTCCCTCCGTCCTATAGCTCCCTCCTTCCTTCTTCTCCCTTCTACACCCTGTCCACTCCTTCATCTTCTTTTCCCTTTCACCTCCCTCCCTTCACCTTCACGCTCTCTCCCTCCTCTATCCTTCCTTTCTCTCACCATCCTTCCCTCACTTCTCTCCTAATTCCTATCTCCTTTTTTTCTCCCTGTTCCTCCGCCACTCCCTATCTTTCACCTCCTTCCCTCACTCCCTCATTTTTCATCTCACTGTTCTGTTTTTTCTTCTGTAATTCTTGATAACTCCCTCATTTCTTCTTCTCAATCTTCTTTTTCTTTTTCCTGCTCCTTTCCCACTCCCTATCTCCTTTAAACTCCTTGTATCTCCTTCACTCCCTCCTATTTCTCCTACCTCTCTCATTTTCTCCTCTTCCATCTCTCCTTTCCTTCTTGTTTCCTATACTTTCCTCATCCCTTTTTAAACTCCTTGTAGCACCCTCATTTTTCCCTGTCCCCTTTTCTTCTTCTCTCCTTTCTACTCCTTTACTACATTTCTCTCCACGTTCTCTTCATTCCTTTCTCCCTTCCTTTCCTTTACTTTTCCACTCCTTCATCTTACTCCTCTTCTTTCCTCCTCATACTTTCTTCCTCGTTGTGTGTCTCTCTTCCTCATTCTTCTCTCCCTCTTATCCCCTTACTACATTTCTCTCCACGTTCTCTTCATTCCTTTCTCCCTTCCTTTCCTTTACTTTTCCACTCCTTCATCTTACTCCTCTTCTTTCCTCCTCATACTTTCTTCCTCTTCGTGTGTCTCTCCCCCTCATTCTTCTCTCCCCATCTACGCAGTTTTCTTTTCTATTCTCATTCTTTACGTCACCTCTCAACCGCTTTCCTCACTCCCCTCTCTCCTTCCTCACCTCCCTCCCTTCCCTCCCCTTCTTTCCTCCATGCTTCCTTCTCTTCCACCCTCCCACCCATTCCTACTACCCTCTCCCCTTCCACCCTCCCGCTCACCACCCTCCCCTCTTTCCTCCTTCCCCTCCCTTGCACCCACCCCCCTCGTCTCCCCTCTCAACGTGACAACTGCCGCCACCCTCACACCTCCAAGGGTGGAAGGTAACACTACGACACGTCACCCGTCACCCCTCACGCCCCCCTCCACGACTGACTGACGAGGGGACGAAGGGAGGGAGGGGGAGAAAGGGAGAATGAGGGGTGGGCGGAGGAAGGGAGGGTGAGTGTGAAGGAAGAGGAGGAAGGGATGAAGGGGATGGAAGGAGGAAGAAGGGAAGGAGATGAGTAGGTGAAGAAGGGAGGAAGGGAGGGTAAGGCTGGTAGAGGAGGAAGGGAAGACGGGAGAGTCGGGCAAGGAAGGGAGACATTGAGAGAGGAAGGGAGTAAATACAGAATGGTAAAGAGGGGAAGAAGATGGAATGACTGAGAAAGGGAGAAGAAGAAGAGGGGAGGAAGAAAAGTAACTAGTGGGAGGAACGAAGGAATGGGGAGATGGGGAGGAAAAAAAAAGAAATAGAGAAAGAAGAGAGAAAATGGGAAGGGAAGGGAGAAGAAATGGGAGAGAAGTGGAATGGTTGGTGGAGGAAGAGAGAGAGAGGGGAGGATGAACTGAGTGGGGAGGAAGGGAGGGAGGGAAGGGAGGAAGTGCTGGGATGAGATGGGCGGAGCTTCATCGCCAGTCAACCATTCAGTCAGTCAATCAGCCAGCCAGTCAGCCTTTTAGCCATACATCAATCCACCCAGCAAGTCAGTCAGTAAGTCAACCACTCAGACAGCCATTCAGCTATTCATCAATCCAGCCACCAGTCGTCCAGTCAGCCAGTCAGTCAGTCATTTACCCATACAACAATCCATTCATCCAGTCACTCAGTAAGTTAACCAGTCAATCAGCCATTCAGACATTCATCAGTTCAACCACCATCCAAACAGTCAGTCTATTTGTCAGGTAATCATGGAGTCTGCCAACCACTCAGCCAGTCAGAAAACCAGTTACTCATCAGTCCATCTAACCAAAAAGACAGTCAAGTATAGCAAAGAAAGCCAGTTATTCAGTCACTCAGCAAGTCAGTTAACAAGCCAAGTACCCTCCCTCCCCCTCACC